>NC_141073.1:46580303-47125303 GCF_041138505.1 Cibotium barometz | reverse complement strand
TTTAAAATTTTTAAGTACCAAAAAATATTTAAAAAATGGTATGCGAAAGCAAGAACGTATCCTTCCATCACAAGGTCATTTCTAATTTACTAGTGGCTCAAGCCACAACAGTGAGGTAAAAAAATTGAAATTATATTTACTTCAATCCAAGATTACATATCCAATGGTTGTTTGATAGCTACACAGCTAGGGAAAGTAATTTCTCTACAAAGAAAAGATCGTTCCTGCCTTTTGTGCACTACTCTACCATTGATTATCAAAGCAAAATCACCACTCAGTGAGAATCGAACTAAGTAGTCATGTAAGTTGGCAAGGGACCAGTCCATCATTCACAGCAACATCTTCTACATCCCCACCTTGCATGGATATATGTAGCACACCCTGTTCTGTAGAGGTTGTGTCGGAGTCTAACGCCTCCCATTCTCCATTTGTAAGCTTCCATCGCCTGTAAGGAAACGCAATGGACAACTGTTGCTTGGCAATATGGTAGCGCATCACAACCTTCTCAACTATTACTCCGCATCTGATGGTGTCTCCATTGTGTTGAACAAATTTTTTATCCCATGCAGGTGATAAGAAACAAGTGAGAGCTCTCTCCCCCTTTGCAATCCATAAGTTGGGGTGCGATGTGTGTCACTTGTACGGAATAGGTACACAAAGAGGTGTAGAGATATGAAGCAGGTTATGGTTGCTTTGTGAGATCCATATGTGCACTTCATAGCATTTTGCACCTTGCTTTCGATCTGCAAACAAGCCATGGCCACTGAAGCATTGTCTGGAATTGGCCATTCAATAGATGTGAGAGTTGGTGTAGGTTCTGGAACTAATTTTCCAGTACCATTTGCTGTCGTGTGGGAACCACATATGTATCCTCATAGAAGAAGATGTTTCATGCAAGAAGTTGTGCAGCTGGACAACCTCCAAAGATTAAACTACCAAGCTCCACATGGTATGCTTCAAAGGTTCCTGAAATTGCCTCCATAGGCTCCCACTCACTATAGTTTGAGGGAAAAATATCTACGCACAGGAACCCAAGAACAATCAAAGCAGTGCTCAGTATACCATTATTAGCACACAATTGATTTAAAAACAAGAATATAAAGTGGTGAAATGACTTACAATTTGCAGGAAATCATTGATGTTGGTCATGGTCTACTAGTGTCAGCTTTGTTGCCTTGTAAACATGTTGGACCTTGGCTAGCTTTTTTCCATCACGATCTTGTTTGAGCTCCAATATCCGCCCTTTCCAATGGTGACTTTGTATATCAACGTATCGCTTTGACACCTTGTGGGTTCCTCTTGTACTAGGCTGCATCGTAATCCAATTCCACTTCTCGTACTGTTTGATGTTCCAGTGCCCATCCTCATCTTGACCACTACTATAAGAGAGAGATTGAATACTGATCGGAGGCCTTCGAGCTTTAGAAGAAGACATCAGATGTATATATTAGGGAGATTATAAACCTTGATGGCAAAGGAAAATAGAATGGTGAGGAAAAAACTTAGACTAGGGAGATGTACATAAGAGAAGGAGTTGTAGAGCAAGTTCCAAGGGCCCTTGGCTGTGCTATTACTACACTTTGAAAGAGGATATTAGAGGGGGTGAGAGGAGACAATGAGTAAGATTATGAGAGCCAAAGCATTTGCAACTCAAGCTTTCCATAGCTTGGCTCTGCTGTTACACTCTGTAAAAGGAGGTTGGACAAGGTAGAAGGATGAAGTAAGGAAATGTAAGTGAGGATCAAACTTCCATAGCTTCTGAGAGGAGGTTGCAGATCAAGCTTCCATAGCTTGGCTCTGCTGTTACACTGTGTAAAAGGAGGTTGGACAAGGTAGAAGGATGAAGTAAGGAAATGTAAGTGAGGATCAAACTTCCATATCTTTTAAGAGGAGGTTGCAGATCAAGCTTCCATAGCTATAGATCTAGGTTTCTGAGTGAAGAGAGAGATAGATCAAGAGGTAGATAGCTAAAAGAAGTAGTCTAGAGAGTGAAAAACGCCCTACTATATGAGAAAGGGGAAAGAGAGAGCATTTTGGAGGGAAGATGGGAGAGAGGGATAGTGGAAAGTGAAGGGGAATGTGCATTGAATGCAAGATAATGATGGGAGCTCGTTTTTGGGCCTCTATCACTTTAGAGACCTTACTTAATGATGGCTGCAGCTATCCTTTTCTATAAAAAATAGAGAAAAATTTCAAATACGTATAGATTTTTTAAGTTTTAGGTGATTTTAAAAATTAAAAAAGAGCCTATTTAGCCTATTATTCTAAGTTTGACCACTACCTTCTAGGCTCTTACAAACCATTGGTTTTAGTCCACATGTAATCTCCCTATTTGTCTATTTCTTAATCACCTCCATTAGGCAATGACAAATTAAAGGGTCCAAAAAGACTCCATTGACTCCAGAGGATATCATTGAGCTACAAGAATTTATGAAGCTCAACAAACCCAGCCACCCACCCCCTAGGTCCAAGAGGAAACTTCAAGTTTCTCATCTAATCTAACTTACCCTGTATTTTCAAATGTCGCAAGTGAATTACTTAATCCATACCCAAGTGCTCCTCCTACTGACAAATCTCAAGCCGATTGTATATTTTCTAGACTTCTTGCTCATCCTTTAGATTTTCTCACTAACACTTGCTCCCGAGGAGTTGCCGGCACCCGACCCGTCTCCACCCGAGGAGTTGCCGGCACCCGACCCGTCTCCACCACGGCCAACTCAAGAGGTTAGTCACACTCTCCCCCAAGATACTCTTGAGCCATTTATTAATAATACTATTCTTGAGTCTTTGTCTGCTACAAAATACGAGGGATTAATCAGAGCAGGTAATCCTCTACTCAAGCCAAATTTAATAAGAATAACACTTTTGTAATAAAAAAATTTCTTTTATGCATCTTTCTATGCATAGAAATCAAATTTAATAAGAATAACACTTTTGTAATAAAATTTGTTTCTTTTATGCATCTTTCTATGCATAGAAATCAAATTTAATTATTAATTTTAGTGATATCCATGCATATTCATAGGTGAATATATACATGGAGTAATTAGAATATTTCTTTTAGATGCAAAAATGGTGGGAATATCTCTTTTGGAATTACATAAAAACAAACTTTCTTTTCCACAAAATTCTGGAAAATTTTACCGTAACCTCCTTTGTATGGCTGACCATTTCCCATTTTTATCGTTCTTTATTTAACTTAAATTAACCTAAATTAGATTTATAGAACTCTAATCTACATAATTTTTTAAATTCAAGAGAGTAAACAATAAAGAGTTTAATTAATCCCTTAGTTAATTTTTCTAGGATTAAGAAAGGCTGGAATGTAAAGAAGAGAAGGGGGGTTGCCTTTTCATCAAGGCATAGCATCTGAATTTAATTCAATCAACTGTAAAACATAAAAATCAAGAAAATCATAGATTTAAAATTCGTAAATAAGTAAGAAAATTAGTTTACATGGAGCTTGTAAGCTCTCCTTTGGCTTGAGGGATTGAGGGTTCTACTCTTGTTTTGAAGCAAAAGTGGCCACCAATTCACTTTGGAGAGGATTAGGCCAAAAAACAATTGAATTATTAAGAAATTCAATGTAGATGGCTCCAGGATAGGACTAGAGTAACAGTGCATAAACACTATTAAGCTTTTACAAAGGGGGAGGCTTTGATTTATAGGAAAAAGTGAGCCTCTAACCAAGCAAACTGATTCTAGAATTTTCCAAATCAGTTTGGTCAATTTTTGACCAAACTGATTTTTGGGTCAGTTCAGCTTACTTTTTGGATCTAGTTTTGAAACAGGAGAGAGGAGAGAGAAAAATATCTAATTTTATTGATTAAGAATTGGGGGTAATGATGAGAAAAAGGTGCCTACTTCATGAGGACAGATCCCGACATTGAGGTGTCAAAATTCAGTGTTTTAATTGTTTTCTTTGGTCCTTAGTCCACTCTTCATCTTATGTGAACATTTACTCATTTTTGGGGGGTTTTTCTTTTATTCTTCAATTTATCTCCTCCTTATATTTGGATTAATCTTATTGGTCCATAGGAACCTTAATTGGACAATAATCTAAAAATTTCTGAAAATCTGGACCCTTAGGCTAAGGTCCTTTATACCTATTTTCAATTAATTCCAATTGCACATTGGAAAGTTCTTTTTGAATTTTTGTTTCAGGGGAAACCATTTTAGACACTAGGAGGATTTTTATATCCAAAAATATCTCAATTTTGAATTACCTCCCTCTAGACATTTTCTCTCTCCAGGCCAAAAGAGGATAAAACAGAATCTTTCTTTTATTTCAGAGAGGGGAATAATTATAAGATTAGAAGGGAAGGTTCTTACACCTACACACCTCAAAAGCTGGAGGGAGGAATAATTATAAGATTAGAAGGGAAGGTTCTTACACACCTCAAAAGCTGGAGGGAGGAATCGTACAAACAAGTTGGAAGCTAGTTGCCATTTGTCACCTTCTCAATTTAAAAACTAGTTGTCAACAAGTTGGAAGCTAGTTGCCATTTGTCATCTTCTCAATTTAAAAACTGGCTGCCAACGAGTGGTGGTTATAAACCCTTCCAACCCATAAACTGGTTTCAAAGGGGTTGGATTAAAAACCATTAAAGTGGCCCAATTTATAAAGTGGGTTTAAACCAATTTATAAGTTAACAACTAATGTTTATATAAGTGATTTTGTCAACTTATAAACTGGTTTTAACCAATGGGTTGTAAACCCTTACAACCTATTATATGGTTATCAACCGATTGGAAACCTGTGGGGTAAAAAAATCCTTAGCGGTGCCCCAACTTATAAAGTGGAAATCAACGAGTTGGACAAACCATCAACCGGTTGCAAAGCTCTTTGTTGAAAATCACACCATGTGTTGAAGTGATTTTTGTATGTCTTCTTCGAATCATTTAAAATATGTGCTGCTTCTACTAATGAATTTCAAAATGTGCAGGCTATACTTCAGACCGTCTTTTAGTAGGCAAGGAGGGGCCGAAGTAAGACATGAACATGTTGATTTGAGTGAGGTTTTGAAGCATAGACTTCATTTTCTGGATGCAAAGGAAACCCCAAAGCAAATATCTCATGTGGGAAGAATGCATGGTGGGTGTTCTTCGATATCCATCATCATGCTTTCACATGATGAGACCACACTATTGATTCAATAAGTGTTATCATTGTTGGCTTGGAAGAAGGGGAGGGAGATGTCAACAAAGAACCAAAGAGCACCACTCCCCCACTCCAAGAACTAAGTTGAGTGCCAGAGAGCTGTCACCCATGAGGCATGATGAAAGAAGCTCTCCAAGTGGGCACAATCACACTACAAGCACAGAACCAAGGCAAAAAGCATGTACTAATCATGCGACTCATTCTAGGACGCCAAAGAGGAAGGGTTGTGATGATCAGGGTGTGCTAAATGTTCACAAGCTCTCCAAATGGGCAAGATTGTACTAACCGTGTAACGCGTTCTAGGACACCAATAAGGAAGAGTTTTGATGATCAAGGTGAGAATTATTTATGAGTCATTTGAAAAGACCATAATCACTGTCCCTAGTGATGGCCACTTATATTTTCTTGTTCGTGTAGTTGAAGAAACTTCACCAGATGTGACCTTGCACCAACTAGCGAAGAGGAAGTAGAAGAAGAAGAGAAAGAAGAGAAAGAATGATGTTCTGCTGCCCTCAAGGGATGTGCACTCAAAAGAAGATGTTCTGTTTCTCGAGAAATTAGCAACAACTATAGTATCTGGGTTGTAGAGGGTGAGAATAGAGAATTCAGAGCTAGAGATGAGAAAGCACCATGTGAATGAGAACAAAGTTACTATTGGGCTAAAAGAAGCCAACAATTTAGTTTGTCAAATCTCAAAACCTAAAGGGCGCAAGATATGCTTGTAGAACACTCCTCTTTTTTGCTTTGATGATATCCCACCACGATTAATATATTTCAACTTTCATTTAGCTAGTGTCCCTCTACAGTCCTCTTTTGTTGTTGTCTCTACTCTTCTATGATTCTATATTTGCGTTGTTTCCTTATTTTATCCATGTCAATGTTTATTATGTTGCTCAGGAAATTTAGTGCTCGGGGACTATGTATTATGTAGCTTTGATGATTCAATTCTCTTGAATATTTGATTGGATGCACATAAACCTTGTCAAAATAAAGATTTTCTAGATTTGAGGTAGTTATGTATGGAAGATTTAATGATTCATCTACCAAAAAAAGAATTTCACGCCTGTGGGAGTTTGTTCAAAAAAACAACGTCCTTACTGATCAAGCTAATTCCCTTTTCAACTCACTATTCTTAAAAATGGTGTGACAGATAACACTTTCTTTGCAAATGAGAACATTAATCCTACATTGGGGACTCGAATTAATACAACATCGATACATGGAGACACTCAAGTACTCAATAACAGTAGTAGAATTGATGCACAAAGAAGAAGGAGAAGAAGAAGACTTAAAAGAATCTTAATACTTTGGGTCTAATTTATATATACATCTGATTTTGTTCTGTCATTGATTGTAGCATATACTGTATAATCATACACCGTACTTTACAATTGATTAGGGTTGGGAGGAAGTGGGCTTGATGAGGAGGCGGGCTTGATCTTCTTCATTGGTATTCCTTCTTCTTTGTCTTTTTCTTCAACTTCATCTTCCGGGAGATCTATTCTTGGCAGTTGCACCTCTGGAGGCAAGAGTTTGGAGAGGAACACACCAGCTCTTTCTTGTCCTCATTAGATATCTTTTCCCATAAGCCTGGCAATGTGTTTTGTTCATTAATTCCTACTACAAGATCCTGAGCTGTGTATGACAGGTAGTAGAGGCATCTTAGTGCTTGATATCCATGCCCCTGACCAAACACTCACAATGCAAACTATTTCTCCACGAGCACCACTTTCTCAGCATTCAAAGGCACATCATATCTACCACAAAAAACATGGAGAGTATTTTCAGTGCGAATAAACGAAAATTTGCATTGTCTTTTAAGAACTGTTTATGAAATATAATGATATGCGTATCAAAATTGTAATCATCATGATTCAAGTCAACTTACTGGAGCAACTTTCATAAATTGTATGTACCTTTTAATGATTCAAAAGTCTTATATATTTAGCAAGACTAGCATCCTTTCGATGATCTGTTGATTTTGAACTATTTGAGCCTCCTGCTCTCTTTAGGAAATCATCATCATATACAAAAACCTGGAAGCAATGTAATATGTTTAATCGATAAAATACATGTAAAACAAATACTAATAGCTTTAAAAATTTTTGGTACTGTTACCTGTTGATCTTCATCGCCCTCAAGCATTTTGCTTGTCCACAAAGAGACTTACTATCTTCATATATGGTAACGCCTATATATTTTCCCATGTTTTCCAAAACAAGATGGTCTACAATTACTGCAACCTCCTCCTCAAAAGGAAATTGGGTTTCATATGTCCTAGATTCATTGAACATGTCCTTTAATATCTCCTTGCCACCAGCAGCAGCAGGCAGATACTCCGAGTCCTGGACTACAGAATCAACTAGGAGGTGTTTGTCAACTCCTTGCTCTACCCACCTCATGTCTGCTTCACTACTATAATTTTCTAAAGAAGCCAAGCAAGTCTTCACAAATATTAAAATGATGCATAATGTCTGTCAATAATACATAATCAAATTGGTCTACCATAGTAAAGCTGGGAAAAGAAGGAAGTGACAAGTCCCCTTGTTCATTCTCATGAGGTGGGCTGGCTTCCAATGGGATTATACTCATAGGTGTTGTTGCATCGACACCAACAAGGGATGTACTAGTGGGAAACGTTTCCTTTTTGGCCTCTGCTCTCTCCTCTACTAGATCGATAGCCACTTCTTCGTCAACTCCACCATCCTCGATTGGCACTTGACTGCTTGGTAAATCCATTGTCTGGGGATCAAAGTCTTTAGTAAGGAGATGCAAAAAATAAAGAAATCCATAACTGTATTGGAGAAGGTGACACTTCTTTGAGCGTAATGGGCATTTCTCCTCTACTCTACTGCTGCAGTTGGGGATCTTTTTAAGACAACGGTTGAGCCTTCTTTTCATGAATTTGTCTGTTGCAAAATCAGATGGATGAACATATCATTCACCATCGAATGTCACAATGTTGCCAGAAATAGTCTGTTTTCATAATCCTGCTCCCAGTCTCACCAAGAACAATCCTAGAAATCTTAATAATGTTCTCAAAAGGAAATTATGTATTGAACATTAAATACAATTTAGGAGCACGGTGGTGGGCATGTGCATTGTATAGGAACATATATAGCTTTTCTGCACAAGACTCTTCCGCCTCATCATCCGATTTCAAGAGAATGTCCAACCCATTCGTCGCCTCGGCATGCCTAAAGAAACATTTCAGTCAATTAGGACAAGCACGCTTAATATACAAGGGATTAGTACCAAGTGATAAGGGGCTTAGGCGTCGCATGATGTGAGCACTTGTCACTTGGTACTAACCCCAAAACAAAAGAAAACATAAGGGGTTTAGTATCAAGCGATTAGGGGCTTACACGATACCTATGAGTTCCCTACCACGTGGTACTGACCCCTTGTGTATAAAAGGAGAGACATGGGGGTCAATACGAGGCCATATGGATCATGGGGTCAGTACTACTAAGTGTTAGGGAGCTTACACGATGTCCACAAGCCCCTTACCTTTTTCGTACAACTAACCCTAATAACAAAATGAAAGAAAAGGGGGTCAGTAAGAACAAGCTATAAGGAACTACAAGGATACTTGTTTTGTGGCGATGGCGACAACGATGGCAACAATGATGGCAACAGGGGAGCTCGGCACTAAGGCAATGGCAAGGCAGAGGTTAGATGATGGCCACGCAGAGTAACAATGGCGATGACGATGCAGAGGGACGACACAAAGGGTAGAGAGCTCGATGCGCCAAAGGGTTTAGGAAGGCCAGAAAGCTCGATGTCCCCAAGGAGATTCGAGCCGTTATAGACCCACGTTGTGGTCTTAGCACCATGGGTGTGGTGTGTCCTGAGGCAATCTATACTACTTTTCTCTATGGTTTGCATGCATTAACTTGTCAGCCTTGTGGCAGTCTTCGATTTAAACTCTCTTTTGCAGGTAGCAAGTAGGTTTTGGTGGAGAAAGGTGCTGCATGAGAGAGTATGCATGCATAGAAGTTGTTTAGGACTAAGCTTGCTTGTACTGTTTTTATAGGAGTGGGAGAAGAGAGACACAAGGTGGACGTGTGGGTGAAGCTAGCTTATTTTCACAAAGAGGGATTATGGTATTAGGAGATTGATTAAGAGAAGATTAAGCTTTTGCGTGTTTGTGTCAGGGACAAAGTAGAGGAAGACCCTTCTTAGCTACAATCCTTAACCTTGGAGGAGAGAAAATTCAAGGATGAGCTTATTAATGGAAAGAACTAAAGGAACTGCTAAATCATTGTAACAAAAAATAGGCTCGCCACCCATGACTTCTCTCACTACTCTCTCACTCGCCACTCGCACGTATTGCTCGCCCTCACCGCCACTTGCCCTCACTACTCACTCACCACTCTCCCTCACACATCGGTCGCCTCACCGCTCACTCTCGCCGCTCTCCCTCACTCGTCACTCGTCCTCACTGCTTGCTCGCCGCTCGCACTCACTTGTCGCTCTCTCATCGCATGCCCGCGTTCACCTGCCACTCACCCTCGCCTCTACCTCACCTGCTGCTCGCCCTCACCACTCGCTCTCAACCGCCCGCTTGCTCACTCGCCGTTACCTAAATCTTGCACAAAAGATTTAGGATTTCTTCTAAGGCCTTTAATTAATAAGAGCCACTGCATTGGAGCCCTCCAAGTTCAATAGTATAGGAAAGAGTGTGTCGAGACAAGCATTAGGAGTAGGATAAGTAGAAATTAGTGGTGATGACCCCGACCCGCAACCTGATACTGACTCTTCTAGGTGACAGACAGAAGAGAGAGGAAAGGGGAAAGCTTCGTCCCAACACCCAGTGGGATACTCGAGGCCTTATCTTACCTTGATACAACATCATAGCTATTATTAACTAGTGCTCCCCCACCCCGGGAAAGACATTTGTGCGCCCATAGAGATCGGGTTGATAAAATTTTGGTGCCGTTTTCCGGGGAGCAACAATCCACTTCAAGGTAGAGGCCACTCAAGTACCAGGTTATAGCACAAACAAGAAAGAATCAACCTAGTAGAGGAAAGGAGCTCATTTTGCATTAAAAATAATGAAACACAGATTAAACTTAGAAAATCTCGTGCTTTGAGTTTAAACATGCATGAAGCTAAGATTTGTTGCTATTGTTGTTGATTATCCAAAATAGGCCAGAAGGAGAACTGGATTCACGAGAGAATCCTGAAGTGGAAGAAGGACCAGAAGGGCCTCTAAGGCCAACATTAGAAAGTTCAATTGA
The DNA here is from genome assembly GCF_041138505.1 of Cibotium barometz. Classification (NCBI taxonomy): domain Eukaryota; kingdom Viridiplantae; phylum Streptophyta; class Polypodiopsida; order Cyatheales; family Cibotiaceae; genus Cibotium; species Cibotium barometz. Next base: position 47,114,899 of record NC_141073.1, on the reverse strand, counting down.
GCAGTTCGTAGGCGAAGGGAAGCTTAGGGATAATCCATTATTTGCTTCCAAGACATAACACAACATTAGGGGAAGATGAGCGGAAGAAGTTCTTACAAAGAGCTTTCTCGTTGTATTTATTGGGCAATGCTGGAGACTACTAGTATGTAGACCTACCTGAGGATGCTAAAACATGGGATAATCTACGAGTATCCTTCATCACAAGGTTCCAGCCAGCATGCAAGGTTATGGGATGAACCCATTCTCCAATTAAGAAGAGATTGAGAAAAGAAAGATGAATTCAGGGATTACATCGCAAGGATGCAAAGCCTCATAGCCAAGTGTCCTGAAGAAGACAAGCCAAGAGATAATGGGCTGAAGAAATACTTCATTGCAGGCCTCAATAGACGAATCAGAAGAGAGGTCCAGGGGATGGAAGAAGTAGAAACATCCAATACCATAGACGAGTGCTTCCAAAGAGCAGTGAGACAGTCAAAGATAGACTGTAATATGATGACAGAGACACAGATGATGAAGGGTCATATTCAACTTCATGCTAGAGTGCCAAGAAGCAGGTTAGCTGGAAGGAGGAATCCCTGCACGAAGTTGTTGCTAAGGCAACTAAGGATATAGTGGATCTAATTCAAGAATAGCAGCAAGGCCAGCAATGCTAATCAACCTAAGTTGCAGCCACAAAGAAATCTAGTTTGGTGTTCCATTATACAGTGGAAATCACACAGAAAATGAGTGCCTTGAATCTAGAACGAGGAGATACTATTGTGAGATACTTTTGTCAGATCTATGATCGTGTGGGCAATCATAATACTCAAAATTGCACGTATGGAGCAAGGAGACCACCTGCACCACAATTACTTGCACCGCAATTTCAAGGTCCACAAAAGGCCTCACGTGAAATTTCAAGAACCACCACCATGTGCCAATGAAGCTTACCCATGGGGTATGTATACAAATCCACAAAGGCCAATTTTTCTCCACAATAGCAGAATGCAGCTCCAGTTGCCAATATGTCAGGAGAGATAGGTGGTAATTTCATAAGACTAGGATGATTTAAAAGAAAAGATGCTTATAGCTACACCTGTTTAATTTGAATCTCGTGAAGTCATTGCTTATCCTTTTTCTCTTGATATTGGTGAAAGAACTTTGTAGCTACTTGTTAAGAATGAAGATTTTTATGTAGGTGCTTGTTGTTGTAGAAGACCTTGTTCTTGCATCGTCTTTGTTATAAGCTTGATGAAACCATCCTTTTCAAATACTATCTTAAGAAGACCTATGTGATGGTGCACATGTGAGTGTTTGAGAAGTGCTTACATCCAACTGAAGAGGTGACAATGTGAGTGTTTGAGAAGTGCTTACATCCAACTGAAGAGGTGACAATGTGCTTTCATAAGAGTGAATTTGGCTTAGGTACTCTTTATGATGTATTGGTATGCCTATTTTCTCTTAAGGGGGTGTTGCACTAAAGAGCTTGAGTTCATTAGCATGAATTAATGCTTTGATGGGTGAAGAAGCCTCTTGACAAGGAGGTGGATGAATTTTTTATGTTGAAGTATGGTTTGGCTCCCCCCTTCCTGAGCTATGTTGTACCCTCAAAACCTTTTTAGGTAGAAAATTTTGGAGAGGCGAGGTTGTTGTAGAAACATCCATAAGTGCCTTGCCCTTGTCTGCTCTCAGTGAAGCGATTGCTACTGGTGGTTGAGTTGTCATAGTCTCTGTTTGGATAGGCTTTTGCTTAGGAACCCAAATCCAAGAATTTCCTTTATAAAAGCCTTGTGCTTGTAAAAGCTCCTTTTGGATCCACCGAGGAGTAGTTCGTAGCCTTGATTTCCTCCATTTTCTTCTATTGTTTCTCCTACTTCTTGTAATATTTGATTTTTGTGGAGAGGAGTCGATGGTTGGACAAACTATTGGAACTTCTTGGGAAGTGTGCTCCCTAATAGATTCATATGTGGACTCTACAACATGTCACTTAGTTTTCATTTATGAGCGCTTTGATTCTTCTTTTTTGGGAGTAGTTGATGGAGAATTCAAGGTCAAAGAATCTTCCATTGACAATGGTGTAAAGGGTTTTGAGAAACTAGATTTAAATCCATTTGATGGAGAAGCTTCCTGCTTGTGATCATCCTTGAGAGCTAGCAACTTCACTGAAGGTTGCATAGAGACTAGAGTTTTGCAGTTAGGATGTTCTACCATATGTTCAATCTCTTTTGGAGAGTCACTTTTACCTATTTCACTTGTCAAACAACCAATTGTAACCAAGGGTGATTGGACCTTTGAAGTTGCCTTTAGGCAAGACTAGGAAGTCACCAATCAGGTGGTGCTGATTATCGCAATAGGTGGTAATTTTTAACAAATAAAGCACTATTTTATTTTTCTTCTTGCTACCGTGCACTCTACCTTCACTTGGTTCAAGCTCCCATTTTCCTTTTGCATGGCTTTCCCATCAATCAAAGCACTAAATAGAATTTTCCCATAGCCTGGACTAGCCAGTTTAATGCATTTTCTTTTTGGTTCTAGAGTTGTTGTAGTAACTGAAACCACACTGGTGGGTGCTTCAACACATGAAGTAGCATCTTTTGGAATAATCTCACCCGTGTGATTAGAGTTTGCAAGGTGTGGCAAACATTGCAGTAGTTTTCCAAAAATGTGGTCATGGCCATGGTTTCATTAGCTAAAGGAACATATGGGTCACTAGCTAGGATTTCATTTGGGAATCTATTCATGCTTGTGTTAGCTAGTTCTTGGACCTTTTCTTGCTTTTGTGGAGAAGTTGATGGCTTCATCAAAAATCCTGGGATGTCATGCTAGATGAAATTTGAGAATTGACTAATGGATTGTCCTCCTGCTTAGAGGCTTGAGCAACTATAGGTGTATCTGCCTTTGACAGATCTTGAGATTTCTTGGCATGAATAACAATGTTTTGCTCTTTTCTCATTTCTTCCAGAGAGTGATCCAATCCCATCATCATCAACAAATGAAGACTCGATTTGATTCCAAGGTCCTTGATAGCTACTTGCATAAGGTCCTTGATAGCTACTTGCATAAGTTCTTGCCAAACCAAAGGATAGCATTTCTCGGTGACAACATCCATATGTATGTTTGTTGCTATGTTATACTCCCATCTTGTCACTTTAGAATTCATTCCTTCCATGTGCTCAAGGGTCTTTGAGAAGTCTGCTGAGGGTTCATTTATATGGTACCAATGATGTTTTTTTTAATAACCCTAGAAGTTGAAGTAGGTGATTGAGGAGATTTTGGGCTATCTTTAGGGAAAGTTGTTGTTATGTCCACTAAAGAGTCCAAAGAGCTAATAGAACTAGCATTTGAGCACCTACCAATAGATATCGGTCCTCCTTTGTGGGTCCATGGTGGAGTTCTCAATTGAGCTAGGCAAAGTTATTCATTTTCATAGCTTGTGAGCTTGAGCTAGGAAACTCACTCTCCTTGGTTGCCATAGCCACATTGGTATGAGCATCTTGTATCCATCCCCCTCATTCGAAGGCTTATTTGGAGCTTGTTGTTTTGGACATCCTGGTGGTGGCATGATAGAAGTAGCCACATTGGTAGTAAGCATCTTGTTGCCACATCTTCCTCATGTGGAGGCTTATTTGGAGCTTGTTTTTTCTGGAAAGCCTGGTGGTGGCATGATAGAAGTAGCACATGATGGACTTATCACATGTTGTTCTTCTTGCACTAAGATGTGATGTTCTTTTGTGGGTAGAAGACTTAATTGGCATAGAGGTTTTTTGAGTAGAGGTTACAATTTTTGGTACCTTTCATATAGCCCCACAAGTGGTTGATCAATGCACTCAAGAACCTCTTAGAGTTGTGGTTCCATTCCCGTAGCTTGGAAGACCATTGAGATAATCTCCTACCAAAAAAGATGTTGTATTCCCACTCTACTCCCTTAATCTCATTCCCATAGCTTGGAAGACCATTGAAATTGCATGTTGAGTAGGTCCATTAGCATATTGGTTTTGATGTTGTATTCCCACTCTATTCCCTTAAGGGTTCCATCAATCCATTTGTCTAAAGGTTTTGAGGAATCTACAATGAGTTTGCCAGTTTGGGGAAGGTTCTTTTTGCATAGATTTTGAGTTTGAACAAGATGGCATGAAAGTCTCTATGCCTTAAGTAGATGTGGGTGCTATTGTTTCCAATGGAGAGCTTGCAATGCAAGGAGAGCTAGAGTCTAGATCATTCATTAGTTGAGGTTTACTTGATTGTAGGAGCCCTCCTACATGTATATTGTGCCCTTGGAGCTATTGTTGATATTGCACTATTGAATTAATGCACTCTATGACCTCTTGGTGGAGGTGTTCCACCCTTTTGTAGTTCCCATGATTGTGTGCAAAATATCATGCAAATAGATGTAACATTGGACTTGCATTACAAGATCTGTAAGCAGCTCAATATTGTACTGTTAATCAAGTTTTTTAAGTACCCCAAATCCGACGTGTTCATATAGCTTGTAAAAGGACTCAATGGCATGTTAGCATGGGTAGGGTCAACTTGAATTTCTCTGGGAAAAATGTGTGCTAATGTAGTGAAGTTTGTTTGATCCTTTTTTTGAGCTCTTAATTTTGCTAATTTTTACTGAGCATTTAACCCTAGGCCTCTCGTCTTAGGCTATAACAGTTGCCCATATCTGAGGCATCAATTCTTGTGCCACGACACTTGCCTTTGGATAGACAGACTCTTTTTGTGAGACCCCTTTGCCCCCTCCGCGCACCGGCGGATTCCTGGTTGCTAGCAGCGGAAGTAGCTTCCTCTTGCGCGGGGCAAGGTTTCCCACTCGGGGCCTCGCCCTCGAATGTCTGGACACAAGATTAATCTGGTGGTCATTTCGAAACTGAAACCGAAAAAATTTCTCTTGCCCAAAAAACGGGGAGGATTCCACCTTTTTTATTTTCTTAACGAATTTTCTAACGGTTCAAGAGACTAAACTATCCTTCACCTGATTAAACCAGATGGAAGGAAAAACTATTATTGACTTAATTTAAATAAATCAACGCTTTTTTCCTAACCAAAATCAGGCAGCACAGCCCCGTTGATCTAATCATTTGAGGAAATCAATGCTTTTTTCTTAACCGAAGTCAGGCACAGCCATTGATCTACTCATTTGAGAAATTCTTCAGGGTTTTAATTAATTACTCGAATTCTAAGCGTATTCCTATTATTTCAATTTATTTATTCCTAAGCGTATTCTTATTATTTCAATTTATTTATTCTAAGCGTATTCCTGTTATTTATTAAAACTCCACTTTAGCCTAACCCCATCCGGCCCATGGGTTAGCCACCACCCATCCACTAGAATCTGTAGAACCAGACAATTACTCACTCCCCCATAATTGAATGCCTTTCTTAATTGTTGCTTTCGAATACAGATACGCACACACTCCTCTTTAAAACTTTAACTTATAAAATAATCCATTGACAAATAGTTATGGTTACAGATGTCATAGCTCAAAAATTCCATCTAGACTCTTGTTTCTCAAAAAACAGTATCACTCTCGACTCTCCGTTGAGACCAACTGGTCAGTAGAAAAAGAGATCCAGTAAACAGATTACAATAATCATTTTGTCCATCATACATATCTTCCATGACATACGCATGGGTGTCCTAGGCACTGCGAGCCCGTGCATCGCCTGTTCAGAACCCTCCAGGATCCTCCTTAGGTGTCCTGACACTTCACTTAGGGACCGCTTCGTCGGCCCTCATCCATCGTAGCAGAAGCGCACCATTTTTCAACCATACCAAGGTTGGTCAAGACCTGGGCAAGCTTTGCCACATGAATTGTCCTTTGAACACTTCCCGCCAGCAGCTGTTGCAATCGAACTTCCCTTAGAAAAACATATACCAAATGCTTCCTCCAGCATTCTGGCGTAAGATAGTCCTTTAAGAAAACAAGGTTTCTATGCAAGTTTTCAGTTTGATTTTCTTTTAAATACAATGAGTATTTCTTGAATCAGTATCCCCAAAACTTCTTGATCGAAATTCTAAATTTCATACCAGAATTCCTCGAATTCTATAACCTTGATCCATAGATCAATTCGAAGGGTCTCAAACTTAGTTTCAAATTTGGCGGGAGTTTTGAGTGTAATTTTTCTAAACTGGTCACACCTTCTTTTCTCGAAACTAACAAAAGAGTTTGGTCTTGGTCATAGTCTGATTCAAGGTTCGAGTCGGATAAGATTTTTCCTTAACTTTCTCGAAAAGGTTTGATAATTCAGTTACTATTTTACTAAATTTCTTTCTTTGAAACTGATTTCTAAATTAGTTACAAATTCTTTTTTTTTTCGGAAAAACGATCCTTCTATTAGTTAATGAGAAAATGCCATAAGGCTACAAAGCTCACCTCGCAAGGAGGGATAAAACACAGTGAACACCTGAGCTCCACCCTCGTGGCTGGCCGCTCTCTGGGGGGGCTACCTAGTAGTACATGTGGGAGGTGAGAAAAGCCAAACTGGAGGCCTATAGTGCCAAGTGACATCCTCGCCCCTCACGGCGGTGAGGAAAGGGCCAGGCTGCCACGTGCGGAGGAAAGCCTTGCGGCGCCCTCTTTTAGTTACAAATTCCAATGAGGAATAAATAAATCATTTACCTGAATATTTCGATCTCCATAGATTTTCTAAATTTTCTTTTTACAATCCGTGTGAATATAAAACAATAGAAATTTCTCTCTTAGAGTATTTAATTATTCATTTATCAAATACTCATGGAACATAGAATTTAAGAGAATTCTAATTTTGATATAAAAATTCTTTATGCATAAAAATCAACTTCAATGGGAATAACTCTTTTATTAAAAAAAATCCTTTTATGCATCTATCTATGCATAAAATCAATTTTAATAGGAATAACACTTTTAAAATAAAAATAATTTCTTTACGCATCTATTTATGCATAAAAATAAATTTTTATAAGAATAATGCTTTTATAATTAAAACAATTTCCTTTATGCATCTTTCTATGCATAAAAATCAAATTTAATAAGAATAACACTTTCGTAATAAAAAAATTTCTTTATGCATCTTTCTATGCATAAAAATTATTTTTAATAAGAATAACACTTTTATAATAAAAAATTTACATTATGCATCTTTCTATGCATAGAAATCAATTTAATAAGAATAACACTTTTATAATTAAAAAAAATTCCTTTATGAATCTTTCTATGCATAGAAATCAATTTTGATAAGAATAACACTTTTGTAATAAAAAAATTTCCGTTATGCATCTTTCTATGCATAGAAATCAATTTTAATAATTAATATCAGTGATATCCATGCATATTCATAGGTGAATATGTACATTGAGTAATTAGAATATTTCTTTTAGATGCAAAAATGGTGGGAATTACTCTTTTGGAATAAAATAAAAACAAACTTTCTTTCCACAAAATTCTAGAAAATTTTGCCATAACCTCCTTTGTATGGCTGACCATTTCTCATTTTTATCATTCTTTATTTAAACTAACCCAAATTAGATTTATAGAACTCTAATCTACACAATTTTCTAAATTTAAGAGAGTAAACAATAAGAAGAGTTTAATTAATCCCTTATTTAATCTTTCTAGGATTGAGAAAGTAAACAATAAGAAGAGTTTAATTAATTCCTTATTTAATCTTTCTAAGATTGAGAAAGGTTGGAATGTAAAGAAGAGAAGGGGGTGGCCTTTTTATCAAAGGCATAGCATTTGAATTTAATTCAAACATTTGCAAATGTTTGAATTTATTTCAAACATTTGCAAAACATAAAAATTAAGAAAACCATAGATTTTTCATTAAACAAGTAAGAAAATTAGCTTCCATGGAGCTTGTAAGCTCTCCTTTAGCTTGAGGGATTGAGGGTTCTACTCCATTTTGAAGCAAGAGTGGCCACCAATTCACTTTGGAGAGGATTAGGCCAAATGAATTATTAAGAAATTCAATGTAGATGGCTCAGGACCGACAAGAGTAGAGTAACAGTGCATAAATACCATTAAGCTTTTACAGAGGGGGGGGGCTTCAGTTTATAGGAAAAATTAGACCTCACACCAAGCAAACTGATCCTAGAATTTTCCAAATCAATTTAGTCAATTTTTGACCATTTTTGGGTCAGTGCAGCTTACTTTTTGGATCTAGGTTTGAAACACGAGAGAGGAGCAATGAAAATATCTCATTTTATTGATTAGAATTGGGGGTAATGATGAGAAACAGGTGCCTATAGGCTTCATGAGGGGAGATCCCCACTCTGAGGTGTTAAAATTCTGTTTTTTTATTGTTTTCTTTGGTCCTTAATCCACTCTTCATCTTATGTGAGCATTTACTCATTTTTGGGAGATTTTTCTTTTATTCTTCAATTTATCTCCTCCCTACATTTGGATTGGTCCATAGGAACCTTAATCCAAAATTTTCAAAAAATCTTGATCCTTAGGCTACGGTCTTTTGTGCACATTATAATTTATTTCTAATGCACCTTAGGAATTTCTTTTTAAACTTCTGTTTCAGGGAAATTTATTTTAATAAGAAGGAAAATTTTTCCATCCAAAGATATCTAAAAACTGAATTATCTCTCTCTATAACGTTTTCTCTCTCTAAGCCAAAACAGGTAGTAGAAACAAGATCTTTTATTATTCTGAAAAGGGGATTGATTACAAGGGAAGAAACTAGACATCTTGAGGGACTGGGGAGGAATCTTACACTTTTTGTTGGTCCATACCTTGCGACTTGTCGAAGGAATTACACAAAGATGCAGGTTCAATTGGTGCAAGGTCAATATTTTGTACACTACTTGATAGCAATGTGTTAACAAAGTTAGAATTACTTGTCATACTCATTTTTCAACCCCTACTTGTTGTTAGCTCAAGTATTTTTAGGCCTATTTGAGTTTTGGAGGTGACTATTGGAGTTGAAATATCTATGAGCACTTCCAGTCAGATGTGTATCTCTAAGCATTGCTTGAGCATAAATGTATGGGTAGCTTGGACTCAATCAAGCTATAAACCTAGGTCAATTGGTGTGGTGCCACCTAGCATTCGGCTCTTGGGCATCTTGTTGTACTCGTTGACCACCCTTAACACCCTCACCTGTGGATGTGTTATATTGGAACAACCTATGTGCATGCCAATGCCAATGCCATCTAAGTAAATAAGCATGTAGTGTAAACAAGGTAGCTCTACTTGCACATACACACCGCTACCCCCCTAACACACATGCTTAAGAAAAAAGAAATTATTCTTCATCCATTGGAGGGCATCCAGCACTTAAATTTCTGGTAGTATGAACTCACTGGAGCTACCCTCCAGCCTCCCACCAAGCCCGTGGCATGAACATCACCTTTGTTTTGTAAGCGTGGATTCCCAGTCACCTAGCAAGTAATGGCAGCAGGCGATGCCTAGTTGGTTGGTGCAAGGTTGTGTAAGCATGGCAGTCAGCGGATTGCATAAGGCTGGAGTCACACAATCTGGAGGTCATATCTCAAAGAGGATCTGGCTTCCAGGCATAAAACTCACACTGGCTAGAAGCCAAGGCATCTCTATATATATAACAAGGCAACTTTAGAGTTACCAGTGGCAAGTTTTTTAGCCACCTTCACCCGTAGTGCCCTCTGTACTTCTTTTGCACTTCTCCATGGCCAACATGTGGACCAAAGATGAATTACCTGGGCCCATATGCCCAAGCCTTCCATGGTTCCATCAATAGCAAGGAGATCCATACGGCCCCTGGAAAGGTGGCGCTGTAGTACCACAGCCCCTGGAGTGCCTCCAAATCCTAGAAGAGGCAAAAGTTAAAGAAAAACTGGAGAAAGTGGGACTTGGCAGAATGGCACAGATTCTTCCCAAGAACATTGACACAGATATTTATGTCGAGTACATCAAAACCTATGATAAAGCTACCAAGCGAGGTACAATAACAAACGCCTGTAAGATTCCTCTCTCCAGCTTTTGAGGTGTGCAGGTGTAAGAGCCTCCCCTTTTGATTTTATAATTATTCCCCTCTCTAAAATAAAAGAAAGATCCTGTTTTACCCTGTTTTGGCCTGGAGAGAGAAAATGTCTAGAGGGAGTAAATTCAAAATTGAGATATTTTTGGATATAAAAATCCTCCTAGTGTCTAAAATGGTTTCTCTTGAAATAGAAATTCAAAAAGAGCTTTCCAATGTGCAATTGGAAGTAATTGAAAATAGATATAAAGAACCTTAGCCTAAGAGTCCAGATTTTTAGAAATTTTTGGATTATGGTCCAATTAAGGTTCCTATGGACCAATAAGTTTAATGCAAATCTAAGGAAGAGATAAATTGAAGAATAAAAGAAAAACCCCCCAAAAATGAGTAAATGCTCACATAAGATGAAGAGTGGACTAAGGACCAAAGAAAAGAATTAAAAAACTGAATTTTGACACCTCAGTGTGGGGATCTCCCCTCATGAAGTAGGCACCTTTTTCTCATCATTATCCCCAATTTTTAATCAATAAAATGAGATATTTTCATCTCTCCTCTCTCCTGTTTCAAAACTAGATCCAAAAAGTAAACTGAATTGACCCAAAAATGGTCCAAAATTGACCAAACTGATCTGGAAAATTCTAGAATCAGTTTACTTGGTTAGACGCTTCCTTTTTCCTATAAATAGAAGCCTTCCCCTTTGTAAAAGCTTAATGGTGTTTATGCACTGTTACTCTAGCCATCTACATTGAATTTTTTAATAATTCAATTGTTTTTTGCCTAATCCTCTCCAAAGTGAATTGGTGGCCTCTCTTGCCTCAAACAAGATTTTCATGTTTTGCAACTGATTGTATTAAATTCAAATGCTATGCCTTTGATGAAAAGGCCACCCCCTTCTCTTCTTTTCATTCCAACCTTTCTTAATCCTAGAAAGATTAACTAAGTGATTAATTAAACTCTTCTTATTGTTGTTTACTCTCTTGAATTTAGAAAATTGTGTAGATTAGAGTTCTATAATTCTAAATTGGGTTAATTAAGTAAATAAAGAAAGATAAAAATGAGAAATGGTCAGCCATACAAAGAAGCTTATGGTAAAATTTTCTAGAATTTTGTGAAAAAGAAAGTTTATTTTTATGTTATTCCAAAAGAGTAATTCCCATCATTTTTGCATCTAAAAGAAATATTCTAATTACTCCGTGTACATATTCACCTATAAATATGCATGGATATCACTGACATTAATTATTAAACTTTATTTCTATACATAGAAAGATGCATAAAGGAATTTTTTTATTACAAAAGTGTTATTCTGATTAAATTTGATTTCTATGCATAGAAAGATGCATAAAGGAATTTTTTTATTACAAAAGTGTTATTCTGATTAAATTTGATTTTTATGCATAGAAAGATGCATAAAGGAATTTTTTCATTACATAAGTGTTATTCTTATTAAGTTTGATTTCTATGCATAGAAATAAAGAAATTTATTACAAAAGTGTTATATCCAAGCACTTCCAAGTGCTTGTAAGTGCTTCCAAGTGCTTGTAAGTGCTTGTAAGTACTTGTAAGTGCTTCCAAGTGCATCTAAATGTTTCCGTGTGCTTCTAAGTGCCTTTTGTTGCTTCTGAGTGCGTAATAGTGCTTCCAAGTGCTTGCTAGGGCTTCTAAATGCTTGCTAAGTGCTTGCTAGTGCTTCTAAGTGCTTGCAAGTGCTTCCAAGTGCTTCTAAGTACTGCTTGCAAGTGCTTCCATGTGCTTCTAAGTGCTTCCAAGTGCTTCTAAGTGCTTCCAAGTGGTTCCAAGTGTTTGCTAGTGGTTCTAAGTGCTTCCGAGTGCTTCTAAGTGCATGCTAGTGATTCCATGTGCTTCTAAGTGCTTCCATGTGCTTCTAAGTGCTTCTAAGTGCTTCCAAGTGCTTCCACATGCTTTACTTGCTTCTAAGTGTTTGCTAGTGTTTCCAAGTGCTTCTAAGTGCTTCCAAGTGCTTCCAAGAAATTCCATGTTATTCCAAGTTCATCTAAATGGATCCTCAGGCTTCTAAGTGCTTGCAGGTACCTGAGAGTGCTTTATAGTGCTTTACAACCATTTACAAGTGCTGTCAGGTGCAGAAAGTGCTACTAAGTGTGTCTAAGAGCTTTACCCAATGAGTGTCATAGCTTTACACTGATTGAAAGTGCGTCATAATGCTTACCAATGCTATAGGTTACTTCAGAATGACTTATAATCCTTGATAGTGTGTCTGAATTTGTCTTCTTTGTCATAGAGGGACTTTTATATGTGGCTCCAAGTGGCTCATCCTAATATAAGGATCTCCCTCAGATGTTTTGAGGGTCTAAAGCCATACTTCGTACGCAAGTTGAAGGACCGCAACACTTGTTGCTGTGTGAATACCATGTATGAATACCATGTGCAGCTTGTCTACTTCAAGGAAGCTCTTAATCAGATGCGCTAGGGAAGATATGGGCTGCATGGCCGGCCATGCAGTTTGCAGGTGCCTTATTTGCAGTTCTCATGATGGAACAACGCAGTGCACGGCCTCCAATGCCACATTTCCAAGCTTAACAGACCTGTGGGAGTCTGTATTGTGCCCAAAATCCATTGACTGTGGTTATCACCGTAGACAATGTCTTCTGGGTACATGCTAACATTATGGAATTAAACAGATCTCCTTGTGTCCACATGAAAAAAGCGATGACATCTCTATGATGACTGTCAAGATTTTTGATGACGTTCCTACACAGGAAGTGGATGAGTACAGTCCAGCAAAAACTCAGAAAGATCTTGTTGTTCGCCAAGTCAGCCCGAGGACTTTCACTTCCTTGCTTCAAAGCAAATTGGGAAACTTCATCAAACACAATTATAAGTACAGATGGCAAGCTGAACAATTCAAAGAGTGTTTGGATAAATTTCCAGATGATGTAGTGGTGTCGGTAGTGGATTTTGCAGAGAATTACTCCTCTTCAAGGTGCAGAATGAAATTCAGTCAATGCATTGGTATTCAACTCAGGTGATAATCTTGGTCCACATTTCGTACCTGCGTGATGTGCTTGGTACCATTCGGAAGACAACCCACTTCTACATCTCTGATGACAAAATCCACGACACTTTGTTTGTGCAGCACTGCTTTCTTTTGCACAATGAGTGGCTGAAAGCTCAAGGATGCAGTGTCAAGCGACACTAGGTGTGGTCTGATGGCACTGCTTCACAATTCAAAGCAAGGCGCCCTTTCTATTTTGTAGCCCGATACTTCAATATGACAGGTATTGAGATGATGCACAGTTTCTTCGCATCACATAATGCTTCCAAGTAATCTCACAAGGAATTTTTTTAATTACAAAGTGTTATTCTGATTAAATTTGATTTCTATGCATAGAAAGATGCATAAAGGAAATTTTTTTATTACAAAAGTGTTATTATGTGATTAAATTTGATTTCTATGCATAGAAAGATGCATAAAGGAAATTTGATTATTACAAAAGTGCTATTCTGATTAAATTTGATTTCTATGCATAGAAAGATGCATAAAGGAATTTTTTCATTACAAAAGTGTTATTCTGATTAAATTTGATTTCTATGCATAGAAAGATGCGTAAAGGAAATTGTTTTATTACAAAAGTGTTATTCTAAATTTGATTTCTATGCATAGAAAGATGCATAAAAGAGTTTTTTATTATAAAAGTGTTATTCTTATTAAAATTGATTTTTATGAATAAAGAAATTCTTTTTATTTTAAAAGTGTTATTCCTATTAAATTTGATTTTTATGCATAAAAGGGATTGTTTTATAAAAGTGTTATTCCCATTGAAGTTGATTTTTATGCGTAAATAGATGCATAAAGATTTTTTATATCAAAATTAGAATTCTCTTAAATTCTATGTTTAAATTCTATGAGTATTTGATAAATGAATAATTAAATACTCTAAGAGAGAAATTTCTATCATTTTATGTTTTGCAAATGATTGAATTAAATTCAAATGCTATGTCTTTGATGAAAAGGCCACCCCCTTCTCTTCTTTACATTCCAACCTTTCTTGATCCTAGAAAGATTAACTAAGTGATTAATTAAACTCTTCTTATTGTTCTCTCTTGAATTTAGAAAATTGTGTAGATTAGAGTTTTATAATTCTAAAATGGGTTAATTAAGTAAATAAAGAAAGATAAAAATGAGAAATGGTCAGCCATACAAAGGAGGTTATGGCAAAATTTTCCAGAATTTTGTGAAAAAGAAAGTTTGTTTTTATGTTATTCCAAAAGAGTCATTCCCACCATTTTTTGCATCTAAAAGAAATATTCTAATTACTCCATGTACATATTCACCTATGAATATGCATGGATATAACAGATATTAATTATTACAAAAGTGTTATTCTGATTAAATTGGATTTCTATGCATAAAGAAATTTTCTTATTACAAAAGTGTTATTTTGATTAAATCTGATTTCTATGCATAGAAAGATGCATAAAGGAATTTTTTAATTACAAAAGTGTTATTCTGATTAAATTTGATTTCTATGCAGAGAAAGATGCATAAAGGAATTTTTTTTATTACAAAAGTGTTATTCTGATTAAATTTGATTTCTATGCATAGAAAGATGCATAAAGGAATTTTTTTTTATTACAAAAGTGTTATTCTGATTAAATTTGATTTCTATACATAGAAAGATGCATAAAGGAAAATTTTTATTACAAGTGTTATTCTGATTAAATTTGGTTTCTATACATAGAAAGATGCAGAAAGGAGTTTTTTTATTACAACAGTGTTATTTTGATTAAATTTGATTTCTATGCATAGAAAGATGCATAAAGGAATTTTTTTAATTACAAAAGTGTTATTCTGATAAACATTGATTTCTATGCATAGAAAGATGCATAAAGGAATTTTTTTATTACAAAAGTGTTATTCTGATGATTAAATTTGATTTCTATACATAGAAAGATGCATAAAGGAAATTTTTTTATTACAAAAGTGTTATTCTAATTAAATTTGATTTCTATGCATAGAAAGATGCATAAAGGAAATTTTTTTATTAGAAAAGTGTTATTTTGATTAAATTTGATTTCTATGCATAGAAAGATGCATAAAGGAAAACTTTTTATTATACAAAAGTGTTATTCTGATTAAATTTGATTTCTATGCATAGAAAGATGCATAAAGGATTTTTTTATTATTATAAAAATGTTATTCTGATTAAATTTGATTTCTATGCATAGAAAGATGCATAAAGCAAATTTTTTAATTACAAAAGTGTTATTATAATTAAATTTGATTTCTATGCATAGAAAGATGCATAAAGGAATTATTTTTATTACAAAAGTGTTAAAATTTCTGATTAAATTTGATTTCTATGCATAGAAAGATGCATAAATGAATTTTTTTTATTACAAAAGTGTTATTATGATTAAATTTGATTTCTATGCATAGAAAGATGCATAAAGGAATTTTTTTATTACAGAGGTGTTATTCTGATTAAATTTGATTTCTATGCATAGAAAGATGCAGAAAGGAATTTTTTTATTACAAAAGTGTTATTCTAACTAAATTCGATTTCTATGCATAGAAAGATGCATTAAGGAATTTTTTTAATTACAAAAGTGTTATTCTGATTAAATTTGATTTCTATGCGTAGAAAGATGCATAAAGGAATTGTTTTATTACAAAAGTGTTATTCTGATTAAATTAGATTTCTATGCATAGAAAGATGCATAAAGAAATTTTTTTATTACAAAAGTGTTATTCTGATTAAATTTGAAAAGTGTTATTCTCATTAAATTTGATTCTAGAAAGATGCATAAAGGAAAAAAATTTATTACAAAAGTGTTATTCTGATTAAATTTGATTTCTATTCATAGAAAGATGCATAAAGGAACTTTTTTATTATAAAAGCGTTATTCTTATAAAAATTAATTTTATGCATAAAGAAATTCTTTTTATTTTAAAAGTGTTATTCTTATTAAATTTGATTTTTATGCATAAAAAGATTTTTTTTATAAAAGTGTTATTCCCATTGAAGTTGATTTTTATGCATAAGTAGATGCATAAAGAATTTTTATATCAAATTTAGAATTCTCTTAAATTCTATGTTTGAATTCTATGAGTATTTGATAATCTTATCCGACTCAAACCTTGAATCAAACTATGACCAAGAACTAACTCTTTCGTTAGTTTCGAGGAAAGAAGGTGTGATCAGTTTAGAAAAATACATTTGAAACTAAGTTTGAGACCCTTCGAATTGATCTGTGGATCAAGGTTATAGAATTTGAGAAATTCTGGTATGAAATTCAGAATTTCGATCATAAAGTTTTGGGGATACTGATTCAAGAAATACCCCTTGTATTCAAAAGAAAATCAAACTGAAAACTTGCATAGAAATTCTGTTTTTTTAAAGGACTGTCTTACGCGAGAATGAGATGTGATGAAATGTGAATCAGATAGATATGAATGAATGGATGGAGATGTGAATAGATGTGATGAGATGTGATGTGAATAGATGTGATGAGATGTCATGTGAATAGATGTG
This sequence comes from Cibotium barometz, assembly GCF_041138505.1. Classification (NCBI taxonomy): domain Eukaryota; kingdom Viridiplantae; phylum Streptophyta; class Polypodiopsida; order Cyatheales; family Cibotiaceae; genus Cibotium; species Cibotium barometz. The sequence continues at coordinate 47,098,460 of NC_141073.1, read as the reverse complement.
ATGAGATGTCATGTGAATCAGATAGGTGTGAATGAATGTGCATGAGATGTGAAGTAAATGGATGTGAAGAGATGTGAAGTAAATGAATGTGGATGAGATGTGAAGTAAATGGATGTGAAGGTGTATGTGAAGAATGGATGTGGATGTGTATGTGAAGAATGGATGTGGATGTGATGAAAATGGATGTGGATGTGTATGTGAAGAATGGATGTGGATGTGTATGTGATGAAAATGGATATGAATGTGTATGTGAAGAATGGATGTGGATGTGTATGTGAAGAATGGATGTGAAGTGATAAATGTGAATGTATGGATAGATGTGGGTAGTCATGCATGTGAACGATTGGATGGATGTGGAAGACTGAAATGAGATGTGTATGAATGAGATATGATGTGGATAGATGTGATGTGATGTTATGTGGATAGAATGTATGTGATGGGATGGTGATGAGAATGAATGTGATGGATATGAATGAATGTGATGTGAATTGGGATAGATGTGAATGAATGAGATGTGATGTGATGTGGATCGGGGTAGATATGAATGGATGATATGTGAATGAATGTGATGTGATGAGATGTGGATATGGGTAGATGCAAGTGGATGAGATCTGATGAGGATAATTGAGAAAAGATGTGATGAGATGAAAATGATGTGATTGGATGAGAATGGGAGTACATATGAAATGGATGTGGATTAAATAATGTGATGAGATGAAAATGATGTGATTGGATGAGAATGGGAGTACATATGAAATGGGGATGTGGATTAAATAATGTGGATTGATGTGGAACAATGTAGAAAGACAAGAGTGATGAGATGTGGATGAATGTGATGTGATGAGATGTGGATATGGGTAGATGCGAGTGGATGAGATCTGATGAGGATAAATGAGGAAAGATGTGATGAGATGTGGATATGGGTAGATGAGGAAAGACGTGATGAGATGTGGATATGGGTAGATGCGAGTGGATGAGATCTGATGAGGATAAATGAGGAAAGATGTGATGTGAAACAATGTGGAAAGACAAGAGTGATGAGATGTGGATGAATGTGATGTGATGAGATGTGGATATGGGTAGATGCGAGTGGATGAGAACTGATGAGGATAAATGAGGATAAATGTGATGAGATGTGGATATGGGTAGATGCGAGTGGATGAGATTTGATGAGGATAAATGAGGAAAGATGTGATGAGATGAAAATGATGTGATTGGATGAGAATGGGAGTACATATGAAATGGATGTGGATTAAATAATGTGGATTGATGTGGAACAATGTGGAAAGACGAGAGTTTGTTATAGAAACTATATTTATGACATGTTTTTAAATGATTGTTTTATGTCAAGAATGCTAGGGAAGCATTTTGACCATCTTGTGAATGAGGTCGTGGAGACCTAACTGATAAAGTTGCATCAACGGAGAGTCAATGGAGGACGTCTCGCGTAGCAAGGTCGCGACTGGGGTCTTGACCAGCCTCGGTTTAATTTAAATCGTGAGCTTCCAGTACGGTGGATGAGGGACTAAAGAAGCGGCCTATGAGTGAAGCGCTAGGTGACCTGCAAAGGATCCTAGAGGGTGCTCACCATATGGTGCTCGGGCTTTGGGTCGTCAAAGATACCCACACGTGTGTCATGGAAGATATCGGAACAAGGAGGAAGAGTTGTTTTCTGAATTCGGGCATGGATGTGGTTGATTGACCTTGCTGGTCCTCAACGGATGAGTCCATGGCTCTTTTACATGGATCTGTTGGTTGATCTTGCTGATCTTCAATGGAGATTCCATTTTTATTTTTATAAGTGAATATATTGCCGGGTACTATGAGCTAGGAACTATCGAAAAGGCCCTTGAGTGGACAAGTGGACCATATTCTTAAATGGATCCCATCACTATAGTGGTTGGGCAGTTGGCTAACCTACGGGACTGGATGTGATTAGGCTGGGACCGATGGATCCCTAAATGAGACTCAATTCTGTTATGATACGATATATGAAATAAATCTCCTATAAAAATTGTTCTATGGAATAAATCTCGGATAAAAATTGTTCTATGGAAAAGAATCAACAGCTATGTCTTGATCACGGAAGATCTAATCCGCAAAGCTCTGCAACTCCCATCAATAGTCAAGATACACGCCTGTGACTTAGACAAGATGCCCTTGGATGCTATGCTGAAGAAGAGCTCCTATAACTCCAATGGAGCTGAATATGAGAACATCAGAGATGAGGCCACGGAAAAGGCATGCAGGGGCAATGTCCTTAATCATGCAGGTGAAGCTAGTGGACCGCTACAACAGGGTACCACTAAACAAAATTGCGAAAGTCCATGAAGAGAACGAGGAGGACTGGGCATACTACATACACTGGGAAATGGAAAACTACCTCAAAGCCCATTAATCCAAAATATGTAACCCATACCTCATGACACAAGTCCCAAACTATGTGGCAAAGATGACCCTTCCAGAACTCGAACCAGCAGAGTAGATGTAATTGGCACTCCTTCCAGAGCAACCAGCGCTGCTAACAGCCACAGGGATGCAAGAAGGCCAAGTTGTCCTCATGGAAACACAAGCCATAATGAAGGAGATCAAGAAAGGAGGAAAAAGAAAACGAAAAGAAAGATGAGGGGCATCATTCTCGCCATGACTGAGGAATCACAAAGGATTGAGGCTGAGCTCGGACAAGAGATTGAATCATACCAAGAAGTACTGACACTGCAAGAAGCCACTGTCAGTCAGGCCACACAAGAACAAACACAGCATATGACTCCTCCTCAGAGCCCAGCTCAGTTTATGTTCAAAAACCTGTCTCCGTTCAAGGATTCTACTATGACAGACACACCTGCAAAGATGGAGTCAAAGATAGCAGCAAGAGCAATGCCAGCTCATGAATCACAAGATCTTGAAATAGCGACATCAATCCCAATGCAAGATTTAACAGTGCCACTTGATACAGGTAAAAGACATCCAGTCCAAGAAAAAGAAGGAGCATGGAGGACGAAGAAAGAATACCACAGCTGCTGTCATTCCTATAGAATATAGATTATGAACAGTTCATGCAAGAAACTATGGAAGGCTTGGATGGGCTACTGAACTAGTCGGGAATGATGGCATGCACTCTACATGTCATCTAAAATAACACTGCATCCAAGAAAATCATTATGACCTTTTGGACCGATTGATAAAGATGGATCCAATGGTGTTGACCTACCCCACGTTTCAAATCTACACTTCACTCTTACTAGCTGCATATTTCCCTAGCTTAAGGCAAGTTTGAGAGCAACCCTACAAACCAAATCACTACCGAAAATGTACTCAAACTTTCCCTTATAGAAAGAAATGAATTAACCACAAAGAAAGACATCTTGATTTATTTCTCATATATCAAAGTAGCACATACGTAGTGCCTTAAGCCTCTACAATCTAATCTTTTCTAAACACCTTTTTTACAACACTCCTCTTTTATTATTGCTAATCTCAACTACTTGTCTGCACATAAGTAATCTCGATGTTTCTTTCCCATGGTAAGTCGTGCCATGATACAATGGTGAGGATGTTAGATTCTCCATCAAATTCACATCATCACTATCATTGCCATTGAGGTGGAGTGACTGGATTATTTGAAGTTCCAACTTTAAATGATGAGAAAGATAGACCTAGCAAGTGTTGTCTTCTTGTGCTTGCATTTTTAGACAAACTTTTTCCATTCTCTTTGCCCCATCTGACAGAGAGAATAAGAGGAGAACGATAGGCCATGTGAATAGGATAGTGAAGAATTTATTTGGGACAACCAACAGAAATTGTCTACTCATGGTGCTCTTCAACACATGGACTTAGACTTGAGAAATTATAGATGGGAACTTCTAGTAAACAAGTAGGGAAACATTATGTAATAAAATTCTAGCAATTTCAAGACAATATTATGTGTGGATAATGTTAGAGATAATGTTACCTGCTATTTTTAGAACAGTAGGCCTCTTTAAGAGGTAGAAGCTCATTTTCTCATTTCCATTCTACAAGAAGGAGAGAATAGGAGACTAGCAAGAGGAGCAGCACAACCAAAACTTGCAATTCAAGCCACCACCAATTTTTACGAAGATGGCCAAACAACTTAAAACAGTCTCCCAAAGAAGTTCCATTTGAAAACTTTTATGTATACAATAATTTTTTTGAGAGATTTTTTTACACAAAAAAAATGTTCAAAGTAAATATTCATAGTTATTCAAAATGCATCTTGATTCATTCATTAGAACATGGAAAAAAGCTTGGACCTTTTGCTAGATAAAAATCTCTTGTAAGATCAAGTTTGGACCTTCGACAATCCAACATTACTACTCCTCCATGTGAGGTCCCCCGCCCGCTCCGGGGCTCCTGCTGGCCGACGGCGGCAGAAGCGGCGTTGGCCTCCCGAGCGGGGTGGGCTCCACACACTTGGGGCCTCGCCCGTGGATGTCCAGGATGAGAGGCTAGCTCGTGGATGTCCAGGATGAGAGGCTAGCCTGGGCAGCCCCTTTGAGAGACTCGGCCTAGAAGACTCCCCTCGCCTAGAAGGCATGGGCGATTCCGCCAATTGGGAAAAATCTTCTAATGGGGAAATTACTCTAACAAGTCAAGTCTTAACTAGATAAATTGATCTAACCAAACCTGAAGTCACATGGTCAGATCAAGAAGAGACTTGCACTTGGTCCATGAAATCACTGCTTTTTTCCTCATTTACGAGGCACAGCCAATGATCCCCTCCCACAGAACAAGGTCTTCTCAGGATTTAAAACTAAATAACGTAACTAATCATATCTAGTTATTTCTCAAGAATCCTCCGATCTAGCCTAACCCCATCCAGCCCATGGGTTAGCCAACCACCCACCACGACCACTGAATTGGTGGGATTCCTTTATAAAGATTTGGTTGAGTTTTTTCTCGGGTACCAAGGAAAAGAATTCCTGGGGCCCCTAGCTGGCGATTCATGTAAAAATCAAGGTAGGCATACCACATACACACCTAATATGAAATTGCCATTTATAACAGATTCGACTGGCTTTAAAAACAATCCTTCAATAGAAATCATAATATTTCTGATCATCATTTTCCAAAATTTCGAGTCCATTGTATTACAAAAATGTATCCTTTGAACTCTCCGAAGACCAACTGGCCAACCAACGAGATCCAGTATCAAAATTTGGCTCTCAAAAATCTTTCCTTTTTGTCCATCCGAAATCTTCCTCGACGTGCCTCGCCTGGTTAGAACCCTCTAGGTTCCTCCTTAGGTGTCCTAACAATTCACTCAGAGATCGCTTCGTCGGCCCTCGCCCATCGTACCAGAAGCATACCATTTTAATCGTATCGAGGTTGGTCAAGACCTCGGCATGGTTTGCCATGAGCAACGTCCCTTGACGACTCCCTGCTAGTTGTTCCAACGAACCTCCTCTTAGAAAAACATAAGCCAAATGTTTCCTCTAGAATTCTAGCATAAAACAGTCCTTTGAATGAAAAAACAGAGGTTCCAATGCAAGTAAAATTCCAGTTTGAGATCGGTTTCGACGACAACCCTTTTTCCATAATTCCCAGTTTCATAATGAGGATCCTTGATCTCTCATGAGGGTAATCTACCCATCATTTTGTCCATTTGTCCAACTAGATTCTTGGTCAGTTTGGTCAAGGAAAAACTAGATTAGTTTCGGTAGTCTATCCTTCAGATTGAGTAACTGGAATTGGTCACGAAGTTTTTGTCTGATTCAGATCGAGAGAAGGACAATAAGGTTTACTGTCCGTCCCTCATGTAGTCTAACCAAATTCATTCAGTTTAGTTCTACAAGGATTTCCTTCAACTAAACATCTAGATTTTGGGTAAATATCAATTTTGTGATTTTACCAATTAAAATATCCAAAGATATTGTTTATGCCACATAATTTCTCAGCCTTAATTCATTAGGTCGAATTATGGTGGAAATTCATCTTTTGACACTAAAATTTAATTCAAATCCATCTTTTCTTAAATATCATAAAAATTCTTCTTTTAACTAAAATATCAATACCTATTTTTTTGATTAAACTTGAAATCCTTCTTTTTCTCATTTCAATAAGTGCAATCTAATTATCATGGGAATTTCTCTTTTACCATAAATTAAATCTACTTAAAATTCTTCTTAAAAATTACATAAAAATATCCATTAATTCCATTAAGCTAAAAATTTCACTTTTCTCATTTAAACATTTGAATTCCAATATGGTGGGAATTCCATTATTAAGCTAAAAATTCCACTTTTCTCATTTAAACATTTGAATTCCAATATGGTGGGAATTCCTCTTTCATCATTTAATCTTATCTATACAAAAAGATTAATTTAACTAAATTTTCTCTTAAAACTTAAATAAAAATCTTCATTAATTTCTTTACACTAGGAATTACACTTTCCTCATTTAAATATTTGGATTCCAATATAGTGGGAATTCCTCTTTCATCATTTAAAATTTATCTATGTAAAAAGATAAATTTAACTAAAATTCTTTCTTTAATTTTTAAATGAAATATGCATTATTTTAGCATCACAATTTTTCTCTTACTTCATTAGAGTACATGGATTTCCATTGTCATGGGGATTACTCTTTTAACATAAAAAAATGGATTACTAGAAGTTCCTCTTTTTCGTAATTAACTATTTATGCATAAACATAAAAATCAATTTTCCATGATTATAATGAGAATCATTCAATTAATCTAGGATGATTAATCCTAGAATATGGTAGGAAGTCCTCTTTTCATATTATGAATGAAAATGATTTATGTGTTAATTTTACAGAAATTTTGCCATAGCTCCTCTGCTATTACTGGTAATTCTCAATAAATTTGAAAGAATGAAGTTTAGTATTATTCATGTGCAGGGATTTCACTGACGTAAACGAGAACATGTGAACATGTTAATAACATATGTTAATAACACAAAAAATCTTGTGATCACATGTTATATTCACAAAGCTTTCACAAGGGCCAAAAAAAAGTAGCTTTGTTGGGCATAAAAAATCTTCTTAGGTGGCCACTGACCTGCTATTATGTGAAGATGGTAATATGAGAACATGTGAATAGCTTATTCCCATGTGTAGCCAAGCTTTTAAGGGGTTCCCAAATTGCAAGTGACCTGTTATTTTGTGAACGATAACATGAGTGAATAACTTGTTCACATGTGTTATTATCACAAAAAATCTTGTGATCACGTGAATATTAAATCCCTATTCATGTGATTAGAATAACCACTAATTTGATTATTATCCAATTTTGGATTGATTCTTAATTTTACCATAAATTTAATAGCATAAAAGTATTAAAAAATCATTATTTTGGTCTCTAATTAAACAAGCATAGAAATTACTTTTAGATTAGAGAAATGCTTCATGAGAAGCTTCATTCGAATTGAGAATAGGTCATAGGAATGGCCATTCTTTGGGGGAGAGAGAGAAATGCTTAAAAACCATTATAAATTAAGCAAAAATGAAAATTTATGTGTTTCTTCATTACAATACATTAAAGAACTTCAATAGTATTCAAAAACCATTCAAATTAATGCTTCTCAAGCTTGAGAGGGGTTGAGAAGAGAAATATTTGGAGATTTAAGAAAAAGAAGGCAATAATCCACACTTTACCTCCTAAATTACTTTGATTCTTTGATCACAGTAGAGGCCGCCAACCAATCAATTGGTTTGGTATGTTGTTGGAGTGTCCAAGGAAGATTGAAGAGAGAGAGAGAGAAGCTCTAATCTCTTCAATTTGTAGAGCGTTTTTAGAGGATAATAGAAAATAAGCTTAACTTAGAGTAATATCAGCATATTTTAGTTCACAGATGAGAATACAAAGGAATGAGGGTCTATTTATAGGTGAGGGAGGCCACTAACTGAGTCCAACTGAGTTCTAGAATTTTCCTGTTTAAGTTTGGCTGAATTTGGACAAGTTTTAGACCAGTTTGGCTCCCTTTTTTATTTGGTTTGATCTAGGAGAGAGGAGAGATAAAAATATCCTACTATTTTTTAGTTTAAAACTCATCCACATGTGAAATAGGCGCCTCCTTGAAGTGCCCCCTTTTCCTTACCCATGTGTCAAAAATGAATGATTACTCCAAAATATCTCATTTTTTTATTAATACTTCATAGGTTTTAACTAATAAACCTAGTACGTAGTCAACTCTTCATCTTATGTGCGCATTTACTCATTTTTGGGTATTTTCTTTTATTCTTTGGATTTATCTTATCCCAACACTTGGATTAATCTTATTGGTTCATAGGAACCTTAATCCAAAATTTTCAGAAAATCTTGATCTTTAGGAGGATAAGGTCTTCTAAATCATTTTTAATTAATTCTAATTGCACCTTGGAAAATCTATTTTGATTTTCTGTTTCAGGGAAATATTTTTTTGATATCTATAGAATTTATTTATCCAAAAATATCCCAATATTGATCTACCACTCTCTAGAAATTTTTATCTCACTAGGCCAAACAAGGAAAAATAATATTTTCTTGTATTCAGAAACATAGAATGATTACAAGGGATTGAAGTAGAGGCTTAATCAATATTTAGCCTAAGGAGGAATCTTACAACCTCTCCCACTTGAAAAATGCAAGATGTCCTCATCTCACAAAGTGGGGGTAATCCTTCGCCAACTCTTCTTCTTTCTCCCAGGTGGCGTCTTCAAGAGGGAAGAACTTCCACTTTACTAAGGATTGTCTGAGGACTCTGCTCCTGAGAATCTTCTCTCCAACGTCAAGGATTTTCTTAGGTTGGAGTACCATCTGGCCTTGAGTCGGAGAGATCAATTGTTCATCATCCAGCATGTGACTCGGGCTAGGTACATATTTCTTAAGCAAACTAACATGGAATACATCATGTACCTTGAGATGGGGAGGCAGAAGAAGTTTGTAGGCTAGATCACCCACTTTCTTTATGACAGCATACGGCCCACAGTATTTGGGAGAGAGCTTCTTGTACTTCCCTAAGGATAAGGAACTTCTTTTTGGTCGTACTCGAATGAAGACCATATCTGATTCTTCAAACTCTCTCTCATATCTCTTTTTATTTGCATACTGCTTTTGCCTATCTTGGGCTGCCTTTATATCTTTACGGATTGATTACATCTGCTGGTCCATGTCGTCAAGCATTTGTCTGGACATTTCGACTCTGATCAATGGGTCGTCAAACCAAGTCAACGGTGTAAGGCAATCTTGTCCATACAAAGCTTTAAAAGGACTCATCCCAATGCTCCGATGATAAGAAGCATTGTAAGCGAATTCGACCAAATGCAGATGACTTAACCAGTTCTTGGGTTCCCTACCCGCAACATGACTGAAGGATATCTTCAATTACTTGATTCACCCTTTCCGTCTGGCCATCAGTTTTGGGGTGATGGGCTGTGCTGTTGAGATCCAAGAAAGTTCCTACTGCTTCAAAGAACGCAGTCCAAAATTTTGATGTGAATTTGGGATCTCGATCACTTACTATCCTCCTGGGTAAACCATGCAATCTGAAGATCTCCTTAAGGAAAACTCTAGCAACATCCATTGCAGAGTATGTTTCTTTCACTGGAATTAGATGGGCAACTTTGGTCAGCCTGTCAACTACCACAAAAATGGAGTTTTAACCTGATTGCACTAAAGGTAATCCAGTGACAAAGTCCATACTTATGCATTCCCACTTCATCTATGGAATGTCTAGAGGCTGCAGTTTCCGTGGCATCTTGACTCTCTCTGCCTTGACTCTTTGGCACATCAAGCATTTTCGCACATGATCAAGTACATCCTTTTTGAGTCCTGCATAGAAGAAGCTTTTCTTCACAGACATATAGGTTTTTATAAACCATGGATGTCCAGCTACTATCAGGCTATCATGGGCTTCTCTCATAATTCTTCCCTTTATTCCCTCATCATTGGGGATACATAGCCGATTATTATAATACATGCATCCTTCATCCAATTTGTACCCAAGAACTCGACTCAGGAGTCTTGGTTTCCTGCATCAAAAGGGTAGCAATAGGGGCAAAGAATTTGTCCTGCATGATTTTCTCCTTTGCTTCATTGATCAATGGATTTGACACCACTGTATTGCAAGCAAGGAGGCTTTTCTGCTGAGCGCATCTGCAACCACATTTTCTTTCCCCAACCAATACTTTATCTCAAAATCAAATTCCTGTAGGGTCTCCATCCATCTCCTTTGACGCATGTTGAGATCCCTTTGGGTGAAGATCCACTTCAAACTTTGATGATCTGACATCAAGGTGAACCTTTGTCCCAAAAGATAATGTCTCTGAGAGTAATGGACGGCATAATTCCTCTCATGTGTTCTGAGTTTTCTGGATTCATAGGCCATTGCATGACCTTCCTACATTAGAGCACCGCCTAAGGCAAATCCACTGGCATCACTAATAATAACTACCTCAAAGGATTTGGTAAAATCTAGAAATTTAAGAAAAGGATTGGTTACTAAGGCTGTCTTTAGCTTGTCTAAGGCACTCTAACACATTGCAGTCCACTGAAAAAGTGTACTTCTCTTGAGAAGGTTAGTCAAAGGGGATGCTATCAAATCATACCTAGGTATAAAGATCCTATACCATCCGGTTAATCCTAGGAATCCTCTGACTTCCTTTACTGACTTGGGTTTTGGCCATTCAACTATTGCTTCAATCTTTGCGGGGTCAGGAGAAATCCCATCCTTTAACACTATGAATCCCAAGTATTCAACTTGGTCAACAGAGAAGGAACACTTGCTCTTCTTTGCAAAGAGTTGGTGTTTCCTTAGGATTTCCAAGACTTTGCGCACATGATCTTCATGGTCTGCAGCATTCTTTGAGTATATTAAGATATTGTCAAAGAAGACAAGAACAAAATCATCCAAGTATTCTCTGAGAATATCCTGCATAAGATGATTGAATGTCGCCGGGACATTAGTCAATCCAAATGGCATGACTGTGAACTCATAATGCCCATAGCGAGTATTGAATGCTGTCTTTGGGATGTCTTGCTCCTTTATTCTGATCTGGTAGTACCCGAACTTGAGATCTATCTTTGTGAACATTTGGGTCCCACTTAACCGATCTAGAAGTTCATCGATCCTAGGAATATGATACTTATTCTTAATTGTTAATTGATTCAATCCTCTGTAGTTAAGACTCTGTAGTCAATACAGAGGATTGATTCAATCCTCTGTAGTCAATACAGAGGATTGATTCAATCCTCTGTAGTTAAGACTCTGTAGTCAATACAGAGTCTTAACGTTCCATCTTTCTTCTTTTGAAAGAGAATGGGCGCACCCCAAGGTGAGACACTGGGTCTGACGAATCCCTGCTCTAATAGTTATCTTAACTGTTCCTTAAGTTCTATGGCTTCAGGGACTAGCATTTTGTATGCACGCTGGAGCTCCAGGGGTTAATTCGATCTCATGATCTACTTCACGACATGGAGGCATCTCAGTCAGCTCTTCAGGAAGAAACACATGGAAGTATCTCAGTCAGCTCTTCAGGAAACACATCTCAGTCAGCTCTTCAGGAAACACATCTCAGTCAGCTCTTCAGGAAACACATGGAAGTCAGCTCTTCAGGAAACACATCTCAGTCAGCTCTTCAGGAAACACATCTCAGTCAGCTCTTCAGCAAACACATCTGCATACTCACTTAACCACTCTGGTTCTTTAGCCTTGCATTTTATGTCTACTAGATTCTTTTTAATGACATACACAACTTGCTTCTTTCTGAGCCCTTTTAATAATTTGGAAGCCTTGACTAAATGTAGCACTGGGGATCCAGAAATTCCAATTCCTTGAACTTTACTCCCGTGAAGGTCAAGGAAAGAGATGGTTCCTTTGTGACAATGAATGTCAACCTGCTGATTCTTTTGGAGCCAATCCATTCCAAGGATTCCATCATATATTCCCAGGGGGTAGGACTCTAAACTGGCACTCTGTTACATTCCCATCTAGGCTAAACTGAATAAGGTGAGTGAAAAGAATCTTCCCACTGGATAATTCCACTTGCATAGGTTTTCCTAATTTTTGATTTAGGACTAATTTACGCAGACACCCAGGGAAATAAAAGAATGAGTACTTCTTGAATTAATCAAAAGCTTGAATTTCTTACCCTGGTACTCTGCTGGAGTCTAGAGGACTGAGAATTGACGGTTATTCCCCTAATGCTCAATTGCTGCATAGATCTGTCCTTTCTCTTCCTCCACTTCCTCAGCTATGGTGACTGCTCTGGCTGCTGCAGTCTGAGGTGAAACTCTCTCTCTTTGGTTATTCCAATTTTGGGAGGGAGTTTGGAAACTGCTTTGCATTCATGGAGGCTATAGACTGATTCTGGCACTCTTCTTGGGTTACCCTGATTCTGGCGCGTGGGGGACCCTAGTTGTTGGTGGACTGAAATGAAGGAGTCACTCTCGGAACTCTGGGACCCTGGCTTCCTTGGCCCACTGAAGGGGATGGGCAATCCTTAAGCTGGTGCCCAAATTCCTAACATCCGAGGCATTTGTTCTCGCTTCGAAGTTCTTCCCTTTGCATTCTGAAGAGAGTCGAACCTCCTGAGAATGTACTTCGGCGGGGGAAAGGTCTTTCTTCATTTATGAAGCTTCCTGTCTCCACATTCTGGTTAGGACCTTGGTTTCTCTTTGGAGGCAAAAAGTTGGAAGAACTTCCCGGTGTCTGAAATCTTTTAAAGGATGAGGGAGCTAGCTTTGGCGGGACTTTTACGATGAAGGCGTTGGCAAAGTCCGCCATTCTAACAACTTCAGCCATGGATACCGGCTTGGCATTTTTGACCAATGTGTCCAAGGGCTTGTTCATTCTCCGAATGAATCTAGCCATGAGTTGCTGAATATTTGAGTAGAAGAGCGAAGGCTTGATGATATTCCTCAATGGTTTTGCTCCCTTGCTTCAGCTCTAAGAATTTGTTCATTTTGGTTTCCAAAAATCCAGGGGGATAAAATCTCTTCCTTAAATAGGTTTTAAGGTCGTTCCAAGACTGAGTATTTATGTCCATACGGTTGGTGTCACAATGGTTCCTCCATGCCACCTTGGTTGTTTCCATATCTTCAGCCTGGCAAGAGCCATTTTGCTCCGCTCATTGTAGCCGGTGACGTCAAAATATTCTTCCATGGCTTCCATCCATTTCTCCATAGCCTTGCCCAGGTTCTCCCCTTCTCCTTTGAAGGGTCCTGGCTGAGTTCTATGAAGAGCCTTGCGAACGTCAGGGTCAAGCTCATCATCATCTTTAGAGAGAGGGTCTGGCTGACGGCCACGGTTTCCTCGTCTCATGATTCTACCCAAAAATGATATATTATTAAATTTTTATTTTTGATATCGTCCACAAGATCCTAAGACTTAAGAGGTTTGAAAAATAATTCCTTAAACAAGACAAATGATCTTATTGGAAATCTATGACATATGTCCGATAATAGATTTTTCTTTATCAGTTCATCCATAAACAATCACTTATATAGTAGGGAATTTTTCTCTAGAAAATATTTCTTTATTTATATAAAAGTTTCAATATGTACATAGAGCAGCTCGTTTCCAGAAATCAAAATCTCCTCGAGAGATGCATAAGACGGCGGTACTCTAGGCCATAGCCATGCCCTGATACAAATGTTCACTTACTGCCAAACAAGGGAGATATTATCTCCTCCTTAGGAATAAAGCGACTAAGGAGTCTGTAGATTTGGCATGAGAGTCTACAATTCTGAGGCGTTAAATGATATATAATGACACCATGTACCACTTTCAACTTTATTAGAATCATGGCCAATGAGAGGTTTTGCCTCAACGTTGCACGTGGGTTGCAAGAGGCATGGACATACTGCCCTCTGCAAACCACTTACGCTGTCGTCTCTCCGCTAGGTCAGGAAAATATAAATCCTCTAACTCGGCTTGTTTCAGTTGCAGAGTGGAAGAGATGAGATGCTCAAAGGCGAATGCAGTCATGGTTGGGAATACCAAATAAGTAAGGAACTTCCATCTATAAAAACAATTTCTTTGATTAAAATTTCTTCATTAAAGAAGCTTACGAAATGAAAATAGATTATGAAAAATGCCTTTTCTGAGTTTTTGTTATCAATTTCTAATAAAAATTTGTTTATCCTTATTAGCTTTCAACAAAGCTCTGATACCAACTGTGAGGTCCCCGCCCGCTCTGGGGCTCCTGGCGACGGCCGGTGGAAGTGGCGTCGGCCTCCCACGCGGAGTGGGGTCCACACACTCGGGGCCTCACCCTCGCAGATGTCCGAGACGCGAGGCTAGCCGGGCGGCCCCGGGCCTGGAAGACTCCCCTCGCCCGGAAGGCACAGGCGATTTTGCCAATTGGGAAAAATCTTCTAAAGGGGGAAATTACTTTAACGAGCCAAGTCTTAACTAGATAAATTGATCTGACCAAACCTGAAGTCACATGATCACATCAAGAAGAGACTTGCACTTGGTCCATAGAATCACCGCTTTTTTCCTCATTTACGAGGCACAACCGCCCGATGATCCCCTCCCACAGAACAAGGTCTTCTCAGGATTTAAAACTAAATAACGTAACTAATCGTATCTAGTTGTTTCTCTCAGGAATCCTCCGATCCGGCCCACAGGTTAGCCAACCACCCGCGACCACTGAATTGGTGGGATTCCTTTATAACGATTTGGTTAGGTTTTTGCTCGAGTATGTACCGATGAGGAAAAGAGTTCCCAGCCCCCTAGCCAGCGATTCATGCAAAAATCAAGGTAGGCATACCAGGTACAATATGAAATTGCCATTTAAAACAGACTCGACTGGCTTTAAAAACAATCCTTCAATAGAAAATCAAGGTAGGCATACCACGTACACACCTAATATGAAATTGCCATTTATAACAAATTCGACTGGCTTTAAAAATAATCCTTTAATAAAAATCATAATATTTCTGATCATCATTTTCCAAAATTTCGAGTCCATTGTATTACAAAAATGTATCCTTTGAACTCTCCGTTGAAGACCAACTGGCCAACCAATGAGATCCAATATCAAAATTTGGCTCTCAAAAATCTTTCCTTTTTGTCCATCCAAAATCTTCCTCGACGTACGCATGGGTGTCCTAGCAACCGCGAGCCCGTGCATCGCCTGGTCAGAACCCTCTAGGATCCTCCTTAGCTTTCCTAGCACTTCACCCAGGGGCCACTTCGTCGGTCCTTGCCCATCGTACCAGGATTTAACTGTACCGAGGCTGGTCAAGACCTCGGCGGCACGCTTTGCCGCCACGAGCAACGTCCCATTGACAACTCCTCGCCAACTCTTCCAACGAACCTTCTCTTAGAAAAACATAAGCCAAATGCTTCCTCCAACATTTTGGCATAAAACAGTCCTTTGAATGAAAAAACAGATGTTCCAATGCAAGTAAAATTCCAGTTTTAGATCGGTTCCGACAACCCTTTTTCCATAATTCCCAGTTTCATAATGAGGATCCTTGATCTCTCATGAGGGTAATCTACCCATCATTTTGTCCATTTGTCCAAATAGATTCTTGGTGAGTTTGGTCAAGGAAAAACTAGATTAGTTTTGGTAGTCTATTCTTTGGATTTAGTAACTAGAATTGGTCACGAAGTTTTTGTCTGATTCAGATCGAGAGAAGGACAATAAGGTTTACTATCTCACGTAGTCTAACCAAATTCATTCGGTTTAGTTCTACAAGGATTCCCTTCAACTAAACATCTAGATTTTGGGTAAACATCAATTTTGTGATTTTACCAACAATTAAAATATCCAAAGATATTCTTTATGCCATATAATTTCTCAACCTTAATTCATTAGGTAGAATTATGGTGGAAATTCATCTTTTGACACTAAAATTTAATTCAAATCCATCTTTTCTTAAATATCATAAAAATTCTTCTTTTAACTAAAATATCAATACTTATTTTTTTGAATAAACTTGAAATCCTTCTTTTTCTCATTTCAATGAGTGCAATTCAATTATCATGGGAATTCCTCTTTTACCATAAATTAAATCTACTTAAAATTCTTCTTAAAAATTACATAAAAATATCCATTAATTCCATTAAGCTAAAAATTCACTTTTCTCATTTAAACATTTGAATTCCAATATGGTGGGAATTCCTCTTTCATCATTTAATCTTATCTATACAAAAAGATAAATTTAACTAAATTTTCTCTTAAAACTTAAATAAAAATCTTTATTAATTCCTTTACACTAGAAATTACACTTTCCTCATTTAAATTTTTGGATTCCAATATAGTGGGAATTCCTCTTTCATCATTTAAAATTTATCTATGCAAAAAGATAAATTTAACTAAAATCCTTCTTTAATTTTTAAATGAAATATGAATTATTTTAGCATCACAATTTTTCTCTTACTTCATTGGAGTACATGGATTTCCATTGTCATGGGGGATTACTCTTTTAACATTAAAAAATGGATTAGTAGAAATTTCTCTTTTTCGTAATTAACTATTTATGCATAAACATAAAAATAAATTTTCCATGATTATAATGAGAATCATTCAATTAATCTAGGATGATTAATCCTAGAATATGATAAGAAGTCCTCTTTTCATATTATGAATGAAAATGATTTATGTGTTAATTTTATAGAAATTTTGCCATAGCTCTGCTGCTATTACCGGTAATTCTCAATAAATTTGAAAGAATAAAGTTTAGTATTATTCATGTGATTAGAATAACCACTAATTGGATTATTATCCAATTATGGATTGATTCTTAATTTTACCATAAATTTAATAGCATAAAATTATTAAAAAGCCATTATTTTCGCCTTTAATTAGACAAGCATAGAAATTACTTTTAGATTAGAGAAATGCTTTATGAGAAGCTTCATTCGAATTGAGAATAGGTCATAGGAATGACCATTCTTTGGGGGAGAGAGAGAGAGAGAGAAATGCTTAAAAACCATTATAAATTAAGCATAAATACAAATGTTTCTTCATTACAATACATTAAAGAACTTCAATAGTATTCAAAAACCATTCAAATTAATGCTTCTCAAGCTTGAGAGGGGTTGAGAAGAGAAACATTTGGAGATTTAAGAAAAAGAAGACAATAATCCACACTTTACCTCCTAAATTACTTGATTCTTTGATCACAGTAGAGTCCCCCAACCAATCAATTGGTTTGGTATGTTGTTGGAGTCTCCAAGGAAGATTGAAGAGAGAGAGAGAAGCTCCAATCTCTTCAATTTGTAGAGCGTTTTTAGAGGATAATAGAAAATAAGCTTAACTTAGAGTAATACTGGCATAGTTTAGTTCACAGATGAGAAGGAATGAGCATCTATTTATAGGTGAGGGAGGCCACTAACTGAGTTCAACTGAGTTCTAGAATTTTTCAGCTTCAGTTTGGCTGAATTTGGACAAGTTTTGGACCAGTTTGGCTTCCTTTTTTATTTGGTTTGATCTAGGAGAGAGGATAGATAAAAATATCCTATTATTTTTGAGTTTAAAACTCATCCACACATGTGAAATAGGCACCTCCTTGAAGGGCCCCCTTTTCCTTACCCATGTGTCAAAAATGAATGATTACTCCAAAATATCTCATTTTTTATTAATACTTCATAGTTTTTAACTAATAAACCTAGTACTTAGTCAACTCTTCATCTTATGTGGGCATTTACTCATTTTTGGGTATTTTCTTTTATTCTTTGGATTTATCTTGTCCCAACACTTGGATTAATCTTATTGGTCCATGGGAACCTTAATCCAAAATTTTTAGAAAATCTTGATCCTTAGGATAAGGTCTTCTAAATCATTTTTAATTAATTCCAATTGCACCTTGGAAAATCTATTTTGATTTTTTGTTTCAGGGAAACATTTTTTTGATATCTGTAGAATTTATTTATCCAAAAATATCCCAATATTGATTTACCACTCTCTAGAAATTTTTATCTCACTAGGCCAAACAAGGAAAAATAATATTTTCTTGTATTCAAAAACATAGAATGATTACAAGGGATTGAAGTAGAGGCTTAATCAATATTCAGCCTAAGGAGGAATCTTACACTCCATTACCCCAGTTTGGATGTTGCACATCCAAATATGGATGCCTAACATCCAATTTGAACAAATTTGGATGTCCAACATCCATTATGTTTCAATTTGGATGTCCAACATCCAATTTGTTTCTATTTGGATGTCCAACATCCATTATGTTTTCATCTAGATGTCCAACATCCATTATGTTTCAATTTGGATGTCCAAAATCCAATGTAAACATCCATTATGGTTCAATTTAGATGTCCAATATCCAATTTTTTTTCATTTGGATGTCCAACATCCATTATGTTTCCATTTAGATGTCCAACATCCATTATGTTTCAATTTGGATGTCCAACATCCATTATTGCATCATTTGAATGTCTAACAACCATTATGTTTCAATTTGGATGTCCAAAATCCATTTTGTTTCCACTATTTTGTTTCCACTGGATGTCCAAAATCCATTTTGGACATCCAATGGATGTCCAAAATCCATTTTGTTTCCACTGGATTGTCCAAAATCCATTTTGTTTCCACTATTTTGTTTCCACTGCCTGGTGGATGTCCAAAATCCATTTTGGACATCCAGTGGATGTCCAAAATCCATTATGTTTCAATTTGGATGTCCAAAATCCATTATGTTTCAATTTGGATGTCCAACATCCGTTACTACATCATTTGGATGTCCAACATCCATTATGATTTAATTTCGATGTCCAACATCCATTATGATTCAATTTCGATGTACAACATCCATTACTACATCATTTGGATGTCCAACAACCATTATTTTTCAATTTGGATGTCCAACATCCATTTTGTTTCCATTTGGATGTCCAACATCCATTACTATATCAATTAGATTTCCAACATCTAACTTGGAGAAAAAATGTAAACTATCACACCAACTTGTTTTGCAACCATTTGGATGTGGGATATCCAATTTGTAGTAACCCTAACCTCTTGTTTTTTTATGTCACCTATAGTGGTTGCTAACTTTTTATATCACTCTAGGTTGAGTTTTGTGGCAATTTGGATGTTGAACATCTAGATTGCTACAAAAGTTCACCTCTCTCCAAACTATATGCATGAAAACATTTCAATGTAAGAAGGCATCTTCTGACAACTGTTGGAACACATGCCTTTGATGGTAAGTGTGGCTTCACATATAGCAACTAACATGTTGTACATGGCTAGGCTTTTGCACCTCAAGAAGGTGTACTATGGACTCTGGAATCTATAGAGGCTAGACAAACTTCAAAGCATGTGCATTGTGTCTTCTAGGTGTATCAATAATCATGTTACATGTATGTACAGGTTATACAAACTTCAAAGCATGTGACTTCTAGAACCTACACACTTACAGTGCTGATGTAGGTTCTCTCCCCTCTATGTCAGCTAGCTCTTCTATACCCTCAGAACATTCAAACCACCCACATCACAATGGACACTCAGTTGATAACAACTAACTCATAGTTGCCCCATAAACACTCTCAGCCCATAACCCTTCTGACTCCTGACTACTGACACCCAGGCTATCAAACCAAGCTCATAAGTATTACACACCAACTCACACCAGTTAGGACAAGCCCTCTATACCCATAGTTCTGATGTCCAGTTGACTCACAAACAACTCTGCACTTATTCAATTGATCTTGATAGTTAGAACTAACTCAGAAAAACTTATCTAGCCATCAGACACTCGACCACAAGAGGCCAACTCCATAAGCTCAAATAAAACCACATTTTCATCATAATAAAACATCAGGACAAAAAACAAGATCCAATCTCTCTTTCTACTTCAGATACATAAGAAAACTCTTCACTATCTCAATAACCCTAAGATCTGGGCATGAACATGACAAAGAAACATAGAAAATTCATAGATCTCCCTCGGGAAGATCCCGATGAAAGTACTTCAAAGCTCCATCTTCAATAGCTACCGTCAAAGGAGAGATTGAACTGGGCCCTGTATCAAATAGAGAAGATACTGTGAGACACACCTCTTGGCCTATTCTTCAGTCTCCAACTCTCTCTGCTCTAATCCACGAGTAACTCTTCTCACACGACACTATCTTTTTTGTCAATTTGATAAAAATATACAGGTGTTCCAGCCTGCAACCTTTAGTAGCAAAGAAAAAGAGAAACTATAGGAGTCCACTCCACTGCAGTCTTCCTCCCTCTGGTGGGATCTTTAGCCACATCTCTTGAATCTATCCAAGAAAACACCAAATTCTTCTTCTTCAACCTCGCATCACGGCCTTCACTTCTTTGAAGAAACTATCATTGACCACCTTCCTTGTCTACCCACACCCTTTCTATTTCGATTTGCGCACACTAATTTCACCTAGCAATGTGTTGCCTTGTGCCACCTGGACTCCTTCTCACACCATGTTATCTACTCTTCTTTCATCTATATATCATGTTTAGGAGGGGGCATAGATTCACCTCACAATGTGAAAAACTCAAAGAATTCACGTGGTGATTTCCTTTGCTTTTTTATTACATGTTTTCCTCACTCTTTCCTGCATACCTATTCTCCTCTTCTTAAGTGCTTACTAGCAAGAGTTTTTAGGTCCATTGGTACTTAACTTTGCCTTGGAGCTCGATGGAAGATATTTTTATAGATTTTCTAGTTCACTCCTAGAGAATTTTAACTCATCCTCCATCCATTGGATCAATGTATCCGTCTTGGGGGGTACACTATGAACAAATCCTATGTATCGCGTGCGTTGAAGGAGTATTTTAAAAACCCCTTACACTTACATAATTTTGTGAGCAAAATGACCTTGTTTTCTTCATAAACTTACATTTTTTTTACAAATTTGGTTTAAAGACCCCTTCCTTTAAATGTAATTCTATAACATTTTTAAATTAATATACCCCTCCTGATGAACTCACGTGCAACACTTACATATTTTTAGGTGAATCCCCCGGGGTATCCATAGAGTCTAAATGTTCTTGATCTATCAATGATGGTACGTGAATTTTATTATCTTTCCCCCTCCTTTGTCATTTTCTAGATCTTTACTGGTTTCCATCTTTTCTACTTCTATGGTTGGTTTTGTCTGACTTTGTTGTTGAACTACTTTCCTTCTCCATACTAACTTGGTCCACTGGTTTATGCTTAGTGTGGTTGGTATGGCAACCAATTGTACTTTTGTTGCCGCTAGAGAAGGCGAGGTTGTGTGGCTTGCTATCCTCTTTTGGAAACCTCTTTTATTCTTTAAAACCCATTTTTATTTTTACCTTGTAGTATCCTTGTACCCTTAGGGTATCCTTTCGTATCCAACGTGGCTCTAAGGTTTCGCCTGCATGTGATATTCCTAATTGATTAGGTTCAGGTAAACACTTTTGTCATCTTTCTTGGTTCTCCCTTATTCCTTTTTGGTACTCGTGTGATTTTTTATTCTTTATAGTAGCCCCATGTGCATGCAGTTGTACCTTTGCAATCCACTACTTCTTACGTTTTTTATTCTTTATAGTAGCCCCATGTGCATGCAGTTGTACCTTTGCAATCCACTACTTCTTACGTTTTTGCATCCTTTAAACCTAAGAGAGCTATAAATGTGGTTTCTACTCTTGTTAACCTATGGCGGACATTGAGACGTATTACTTTTTACGTCATATAATTATTTTACGTATTTTGAGTCATAGGCCGGGCTTGTCAGCACCACATGTAAAGGGTAAGGGGATTGGGTGATCGCCGATGAGAGGCGTACCTCGAATTGCATCAGGATAAGGGTTAGGATCGGCCGGCCATGTGTGGGCGCCCATGTGTAAATGACCAGGTCACATTATAAAAGTCAAATGTAACCTAAAACCTCTTATTCTCTGAGTGTTGAATACAAGGAATGCTCTTGCTTCATCTTCTCCATCTCCTTCTCCAGCGTGTGTGTGTGTGAGAGAGAGAGAGAGAGTGTGTGTGTGTGTAGCGATCGAGCAGCATTGCATGGCGGCACGACGACGACGGCTCCTTCCTCATTGCGGCACAAGAATCCTTCACGACGGCGGTCTGAGCGGTGAGTGACACACCATTGCTCCCTGTTTTGAGCTTGCTGGTTTCCTGGTTGTGTGCTTGCAGCCATTCGTGGCTCGCACATGGTGCTTGGCAAGTCCCTAGTCTCTGACACGTGTGGCAAGAGCACACATTTTTGGCACCACTGCCGGGGAATCATGCACCAAGCTCCAGATGCAGCTCGGGCTGCTGTTTGAAGTCTATTTTATCCTATAGGAAAGGCAAAGAGAGGCGTGTTTGTGTGTTTGCTACTGTTCTTCAGTCATTTTTCAGTTCTATTTTCTTCATTTTCTGCACATTTCAGTTCTGTGTGTTAGCTATTTTAGAGCAGTAAGTTAGTTAGTGTTAGTATGTGCGTGCGCGTGTGTAGAGAGAGGGTAGAAGAGTTGCTACATGCTGCCGCCGCGGGCGGCAAGTGGCCAGCCCTACGTGCACATGAGCTATTTTTCTCTAAAAATATTTTTTAAGTAAAAAAAAATTAAATCCACACAACCCGCGTGGAAAGAAATTTTTTATTGAAAAAAAATGAAAAAGAAAAAACCCCCAATCGACCCCGGCGGGCCTCGGTCTTTTGATATATATATATATATAGGAAAGTGAGCCTCCATAGCTTTCTCTCAAGTGAAAGCTTAAGGAGTGAAACTCTATATATAGTCTACCCCCCCAAGGAGTGGAGTGGGCATGTGGGACAAAGCCTTCACCTTTCCCCCCATAGGCACCCTTGGACTTTCTAATTTAAGCCTCACACCTAGGCACAAATAGAGTGTTCTGAGGGCCAGGTGAGCTCCGGATAGGCGAACACTGTGCTGTAAAGCACGCTAGGATCCCTTGAACGATATGGTCGTTTCTTGAGGTATCACACGCCTTAGTCCAATTTTGACCATAAGTAAGGGGTAAAAACAGGTCGAAAACAAGACAAAAACAAGTAAAAACAGGGTGCGAAACACTTGAGAAACCACTGGTGTGGGCTTCAAGGGTAGTTACCAATGCCCGTAGGATACCCATGTCACATGCATCTATGCTTTGGTCGGGTGCTAGAGTATGAGCAACTAGAAAGTGTTTCAGTTTACGCAGGCTCACACCATCCCTCCATGTTAGCATCTTGGCCTTCAGTTGGTGGAACCCAAGGAAGTGCAACCCAAGATCCACGAATAACGGCTAGTGACTCATCCTTTGACTCTGAAGTCATGGAAGGGCATCCTACCTAGAACTCTGAGGAAGCAAGCCAAAATGTGCCAGTTTGGGCCCCACAACCCAGATCTAGCATGTTTAGTCGTCTAATAGAGACTTTTAATAGAGCTACGCGCTCTGAACCTGCGAGGACAAGTGAAGTAAACGAAGGAGGTGGGGAAGTAGATTTGCCATTCACATCTCATGTAGACCCTGCCCTCCCAAAGAGTGTCCATGTGGATATTTTACCCATTTCATTTAATGAAGGCCCTACTGAGCTACCACCTTCTGATGCTCTTCCTAAAGTAGAGGCTCCTAGAAGTCAAACCAGAAGAAGTGACATTGTGTCCACTTCGAGAGAACCTTTTGGCATGCCAAGTTTAGATGGGATATTTCTCAATGAAAACTGGGAATATGACCTACACACACGGAGACTCTGACTGACCTATACACGAGTTAGACATACCATGTAGGTAGGTTAGAAGTCATACGATCTACACGTAGTACCACCAATCTAGATGAACAACAACAAATGATATGTGAAGTTATTCATAGAATTATCTAATTCGAGAGGTAGAATAGGAGAGTGAACCTAGTTTCAACTAGCCCTATGAGATTTTTGGATACGGGCAAGGCTAAACAACTTCTCATGGGACAGTTCTAACATATTACCTTCATATTCAATTGCTAGTTTGCAACATGCATCAAGAGTAGAAGGTCGGCGGGCTAGTACCAGGTAATCATGCATTTTGTGTTCTCTAACTCCTCTCCGAATGCAAGAATGCAAGGCTGATCATCAGTTAACCTCTCCCGAAGTTTGCACCTCGAATTTAAGTGCTTAAGACGAGAAACATAGTCTCTCATCGACTCATCTTCCTTTTGTTTGATGTTATGTAACTGTGCCACACGGCTCCATCTGTCACCACTTTGGAAAAAACTAGGTACAAAAACATTCTTTAGCCTTGTTAAGTTTACCTTATCCTCAGGCTTAAGGGTTCGGAACCACTAATGAGCTTTTCCTTCCAAGGTCAATGAGAAGGCATGTATCATTGTCACATCACTGACTGGCCCGCAGGTTTCACATGTGGATTCAAAAATCTCTACATGTTAGATAGGATCCCTGCCCCAGAGAACTTTTGGACAAGTTTTGAAATGATATGTGGTTTCATCTAGGAAGGTCGGGATTCTAGAGCAGTGCCTAGTTCTTTGACCATCCCCCGGCCCACCATCTCTGCCGCCATATTTAGCTGCCCTTGTGGCTACATTAAGGTCCATGGTTGGATCTATCCTAGGCCTTTGAGGAATTGCTCCCCCCTTCCTAGACCTCGTCCCCTTCTTGTATTGGCTCTTCTTGGTATTTGAGGTCCATGGGATGGTCCAGCCACCGCTGTACCTTGGAGTGACTCCCCATTAGTCGCCTCCGTACGTCTTTGCAGAATCAGGAGTTCCATGTCTTGTAGGAACATAGGGTGATTGATCATATGCTCAATATACTTTTTGGTGTACAGACGGGGTCCTCTACGTCACCCACCATGCTTGCTAGGTTACCCTCCTCTTCTATGGTTGTAAACCCTTTCTTCGTTCTGGATTCCTCATTTATGGGTTCCAAGTTTGGAATTTCTCCCTCACTTCTACCCATAACTATTCCTGGTTCCTTCCCTCGTGACTGGAGTGGGTTAAAACTCCCTGTTTCCTTTTGGTCAGCTCTCGTCCTTCGAGTATCGGGCTCTTGTTTCCTTAAGCTCAATTCTCGTAGTTGTCGTTCCACCTCGCTCCGTTTGAGGTCTAACTCTACCTCCTCAGTGGTGGTGGGGAAGAATATTTGACCCATCCTAGCCGCACTTTCTATGTCTCATCTTATTCGGGGGGTGTCAGTATTCGGCATAGCCTAGAATTTGATGTTTGAATGGGCACTTCTTATCATGGCCCGAGTCCAGTGTTGGTTGACGGACCCATGCCCGCAGATTGCGCTTCCTCATTGCGCTTCCTCATCACATCATGATTGGTTTGGAGACCAAAAAATCCCCGAGTGATATCAATGATACCACTAGATGTGGTTGGGGAGGGTGGTTTCTCCTCTTCCCCAAACCCAGCGTATCTTAGCCCTTCTTCCATGGTTGGGGAGGGTGGTTTCTCCTCTTCCCCAAACCCAGCGTATCTTAGCCCTTCTTCCATGGACCCTTTGCTACTAGTTTTAGTGGTGGTCAGGTTTCTTAAAACACAGGTGTGTGCTTGCAAAATGTCCTGATCCCAGACTTCTTTGATAGGAAGATCCTGGGTGGTTCAAAGCACTATCATTAGAGCAGGTGTAAGATCGTCTCCTCCTCTGATGAGTTTTCTAGATATCTTAAGTGCATGTATGTACGATTTGATAAGCTATTTTGTCAACCCAATTTGATTTTGCTTCCGATTCTATCACTCTGTTTCAGAAGCCAGGAAAGTGTAGAGACTAGTTCACCGTGTGAAATTGCGAGAAATGGTTCATGGCATGAATGTCATTTTGCACTTTCACGTGCTCAAAAAATTTTACCTTTCGGGTTAGATCCACTCTTTTTGAGTTAGGCTTCCCTCCTTTACCGACCCTTGTGGCCTGGTCTATTCGTTAGATTTGGCCAACCCGTGAATCTACAAAGAAGGTTTCATGTCATGATGAACAAGAAAGGGTTTCACGTCGTGAACAATTTCAAAAAGGTTTCAAGTCGTAAATGAGGAAGGGTTTCACATCGTGAACAACTTTAGAAGGTTTCACGTCGTGAATTCTTTGCTGAACTTTCAGGTGCTCAAAAATTTTGGCAGACTTCACGGTGTCAGAGGTGTCAAGATAAGGTTGTCTATTTTTGGCAAGGCAATCCCGTGATTTTCGACATTAATTGTGGCACTGATTTTGTGAGCGATTCACGATGTGAAATTACAGAAAATGGTTCACGGCGTTGTGAGGTGAAAACAAGAAAAAAGACCATGCCTCTATAGCCCTTCACCTCCCAAACTTTGGATACAACAACAACAAAAAGGGGGCACCACCAGCCACCTGCTAGAACACTTCTCACTGTTCACCACACCACCCACACCAGAAAGACAGCCAAAATAGGGGCACCATCAACCAACACGAAACACCACACAGAGATACCTCAAACTCTGTACTCCACAAGATAATCATAGACCGCATACTTATCCACAATAATATAAAAGATTCCTCCTTCACAAATCAGCCGGCTTCACTCGGCTTCCTTCACTCCAAGAAAATAGGCCTACACCTCTTGTACCCTCTGGCATCACCCGCTCAGGAGAACAGACGACCAAGCCACCAGTAGCATCCGTGGCAAGAGCAAGGCACTCCCCAGCCAGTCACACAGCGAACACTCTTGCTCGCTTCTCTCCCTGGCCGTTCCCTCTCTCCTTACTTCAACTACCACCAGCTACCTGGACCTGTCTTAAGCCTGTCGACATCTCTTTCCACCTCTCCCTGGCCGTTCCCTCTCCTTACTTCAACTACCACCAGCTACCTGGACCTGTCTTAAGCCTGTCTCGACATCTCTTTCCACCTGTCTTCAGCAGCAGCTGCAGCCAACCACACACAAAAACCGGCCACTTCTCTCTCTTCAGAGGGCGCCCCACCAGCAACCCTGCGCCCCACCAGCAACCCTCAACTTCCTCTGCAGCTCGTCGCCTCTATTGTCGCCAGTCGCTGCCACCTCTATTGTCGCCAGTCGCTGCCACCTCACCACACTGTCGCAACCTTCCCTTCACTCCCAACGGTGTTCTCTCTCCATGTCGCCACACACTCTCCCCAGTTCAGTCAGCTCTGCGCCAGCCTCACCTCTCCTTGTGCCTGCGGCTGCACCAACCACAAAGAAAAAACCCGGCCACTCTCTGGTATCGCTAACCATCGACGACCCCTTGCTTTTGACGTGTTGTTTATGCTCTCCTTTGGCGGCTCCCTCGGTGACTCCCTCCATAGCAGACTCCTACTAGAGGCGGCTCCCCAGCCTGTCTCGTCTCTATCATCGCCAGCCACCACAGGTTCCAAAGGCGACTACCTTCCACGTCGACACCACTTCCACGCCAGACAGCAAGCAAGCCACCCTCCTCTTCGTGCGTCTAGCAGCGGCCCCTTCTCTCTTCTTCAGCTCCCTCTTCTCCGTTAGCTCCGCTCACCAGAGAAGCATCCCTCCTATCTCACAAGGCGGCAACCTTCCACACTTTTCTCTTCGTCACCAACCTTCTAGGCGATTGCGCTGGCAGCAAGGCAAACGACCAAGTGGTCTTTTTCATTACTGGCCACGTTTATGATGTTTTTTTATTCTTTTAAATCCTGGAGGATGGCCACCATCACTCTTTCCCTTAGCTTTCAGCATTCTCGATCAGTTGCACCTCAACTTACCAAAGACATCAATTCCCCATGCTCTGCCAACCTTCATCACATGCTTGCTAAAAATGGAGCACCATCTCCGCATCCAAAATCAACCCAAATTGACTAGCCATCATCACATTCGGGGTTCCTGTAATACTTTCACATGAAGGCATCACCAAGAGCTCGTAAAAAAACATAAAACCACCCACTCTGTACATTTGCCAGGGCATTCAGGGCAAAGCTTTTTTGCATACCATGCATCCAATATGTACACAAGCTCAAAACACCTCTCAAATTTTTGCCTAACATACTTTGCCCAACCCCTAGCCTGTTGAATCATTTATGATCAGCAACAAAAAGCATACGACCACGTTTCCCTCCGTCAATCTTTTGAGCATCATACAAGGTAACCAAAACATCTCTATTCCATGTGTTCAAAGAAATACTGTCATCTTCCAAAGGCATAGTTTGCCATCCCACATCCGACAACATAACATAAGAACTTTTGGAAATAAAGCTCTTCACATACATAGCATCCTGCCTCATCTCAATTCCAAAATCACTGATATGATCAACACTAATATTGGAGAACCAGTGAAGCAACTCCTGATGAGGGTAATAACTGATGAAAGCTTCATCACAAGAAAAACCTGCTATGCTATAACACTTTCTTGTCCATCAACATAAGAAACATCACCATCAAAGCCAACCACTACGGGCAAAACAAACCCCCCTTCAACAGGCACCATTGCCAAAGCATCCACCTCAGTTCCTATATGCTCATCTTTATATTAAGGCCAATAAGAAATTCATCTATCATAGCATCCATAATCTCATCCATAACATCAACATCATTCATAGTCTTCTGGTGTTGCTCCTTCATAGCATCAATTCTGTTCATGGCTTTCTTAACATTAATGCACATCTGATTATCCAATTCCAACTCGGGTTCATCATCCTGCAGACTTTCTATATCCCACTCATCCCACAACGGTGCTTCATTCAAAGACTCAAAAGCAAACTCTTTCACATCACATGCATACCTTTGCTCATGATTCACTTGTACTTCCTCGCATTCTTCCTGTATGGCCTCTTCTTGTTGGGCAACCTCATCACTAAGCACTTTCTCATCAATAACCAGGGCATCCATCTCTGCATCCTCCTCACTGGATAAAGTGTCTTCTGTTCCCTCACTAGTAGTGGTGCTACTGGTCGTATCATCAACACTCGAATCAGCTTCACTTTCCTCTTCATCATCAACAGGCTTCTGATTATCCATATTAAACTGCTTTTTATCCCCTCTCCTGTCATACAGAGTAATGACCCCTTTTCTCCAATCTTGAATAGCCTTCACCGCTCTCAACCATGGTCTTCCCAAAATGATGGGGAATGCACCCATTCCTACCGGCATAACATGACAATCCACAAGCACCTTTACATCAAAAGCCTGCAGTTCTAACTCCTTGATCATACCTAAGCATTTGACCTTCTGGTGATTGATTGGCCAACCAAATACGGAAACCAGACGCTTCAGTAATATTAGGACCAAGCCTCTCCATAGCTGCTAGTGTGATTACACAAATTTGTGCACCACCATCTATATATGCCTCTCCCAGATTCTTCCCTTTGTACCATACATTCACCACACAGGACATATATTAGGCAACTCCTCAACAAATAAAACAGTCACTATCCCTCTAGCAGGCTCCTTCTCTCTCGGGTTCACAAGTCTTTTCCATTGACGTTTCAATTTGGGAGCTAACTCTATCAATTGCCCAAAAGTAATATTAGCTTTCCTTCCAGCCATGTCCTCCTGCAAATTGTAGCTATCCTGCCCAACCCCTAGTGGAAAATCAGTCACTTGAAACTTCCTACGAGACTTTTGCTTCCGCTTGACCTTTACATCCCCTCCTTCCTTCACCTTACCTTTCTTCTTGCTAGGCCCTGCAGCATCCTTGCTTTCCCTTTCCTGTGGCATCCGTTTCCCCAAAGGCATTACATCAGCTTCTGTCTCCTTCGTCTTCTCAAGGGTGACCACATCTATCACCTTAGTTTTACCTTTCTCTTCATTTGTCAACCCATTGGTCCCTGCTTCACCTTTAATTTCAATTCCATAATCATTTTCCCTATTGGGAATCTGAGAGGGTAAAGGATACATATCACCCCCATTTGCTGAGGCTTATCACAGTCAGGACTTATATGCCCCAATTCACCACAATTCCAACATGTAGGAATAAACCGTCTACCCCTGCCAAAACCACGGCCACTTCCATAGCTTGCTGTCTGACCTTTAACCTCTTCTTGATTATAGCCTCTACCTCGGCCATGTTCACCACCTATGTTCTCCATCACTTTCAAACTCAGATTCTACATACAATCCACCATTTGCCTCATGTCCTGTTGAAGCCCTTCATCAGAAGCTGTAACAGCTGTGGGTGCCACCTTTGTCCCCTGTGGAGCAACCGCAATACCTGTGCGCCGGCTCATTGATGTGGTTGCTTATGCATGCAACCTCCATCCTTTCAAGAAAATCTGCTACATCTTCATTAGGCCCACCAAAAAACTCTGGATACGACATCATTTTGATCCCCAAGCTTCACCTCAAACCAAAGAAAAAAACTGGAAACACCTTCCTTTAATCTCTTACTCTGGGGCATACACCCTCGTAGGTAAGAGAAATATACCTGAGCTCTCCTCACTCGGGGCACCAGAAAGCTGTGAGGTGAAAATAAGAAAAAAGACCATGCCTCTATAGCCCTTCACCTCCCAAACTTTGGATACAACAACTACAAAAAGGGGGGCACCACCAGCCACCGGCTCTGCTGCTGGAACACTTCTCACTGTTCACCACACCACCCACACTAGAAAGACAGCCAAAATAGGGGCACCATCAACCAACACGAAACACCACATAGAGATACCTCAAACTCTGTACTCTGCAAGACAATCATAGACCACATACTTATCCACAATAATACAAAAGATTCCTCCTTCACAAATCAGCCGGCTTCACTCGGCTTCCTTCACTCCAAGAAAACAGGCCTACACATCTTGTACCCTCTGGCGTCACACACCCACTCCTCAGAGAACAGACGGCCAAGCCACCAGTAGCGTCCGTGGCAAGCAAGGCACTCCCCAGCGAGTCACACAGCGAACACTCTTGCTCGCTTCTCTCCCTGGCGGTTCCCTCTCTCCTTACTTCAACTACCACCAGCTACCCTGGACCTGTCTCAAGCCTGTCCTCGCGACATCCCTTTCCACCTCTCTTCAAAAGCTGCAGCCAACCACACACAAAAACCAGCCACTTCTCTCTCTTCAGAGGGTGCCCCACCAGCAACCCTCAACTTCCTCTGCAGCCCGTCGCCTTTGTTGTCACTAGTCTCGCTGCCACCTCACCACACTATCGTAACCTTCCCTTCACTCCCAACGGCGTTCTCTCTCCACATCGCCACATACTCTCCCCAGTTCAATCAGCTCTGCGCCAGCCTCACCTCTCCTTGTGCATGCTGCGCCAACCACAAAGAAAAAACCCGGCCACTCTCTTGTCTTCTCATACCAAAATCCCTTCACTTTATAGGAACCTTGAGCAATGTGTTCTCCCATGTATCATTCATATATTGGAGTATAAAATCTCTGTTAATTAGATGTAAGAAAGAACTACATATCAATAGGCATACTATTGTACACAACTTCATGCACTTTAGGGGGCATTGAATAGACCTTTATATGTCCTTGGATTTGCTCCATTGGAAACTTGATGGCTCTGATTAGGTGTGAGTAGAGTATCACGTTTGGCATCGCATTAAGCAATTTGTATTCATAGACATCCTTTGTGTACTTATACCAAAACCCCTTCACTATGTAGGAACACAATGAAGTTCCCCCATGTATCATTCAATGGTATAGTAGTGAGTTGTTTTTCTTACATGCACTTATGATGTGGAAGTCTACTTTCTCCTCATTTCTATTGTCAGCTACAATAGCAAAGCTATCCCCAACCCATAGAGCATCACTTATTAGTGTGTCATGGTGTCCTTCACATGTTACATTATCAATAGCATCATCCTCTACATGAACATCCTCAATGGGTTCTAGAATGAATGTTACTCCAAACTTGAAACATGTGATTTTTGAAACATATCCTCCAAAGTCCTTACATACAAGCACTACACTAACAATTGCATGCACCTTAAAGCTTTGCCATTAGTAAGAGATTATCTAGACACGCAATGCAAAGATTGTGCATAAGGCTAGCTTTACAGTCCCATCAATTACTTGTATCCACACTCATCCACTTTGATCTCCCAAAATACTCGAGTAACTATATACAAACCTTTGAAGGGTATGTAGCATCAGACCCATATGACATATTTTGTAGAAATTTCACTACATCCGTAGTAGCACATTATAGGGTAGCATTGTTTGGATTCAATTACTTATGAGTTAGTGTTCTTTTCTAGTTCTACTCTTGCACCATCATGCTCCTCTTTCCCATGATTAAATCTTGAAAAATTGTTTCATCCAACCACACCTAATGTTCTTTGAGCGTGATACCCAATTACTTATGAGTTAGTGTTCTTTTCTAGTTCTACTCTTGCACCATCATGCTCCTCTTTCCCATGATTAGATCTTGAAAAATTGTTTCATCCAACCACACCTAATGTTCTTTGAGCGTGACATATTTCGTAGAAATTTCACTACATCCGTAGTAGCACATTATAGGGTAGCATTGTTTGGATTCAATTACTTATGAGTTAGTGTTCTTTTCTAGTTCTACTCTTGCACCATCATGCTCCTCTTTCCCATGATTAGATCTTGAAAAATTGTTTCATCCAACCACACCTAATGTTCTTTGAGCGTGATACCCAAATCTTTTAGCCGTCCATGATGCAACATAAAACAATGTTAAGTAAAAGAGTATTGTGATGCTTATCATCAAATATACAAAAGTGGTAATATTTGGTGACATTGCTTGCAATATGAACATATGTAATATGAAAAAAGTTTACAACCTAGTGGAATGCCAATGCATTGATTGAATTTTCTTTTGGTTTTTGTATGCATAATTTTTGGCAAAATCCACGATAAAAACCTCCACATCTTCGGGGAGCCTAAGAGCACACTCTTTGAGATGGTATGGTTGCCATCTATAAATAAAATTATGTCTTATAAATTTTGTAAGATAATCCCTGAATAGTTGAAGAAGCTCACTACCTTACAGTGTAAAGGCTTTCCTTTTTTTTCTTCTTTCCTTCAGCATCATGGCTAACTTCCACATCATATTTTCATTGTAAAAGTGCAACTGTAATAATTGATTCCTCCATTAAGCACTTTGGCATTGTTTCTGGTCCACATTTGAGCACTCTCCCATTAGACACTTCAAAGCATGGTAGTTATTTGGAGATATAAGACGGAGTTCAAAATGCATGTCATGCTCTTATAGTCTTTCTTAGCTGATCTCACCCTGTGCCATTGTCATCTAAACCATAAAGATGACAATTTTCATGGCATTATGCCCCATCATCCATGTCCACAAGCAACATGTCTCATGTGATTTATTGAATCCAAAAAAAATGACATTTGCACATGTATCATGCAACAGCATGTGTAACGGTCCTTAAACTTCCATGCAAAATAATGCTTCATCTTCTCAAATTCCCTCTACTGGATCTTCACCTCGGGGTCCATCTCCTTGAAAGTAAGAAATAATTCCACTACATTTTAATCATGATGATAGTCAAATACTACTATACTACTATTAGCAAACAGTTCAAGTAGTTAACAGTCTACTACCACTCGCAAAATAGTTCAACATGTAGTTAATAGTCTCCCACCATACGCAAACAGTTCAACACGTAGTTAACAGTCTACTACCACTTGCAAAAAACCTCAACTAGATATAAAAAAAGTCTTACCACTAGTACTCGTAGATGAAAGATAAGGAGGGTGCTTACAGTGATGGCAATGAAAAAAATGATATAGAGGTTAGCATAGATGAGGAAAAATATAATGATGATGGAGATGATAAAGATGAAGATGAAGAGAAAGAAGAGGATGATGATGATGATGATGACAATCAGTAGTAGGCGATGGTGCAACATTATCTACCTTCTATTTATCTAAGGGAGTTGTTGGTCCTAGATGCACTTTGTATTTAATAAATCTTTCAGAATATCAAACATGTAAGTTTTATTCTCTCTCTCTCTCTCTCTCTCTCTCTCTCTCTCTCTCTCCCCCCCACACACACACACACACACACCATCAATAAAAGGGAAAGCACTATAATTGCTAGTTCACTGCTACTTTTCCTCACTTTTGCTCAAGTGGTAGTAGAGCTGAAAGATCCCTGCCCCCTCTGCGTATCGAATTTTGGGGTGCTATCAACGGAAGTAGCAACTTCTTGCACAAGGCAGAGCTTCCCACTCCGGGCCTCGCCCATGAATGTTCGGACAAGAGACTAATCCCTCGGTTATTCCAAAACCGAACCCCAAAAAAACTTTCCTCGCCCAGAAGGCATAGGCAATTCCTCCAAAAAAAATTATTCTATTGTAGTCAAGAGCCTTAATTACCCTTTTGCATTCCAACCGAACCCGCGGGTCACATGGTCGGATCAAGGGAGGAGCTTGCACTTGGATCATAGAGACCAACGCTTTTTCCCCCGTCAAGAGAGGCACGACCGTTGATTCTTTTCCATGGAACAAGGATTATCCGTGATTTACTTCAACTATCGTAACTTGAACAAAGTTGCATTTTATTATAGGAATCCATCAGTCCAGCCTAACCCCATCCAATCCCATGGGTTAGCCAACCGCCCACCAACCAACCACTATATTGATAGGATCCATTATAAAAATTTGGTTATGTTTTGTCCCGGATACCAAGGAAAAGAGTTCCCAGGCCCCCTAGCCGGCTCTCATACAGAAATTAAATAGACAGACCACTTGCACACCCAATATGAAATTCCCTTTTCTCTGATTCAACTATTTCCAAAACAGATTTACAATAAAACCATAGTGTTTCCTTCATAATCCTCAGTATTCCATTTTCAAATCCAATTTCCAACTTTTCCACTTTCCAACCCTAAGATCCAATTTCAGTCATTCCTTCCTCAGCGTAACTATGGTATCATCGGCAACTAGAATGCCCACCTGCTCACTAGTTCCTAGCCCATAGTAGTGATCACATAAAAACCATATGGACTCTCAGTTCGGGATCAGCAAGATAAACCAACAAGATCCATGATGTAAAAGAGCCATGAACTCGTCCGTTGAAGACCAGCAAGGCCAATCATCCAGATCCATGCTCGTGTTCAGAAAACAGCTCCAACTCATTTTCTTGGCCGACGCATACGTAGGTATCCTAGGCAACCTAGAGCCCAAGCACCATATGGTTAGGACCCTCTAGGTTCCTTCGCAGGTCACCTAGCGCTTCACTCATAGGCCGCTTCCTTGGTCCCTCATCCACTGTACTAGAAGCTCACCATTTTAATCGAACCAAGGCTAGTCAAGACCTTGGCCAACCTTGCCACGCGAATCATTCCACATCCATTCATATCCATTCACATCGTCCTACATCCATTCACATCATTCTATATCCAATCACGTCCATTCACATCGTCCTACATCCATTCACATCATTCCACATCCATTCACATCATATCGCATTCATTCACATCCATATCGCATCATTCCACATCCATTCACATTATTTCATATCCAATCACGTCCATTCACATCATATCACATCCATTCCAATCACATCCATTCACATCATATCGCATCCATTCACATCCATTCACACATTCCTATCCATTCACATCCATTCACATCATATCACATCCATTCACATCTGTTCACACATTCCTATCCATTCACATCATATCGCATCCATTCACATCATTCCTATATCCATTCACACATTCCTACATCCATTCACATCATTCCACATCCATTCACATTCCTGTATCATTCATTCACATCGTCCTACATCCATTCACATCATTCCTATATCCATTCACATCATTCTTACATCCATTCACATCATATCACATCCATTCACACATATCACATCCATACACATCATATCGCATCCATTCACATCATCCTACATCCATTCACATCATTCCTACATCCATTCACATCAGTCCTATATCCATTCTCATCCATTCATCTAAATGAATCATTTCCATAATTCTCATAAATTGAATGATTCTAGAAAATTTGTGATAACCTTCTTTATTTTTTTTGACAATCTTCACTTTTAGCATAAAATTTATTATGCATAAATTCATTCTCTAATGATATAAATTTTTCCATAGCTTTCCTATATTTTCTAAGAAAGATAATACTCAAAATTCCACTTTTAAATAAATAAAATACCCATATTTTGAAATATGCCAAAACTTCCTCTTTTAATATTAAAAATGTTTGTACCTAGAATAGCGTGGGAATTCCTCTTTTTGCATCTAAATTTTTATGCATGTAAAAATAAATATAGCAAAAATTCCTCTTTTCTCTATTTAAACAATTATGCATAAATACTATAAAAGTATTTTTCATAAATATGAAAAAAAATCATTCTTTTAGAATAAAATCTCTATGCCTAGAATATGATGGGAATTCCTCTTTTTTCTTTATTAAATTTATGCTTAAAAATAAGATTTATCTTTTTTCTGAAAAATTTTGCCATAGCTTCGCTGCAACTTCTGAGAATGTTCAATTTTCTAACTTTAAATGAATATTCATAATTGAAATATGATAAGAACTCATTTTTTAAACTAAAATTTATTTATGCATACATAACATAATTATAAGCATATTAAATCTCTTGATTATTCTCAAATATCCATTCCTCATTTCCAAAAATGTTAGCATAACCCTCTTTCAACTTAAAATAAATTAATATGATTTTTCTTAATCATAAACAAGCTTAAAGAAATTAATCATCATTTTTAACTATATTAAAATCATAAAAATACCTAATCTTTTTCTCTAGCTTGTCAAGTCTAGAGTTTTGTTTAGGATAATGAGTTTATCATTAAGAACCATCCTTCTAACAAGGATCTAGCCATAAAGATGATTAATCTTTTCAAAAAGAGAGATTTACTAATAAAAACACTATAATTAAGCATAAAGATTAGTATTAAACCATTTAAACATTATGAATCATTAGAAAGCTTGATTTTAAGAAAAAAACATTTAATTGAAAGCTTCCCAAGGCCTAGAGGGGTTGGGAAGGAGATAACCATTGAGAAAGATAGAAAAACCACTTGATTACGGCTTACCTTTGATTTTGGCTTGATTCTTTAAAGAAAGAAGTGAAGCCCACAAAGCAAGCTTTGGCCACCAAGTTGGGGAGGGCAATCTCCAAGAGAGGATGGAGAATTGTGAAGCTCCCAAAAGTAGAGGCAAAATAGAGGGATAATAGAATTACACTAGAATGAAGAAAGTATTGGCATGTAATTCAAAGATGAAAATACAAAGGAATGAGGGTCTATTTATAGGTGAGGGAGGCCAGTAACCAAGTCCAACTGGGATCTAGAGGCTTCCAGCTTCAGTTTGATCCATTTTGGATAAGTTTTCGACCAGTTTGGCTCTCTTTTTGATTCAGTTTGCAGGAGGAGAGAGGAGAGATAAAAATATCTCATTTTTTTAAATTAAAAAAGCAAGGTAATGATGAAAAAAGGCTCCTCCTTCATGAGCCCTTTCCCTCCTTTTATTACTGAGGTGTCAAAATTTGATTTTTTTACTAAATAAACCTTAATTGTTCTCATAAACCCAGTACTTGGTCAACTCTTCATCTTATGTGAGCATTTACTCATTTTTGGGGGATTTTCTTTTATTATTTGTATTTTTTTCATCCCAACACTTGGATTAATCCTATTGGCCCTTTGGAACCTTATTTGGACCCTAATCAAAAATTTCTGAAAATGTGGACCCTTAGGCTAAGGCCTGTTATACACATTCATTTCCAATGCACATTGGAAAATTATTTTTGAACTTCTGTTTTAGGAGAATTCATCTTAGATATTAGGAGAAACTTTGTATCCAAAAATATCTCAATTTGTATTACCTCTCTCTAGAACATTTTCTCTCTCTAGACCAAAAACAAGGGAAAACAATGTTTTCTTGTATTCTGAATTAGGGGATAATTACAGAAATTGAAGGGGAGGTTCTTACACATTTACATCTCCAAAGCTGGAGGGAGGAATCTTACAGTATCCTATGAATCGCTAGTGGTAGTGGTTGTGAGTGCTATTAGTAATTCTAGTGACCACTTTGACATACAAAAGTGCTAGTTACCACTATGCCAATGGTGCTGTTAGTAATGCTAGTGACCACTTTCACACAAAAGTGCTAGTTACCACTATGCCAGTGGTAACTGCTGCTAGTTACCACTATTTGAGCGGTGATTGTTGGTTATTATTCTAACTACCACTTTCCTAGTAATACTAGTAATAGCCTATGAATTACTTGTGATAGTGGTTGTGAGTGCTACTAGTAGTGATGCTAATGGCCACTTTGACAGTAAAGATAGTTACCACGACACTAGGGATAGTTACCACTATTCTAGTGTGGTGATTTTTGGATATGATGCTAGCTACCACACTATTCTAGTGTAAGTGATTTTTGGATATGATGGTAGCTTACCAATAATTCAAATGGTCGAGTGGTAGTAGTGTGTGAATTACCAATGGTGGTGGTTGTGAGTGCTACTAGTGATGCTAGTGACCACTTTGATAGAGGTACTAGTTGCCACTCTGCTAGTGGTAGCCACCACTATTCCAATGGTGATTATTGCATATGATGCTAACTGTCACTTTTATAGTAATGTAGATGATCAAGTGGTAGTAGCCTATGAACTACCAGTGGGGTAGTGGTTGTGAGTGCTACTAATGATGTTAGTGGCCACTTTGATAGTAGTGATAGTAACCATTATGCTAGTGGTAGTTACTGCTATTCCAAAGATGATTGTTACATATGATGTTAACTACCACTTTTCTAGTAATGTCGATGGTTAAATGCTAGTAGCCTATGAATTACCAATGGTGGTGGTTGTTGTGAGTGCTACTAGTGACGCTAGTGGCCACTTTAACAAAAGTGATAGTTACCATTATGCTTATGGTAGTTACCATTATGCCCATGGTAGTTACCACTATTCTAGTGGTGATTGTTGGACATGATGCTGCTAACTACCATTTTTACAATAATGCAGATGGTCAAGTTGGTGGACATGATGCTGCTAACTACCACTGCAAGCCTATGAGCTAGCATTAGTAGTGGCCTAGTGACGCTACAAAGTGGCCACGCTAGTGGCCACTTTGACAAAAGTGATAGTTACCATTATGCCTATGGTAGTTACCATTATGCCCATGGTAGTTACCACTATTCTAGTGATGATTGTTGGACATGATGCTGCTAACTACCATTTTTACAATAATGCAGATGGTCAAGTTGGTGGACATGATGCTGCTAACTACCACTACAAGCCTATGAGCTATCATTAGTAGTGGTTTTGAGTGCTACTTGTGATACTATTGACCACCGTAACAAAAGTGCTAGTTACCACTATGCCAGTGGTGAGAGTTATTACCAATAAGCCACTGGTAGTTACTATTTTAGTGCTTATTGTTGCACATGATGTTTACTACGACTTTTAGAATAATGCATATGGTGAACTTCTCTACTAACTTAGGAAAGTGGTTACAAAATGGTAAGTGGTTGGAGGAGCTCTACAAGTGTGAGTTCAAAGTGAAATATCCCAATGTATTATCAATTATAACCACTCCCAATGGTACTTTACTAGTTTGCTACCACTTCAAGAGGAGGAGCACCTATGCTAGTAAATAGTCAAATATCAATCTATTCACACTTACCATAAATTCTATTGGAATAACAAATTGCTACCAATTGGTAAGAGGAAAGACAAAACAAGAGGTATTTTAAGGAACATAAACTTGGGACTAGTCAAGAAGTTGCACTTGATGTTTTTATGTAAGATTTTCTCCCCAAACACTTTTGACACACGTCCTTCTTGTTTGGTGAAATGCGAGTATGGGTTGCCCGAAAGGATAATACTAACTCCCTCACCTATCCTTGGATTGTCGTTTAGGTTAGACCTCAGCCTAATTGTATAGTGTGTGTGTGTGTGTGGGTGGGGCATGAATACTGTGCAGTAGTCCGGGCCAAGGTTGGTGGAAGATTAAGAGGAGCCGGGTTGAAATGGCCCGAGAGAGGAGTCGGGACTTGATGAGGCCTAAGTAGGGTTCATGGAGACATAGAGATATACGCATAGCATTATGTTATAATTGATTTTGCTGATGTCGATTATAAGATAGTTCATATAATTGATTGTGCTGATGTCGATTATAAGATAGTTCATATAATTGATTGTTGCATGGGATTTCATAACCATCACAGGCTCTCGGCCCAAAAAAAGATCTATAACCATAATGCATCTATGGCTCCTGAGAGCCAAACATGCAAGAGAGCATGAGATTTAAATTTTCAAATCTCAATCTCTCAATCTACCCAAATTTGAAATTTGATATTCAGTTTTTGATCAAAGTTTTAAGTTGGCTCAAATAGCTCTAGGGCCATAATCCATGTAGCTCTAAGGCTATAACTTGAAAGAGGGCAAGAGATTTGAATCTTGAAAGTCACATCCCCCACCCGAGATCCTAATACATGGATAGATTATTGGGCTCACTATATGCCTAAGAGAAAGAAGACGATGGGACCTAGATCTATAAGGTTTATGCGTGGTGGATAGAGAGATGTACCTCCTTCATGGCTTACATATTGGGTTTGTGTTATGCTACAAATGGCTTGGTTGCGGAGATGGGTTGTGGGCTGGCACCAATAATGGGAGCATGCATGGTCATGAGAAATGCTTCTTGTTTTATAATGATGCAAGTATCATCAAGGATGTGGTTGAGCCTCTAAATACTTCGTATGGCATGGAGCAGGGTGAAAGCAGTTAGAAGGATCTTGATGCCACTAGGTCAAAGTTAATAATAGAGCCTACAAGGAACCAATAATGGGAGCATGCATGGTCATGAGAAATGCTTCTTGTTTTATAATGATGCAAGTATCATCAAGGATGTGGTCGAGCCTCTAAATACTTCGTATGGCATGGAGCAGGGTGAAAGCAATTGGAAGGATCTTGATGCCAGTAGGTCAAAGTTAATAATAGAGCCTACAAGCCTACAAGGATACAAGGAATCCATATGACTCATAGTGAGTTACTTTCTTTGTGTGACTTTGGATACACATTTTATTTGAGGACTATTTGGTATGACATAGAGGATAGTGCAACTGTATGTTTATTTTAACCTATAACTCATGAAAGCAGTCTGTGAACTAAAGAGAGATCTAAGCTACTATTTAATCTCTGATGCACAATACTATTTTATAATGTGAAAGCCTACAAAGAGGTTTAATTATGATTCTAATGTTTTTTCTTCAATTGATATTTTTGTAGCATTCTACCTTGCTATGTTGAAGTAGAGGGCAAGAGTTATGGAGAAAAATGTAATGTATCATTGCATGCCAAAGAGGTTATATGAGCTATTATATGTGACTGACCTAGGTTGGTAGATGTGTATTGGCGGCCCCATGTGATAAATCTAAAATGGTATTATAGACATGTTTTTTGTTGGATTGGAAGCTCCATGAAAATGAGGGTACTTGTTCTAAATTGTGTGTCCCGAGTCTACAACCCGTGTGCTCCCTTGTGTGGGTACCCCAATAATTCACAAGATGTACTTGTTCTAAATTGTGTGTCCCAATTCTACAAATTGCTATATGCTCCCTTGTGTGGGTACCCCAATATAGCTCACACTCTTCTGTACTGTAAAACGTAAAGACTTGCATTATTTCTTGGTTTCTTAATTATGTGTCTCTTGGATTTAACTTGTTTTGTTTGAACTAGTTTTTATTTGCTCTCCAACAAAGCTTGAAGAAGTTAGAGACTTTGTTTTTCTCTTTTAATGTAGATTAGTAATGTAATCATGTCCAAAGGAACTTAAGTAGTTTTTATTTTCTCTCCAACCAAGTTTGAAGAAGTTAGAGACTTTGTTTTTCTCTTTATATGTCTATTAGCAATGTAATCATGACCAAAGGAACTTACACTTGCCTTGCCTCTTGCTTTGAGAGATGGGTTGAAAAGGTTGCAAAATAAATTTCACTATATGCTTTGCTCTTTAAGCCTCATGTAGAAGATGATTGCCATCTTGAATTTCTTTGAAAGTTATCCTTATCTTTAGGCACCATTCAAATTTAGGGCGTACTAAGTCAATTTTTAAATCTAAATCTCATTAAGAGATGCTTATAAAAATCTTTTGTAGACCATCTCTTGGGTACTCCATCAAATGTCCAATAAAGTTGTTTGTCCTCTGAATATGTACATAGATACATAAAGATATATATCTACATACATAAATACATACATTACCACATGCATGCATACATATGTACCTAGATACATTTTTTTGCAAGTACATAATATGTAACAAGCATCCAAACAAACATACAAACATGTTTATAAGTACATTTGAAATTGCTTGGATACAAATACACAAGTGTGCA
Organism: Cibotium barometz; assembly: GCF_041138505.1. Classification (NCBI taxonomy): domain Eukaryota; kingdom Viridiplantae; phylum Streptophyta; class Polypodiopsida; order Cyatheales; family Cibotiaceae; genus Cibotium; species Cibotium barometz. Next base: position 47,056,351 of record NC_141073.1, on the reverse strand, counting down.
TGTTTGCATGAGCATGCATGTTTGCATACAAAGAGTTTTTAGTACACCAAGACCTATACATACATTTATTTAATAGCATAGATATGAACATCAATCCTTACTTCTTGTACAAAAAATCCATGTTTAAGACTAATAACTTCTTTTGTGCATCAAAAAACTAGAAGGGTGCAAGGGTACTCGGAGTAGGTTTTTTAGCATTTGGACAATGCTCCGCTTGTTTTTTTTGGGCTCCCTTGATTTTTGCCGCTTGGTGTATTTACTACCTCACTATGGACTACTAGCCACAAAATTCATTCTCCAACTCTTAAAGTATGAATGAGCTATTACAATAGCACACATGCTCTTACAAGGCCCTGCATACCCTCTCTATGATGGCATCTAACATGCATGGCCTTATGCATGCTGTCTCATGAGGCCATGCATGTCCTCTCTTTGAGAACACACATGCCCTCATGAGGCCATGCATATAATGAGCTATTACAATAGCACACATGCTCTTACAAGGCCATGCATCTAACATGTATGGCCTTATGCATATAATGAGCTATTACAATAGCACACATGCTCTTACAAGGCCATGCATCTAACATGTATGGCCTTATGCATGCTCTCTCATGAGGCCATGCATGTCCTTTCTTTGAGAACACACATGCCCTCATGAGGACATGCATATCCTCTCTATGAGGGCATGCATATCCTCTCTATGAGGGCATGCCCTTGAGAATGGCATTCATGCCTTGAAAAGGCTATGCATGTTCATGTCAATCCATTAGATACCCTCCTCATAAGGCAATGCATACCCTCTTGCATAGCCATTATACCCAAATGTATCATCATCCTCTTGCATAATTGCAAGCTTGAATATATGTTATTCATGCATAAGTCAAAGATAGGTGAATAGCATCGATGCAAGGAAGCAAGCAGAAAAAAATAAGGTTGATATTTTTGGGAAGATTCTTGAGACATCTACTCCACAAGCCTTCTTAGATAGGATAGGAGTAAATTTGGGCATTGGAGACCTATTACTTTATTAATAGTGATGTACAAAATTCTAGCTTAGGTGATTGACCTCAGAAGAATCACTCCTGTGCTGAAAGAGGTTATTCCAAAAAAACAGCATGGCTAAAGTTATCAAAGGCAAGTCCATCTATTATAATATTTTTGTTGCATGACTGGGTAGAGATGTGGCCATTAAAACCCAACAGAAATGCATTATGATGTAATTGGACTTAGAGAAAGATTATGATGGGATACAGTGGTCATTCATTGCTAGGGTGATGGAAAAACTAGGATTTGGAATTAAAATGGCTACATGTATTTGTACTCTCTCCTTGGGTGGATATTCTAAAGTACTACTTAATGGAAGAGTTATAGGGGGATTTGAGATCAACAAATCAGTTAGACAAGGGTGCAAAAGGGCCATATTGTCAAACTGCTTGGTGTTCCTTTTGGGGTTGGACTTACCAATAAACAGCTAGTAATGTGGGCCACTAATAGATTTTTGGATAAATTGAAAAAGTGGGAAGGTTTGAAAGTTCCCTTCCATAACAGGATTGATATCTGCTCACTTTCTGAATGCTTATATCATGTTTCTAAGTCCTGCGTTAAAGTTTGGGAAGTGTCATTAGAAGAAAATCATTGGCCCTATTAGAGACTTTCTGTAGAGAAATGGCAATGGTAAGAAGCGAGCCCTTGCTTGGTTGGCTTGGGATAAAGTGTTAGTGCCTAAAAAGGAAAGGGGCATTGGTGTTATTCATTTGCCCACTCATTGTGTTGCCAGAAGGACTCTGATACTCCCTAGGATTTTATCTAAAAATGCTACTTGAGCTTTAATGATGAGGGAATTGGTGGAAATAGCTGATGTTGTGACTAAGGGTAGATGGGGGAACCTAAACTGGAAAGATAAATTGTTTTTATGTGCCCCTCTCAAAATCACATGCTTAGATTTTTGCAAACTGGAAAGATAAATTGTTTTTATGTGCCCCTCTCAAAATCACATGCTCAGACTTTTGCAAACTGCTATGCAATTGCTAGAAAGATAATTTGGGCTTCATGGTTTGGGATGGTGGTGGAAGGGTAATAGGTAATTCCATGCTGTCCTTGGGTCTATGGTGGATGCATAAGCTTAATCCCCCTCTAGCTTTACTGGATACAGATGTGGCAAAGATTCTTAACAATAAAGGCATTAGATATCTAGCTAACTGCTGGGACATGGATCTGGTTGGGTGGAAAGAGGTGAACCTCTTATCTTTGGAATTTCAGTTAACCAGGAGAGAGAGAGACTTGATGACTTAAGTGTTGGAGGTGTTGCATAGTGAATTATGTTTCACAGCAACTAATACTTTAGTCTGGGATTGGACTTGGATCAATGGTGTCAAAACTAGTGACATTTATGCATTAATGAAAAGGGGGATGCCAATGTGTTGTATTGTAATAAAATATGGAATATAAAATGGAGCTCCTCTAGCTAGAAAAAGAGATGGTACCTTATTTGGAATTGTCTGGTCCCTAGGAAATTTTAATGCATGTGGGCATTACCTATTAGCTATAAACTACAAAAAAGAAACATGGCTAGTGGCATTTACCCTAGGTGCAGGTCTTCAATAGAAAATGGCAAACATGTGTTTTGGGAATGTCCAGCTCTAAGGACCTGGTGCAAAATGACTAAGTGGATAGAGAAGGGTCTGAACATGCAAACCTTTTGGGAGGATTGGTTACTTGGGAAGTTGGCAATCAGTGATGAACTCAGTGGGTTGGTGTTTAACATTATCAGAACTTGCATCTTATGGGAAATCTGGACTAACAGGAATGAAATTGTATTCTTGAGGGCTACTTGTATAAGGTTGCAAGATTCAGAGCTGATATATAAATGTGTGTGCATGTGCTGGTCTATATGTAATGTAAATAAAATTAGATCTCTGGAATTGGATTTGTCGATTCAGAACCTGCAGAGGAATATGTTTCCCTGATTCTGGATAAGTTTCAAACATACAAGGGTTCTTCTCCTAATGATGGATTGTTGGCTTTAGGTGAGATGTTGGGTTAAGCCTTCTAAATTTGGACCTAAAACTCAAAGATGGTACCACAAGGAAAAACAAACTGATCACACATTTGTTGCCTTTATTGAGAACCCGACCCACACAATCAAGGTTTGGTCAAAGCATGGGGGAATGCTAGAAAAATAGTCCCCCTGTGTGGTTGCACCACAGATGCCATGATCGAGGCTTGCTTACTGCTGCTGGGGTATCAGATCTCTTGGGAACAATCTTGTTTCTTATGTGAGGATGAAAGATGGGAGTTTTTATATAAAATCTTGAATGAGGTAAAAAAAGAGTAGATAGTAGGTTTTCTGGATTTGGTGTATGTCAGATTTGGAACAGTTAATATAAATAAATAGTATTGGTCTCAAAAAAAAAGCCAAGGTGTTGTGTGTGAATACATTAGGCTATAATCAAACACTTGCGGATGGCATGCTATTTTCCAAAGCACATGGCTAATTAATTAAGATTTGCACATTTCCTTTTTACATAATCTTTCGCGTTTAAAAAAGCCTTAATGGCATGCTATTTTCCAAAGCACATGGCTAATTAATTAAGATTTGCACATTTCCTTTTCACATAATCTTTCACGTCTAAAAAAGCCTTAACTTCTTAATGATTTTAACACTACTTTCCCATATGTTTAGTCTGCTTTGATTTATCCTAATTTCAATATAAACCAGCCAGCCATTTTGGATTTCTAACCGGCATTAGGACAAATTGGGACAAACTTTTCGCACGAAGGTTCACTTTGGCATCTCATTAAGTAGATTACAAAGGTTCACTTTGGCATCTAATTAAGTAGATCACAAAGGTTCATTTTGCTGTTTTGGAACATTTGCTTTTGACCCTTTTAGCGGCTTTTTACTCTCAAGTCAAAAAGCAAAATCAGAAGAAGAAATTCAGCAACATCGAGCAGTGTTTGGTTCAACAGAAGAAGAAGAAATCAGAGAGCTTGCAGGTAGGAGAAGAAGAAGAAGTTTATATGGCTAGCATTACAGAGAGTGATTTGTGCTCTTGTTGCTCCGTGCTGAAGAGGCAATTGGGTCTTGAAACGCTCCGCGAGCTCGGCAAAGGTGGGCAGGGGCTAGTTCTTCTGTGTAGCGATCAGCCCCGCGGCATCCATCTCGCTTGTAGGATTATCCTCTCTCATTATCGTACTCGCTCGCCGCAGCAATCAGTCTCAGAGCAGAAAGAACAGAGCATAGCTAGCAAAAGGAGGAAATTAGAGGCTACGGGTTTCGCTGATGAATCCAGGAAAAGAAAACTAAGTGCAGAGGTATCCCAAGACGCGCAGCTTCGATGGGAAGCGGAGGTACTCCACACCTCAGCGGCATACCCGGCGTCCTACCCCTGGTTTCCACCGTCGAGGGCGATGACGGTTGCTTCCATCTCCTCGCCCCCTTCTGCAACGCAGGAGACCTGCTTGGTAAGCTTATTCTCATCCCCCGCAATTCAAGCTTGATGACCGCGAGGCCGCTCCCATAGTGGCTAGCCTTGCTCGCACACTTGCCGCTTGCCACTCCCGTCGCATCATCCACAGGGACGTGAAACCGGGAAACATCCTCTTGCATCGAGTGGAGGAGGCCGCCGATCATGAGGATGTATTTCTAGTCGGCTTGGCTGCCACCATCGCCCCTGAAGAGATGCTTCACGATCTAGTCGGAACCTCCCGTTACCAGGCTCCTGAGGTTATCCGGGGCAATTACGACCATCGCGCTGATGCTTGGAGTTTGGGCGTCGTCCTTCACCTGCTTCTTACCTCTACATTACCTTTTATTGATGGCCTTCCCTATGATGCCCCGGGCATCCTCTGCAAAGACCCCGACTCCAGGCTTACCCCAGATGAGATCTTGTCTCATCCATGGCTTCTCTTCAACACCGAGCCCATGATCAATGTCAACTTGAAGAATGGAGCTGTATCACAGTTGGTAACTCTGTTGATGACGCACATGACAGTGCTCCCAAGATTACTAGAAAAACGGGTGTGCGCAGGAGTAGGAAATGCTACCAGCAACATTGTGGTGACATGGTGCACGCCATCGCTTGTCCTCATGTCCTCATTGTTGTGGCTCCTCTACGACCTGGATTACCAATACAGCCAGTTGTTGATGACGCAGATTACGGTTATGATGAGGATGCCAAGATCACGTCGAGAGTCTGCATCCCTATGGGTAGAAAATGCTACCGCCAAAGCTCATCCTGCCCGAATTGCTACAGCTCCTGGCTTTGTGTGCTAGATCAGAGCTCCTGGCTTCTAGCATGGTATGCTGCTCCATGAAGGCTCAAGATACTTTTCAGAGGGCCTTGCCTGTTGCATAGTGAAACCCCCCCCTTCGCGCGGCAGCCCTGGTGGGTCCCACATGGGCCTGCACGTTTTTTTTGGGAAGTGTACAGACAATAAATGTTCAGTATGTGTAGCACCACCTCAAACTAGAGGGAGAGGGCACTTCTACCTTCAATATGGCTGTGAGGCCGTTTGCGACAGTATCGATGTGTCAAACAGAACATAGTCCAGCCTTATGTTCTTGCCTTTTTCTGGAACATAGATGTGCTAGCTGGGATGATGAAACTTGATGTGGCTTCTTATGTGCCATGTATTCTATTGCCAGATGCCATGAACATGTGAACTCACAGTCACGACGTGTGCTTTTATTCTTAAGCAAACGTGTCTTGCTTGCTGGTTATGGTATGTGGTAAGAATGCAACCCCAAAGACAAGCTGATGTAGAGGATGTGGAGGGTGGGGGAGGTGCCCTCCAAATGGACCTCATAGCTCTAAGTGATGATTTGCAGATTTCGAGCAAGTTTTTGCTCCATTCAAGGCACTGCTGCCCTCCAGGCATGAGCTCCCACCCTCTTTCTGATTTGAGGCTTATGGGGTATTACCAATGGAATGTCATGGTCACATGAGCTCATGATCACCACCATTATGCTATCATGTGAATAGATGAGCCTTGGGCAAGAGCACATAGCGAAGTGCCCCCCACCCCCCTGGGCCTGCATACTTTTTTGGAAACTGTACAGACAAGAAATGTTCAGTATGTGCAGCATCACCTCAAAATACAGGGAGAGGGAACTTCGACCTTGCATACAACGGCATCGATGTGTCAAACAGAACATAGTCCGGCCTTATGTTCTTGGCTTTTTCTGGAACATAGATGTGACATGTGAGGTCTTCGACCGTAGTAAACACAACCTTAGTCTAACTAAACTGCACTTAATGATGTTTAAGAGATAGACAAATATGTGTCAATGCAATGCAGCTATATTAGATGATGAATGCGGTTACAATGAGATCTGAATAGATCTATGATGCTGAATATGCTGCCTATATGCTGAATATACTGATATGCTGAATGAACTTCTGTCCCACTGTCTTTCCCTTGTCTCCTGGGAAGGAAACGCTGAAGGGATGGCTTTGGGACTGAAGCAATGCTGATGTGATGCTGTAAACACAGATGCTCTCCTGTTACCTGGGAAGGAAACGCTGAGGAGATAGATGCGTTGGCTGAACTGGATGCGTTGATGGACTGAATGCTGATGATGATGGATGTGCTGTTGTTCTCAGCCCTTCTGGAGTAGAAACGCTGAGGGACACTTGGCTGAATGCTCAACTGGATGAGATGCTAGACTGTATGCGGTGAAGGGCTGAAACGCTGATGTCAGATGCCCCTTCATCCACTCAAACGCTGAAGAGATCCAGATATCCTATGCTGAAATGATGCGTTGCTTTATATATGAAGCTCTACTACAGGTCGGCCAGTATACGGCAGTCGGCTGCCTATATATTTCTTCCACGACTCATAAATGCTCCAGATGTTGCTGTCGGCTACTGTAAATAACCTGTCGGCTGGTCATAACAGGTCCTGACCTGAAGCAATAAATGCCCTAAATGCTCTTAATGACTCATGTGCTGATGTTGGTGAGAAAACACCCCCATATGGTGCTCATACTGATATATGCCTGGATGAATATCCTGATTAAATGCCTGATAAATCCTAATGATGCTTATGATGCTAAAATGATGCCATGTCACTGTACACCTGAATGGTGTGCACGTGACATTCCCCGCTGCTAAACTGTTGCTGGGTGGTATACCTGGCAACCTTCAACTCCTCTGGGGATCCTTCTCCTCCGAACCACTGCCCCTTCTGTCTTCTGCTACCGAGACTGAGGTCGTCTGTAGGAGTGAAATCCTTTGAGCCAAGACTCTATGTACTGCGGGAACTGAATGGCAAATGCTGCTAAACTGCGTGGAAATACCTGAGTCACCCCTGACCTGCCTGTGGAAACCTTTCACCTACCATCTCCGTCGTTCCTGAAGCTCTGAACCTCCTCAGGCGATGTTGGAGCAAACTTCCGTCTTCTGTGGAAGAGAAACCCCCTGCTGCTGCCAGTTGAAGCCCAAAACTTATGTCCTCCTTTGATGATGGATGTCATTCTTCCCCAGAGAGTTCATGGGTAAACATGTATGCCTTGCAGGTGCAAGGCTGACTGCTAAGATGTCTGCTACGCAAGCCATGTGCAACCCTATATGCTGTGCAAGAATGCAGATGGATGGGTTACTAATGCATACCTAAGGGAAAATCCCTAAGGGTGGCTTGCAAGATTTTGAGAACTAGGTTTAACTGTGCGGAAGCGATTAACATGATGTCTGACTGAATGACTGATGGAATGAACATGCTCTAAGGCTGGTTACCCTGTAACGCTCTGATACCAATGTGACATGTGAGGTCTTCGACCGTAGTAAACACAACCTTAGTCTAACTAAACTGCACTTCATGATGTTTAAGAGATAGAGAAATATGTGTCAATGCAATGCAGCTATATTAGATGATGAATGCGGTTACAATGAGATCTGAATAGATCTATGATGCTGAATATACTGATATGCTGAATGAACTGCTGTCCCACTGTCTTTCCCTTGTTTCCTGGGAAGGAAACGCTGAAGGGATGGCTTTGGAACGGATGTGATGCTGATCTGATGATGAAACGCAAATGCTCTCCTGTTACCTGGGAAGGAAACGTTGAGGAGATAGATGCGTTTGCTGAATATGATGGACTGAATGCGGAATATGATGGACTGAATGCTGATGCGTTGCTGAATATGCTGCTCCCAAGGCTTCCTGGAGGAGAAACGCTGGAGAACACTTTGTTGAATGCTGGGATCTGAGATGTGATGAGGCGCTTCTATTTATATGAGGGAACATGTGTTGGTCGGCCAGCTTTGGCTGCAGTCGGCCAGATGCAAAAAGCCCACGACTGTCATAAAAGTGTACAAACGCTGGTCGGCTGATGTATACATGCTGTCGGCTGCCTCCACAAGCCCCAAATGCTTGTCTAGACGACTAATGTGATGCTACAATGCTGAATCCAACCCATACCATGTGGTACATGTTGAAAACATTCATTTAAATGACCATAAAATGCCTGATGATGTTTATGATGCTAAAATGATGCCATGTCACTGTACACCTGAATGGTGTGCACGTAACATTGTGTGACATGTGAGGTCTTCAACCGTAGTAAACACAACCTTAGTCTAACTAAACTGCACTTAATGATGTTTAAGAGATAGACAAATATGTGTCAATGCAATGCAGCTATATTAGATGATGAATGCGGTTACAATGAGATCTGAATAGATCTATGATGCTGAATATGCTGCCTATATGCTGAATATACTGATATGCTGAATGAACTTCTGTCCCACTGTCTTTCCCTTGTCTCCTGGGAAGGAAACGCTGAAGGGATGGCTTTGGGACTGAAGCAATGCTGATGTGATGCTGTAAACGCAGATGCTCTCCTGTTACCTGGGAAGGAAACGCTGAGGAGACAGATGCGTTGGCTGAACTGGATGCGTTGATGGACTGAATGCTGATGATGATGGATGTGCTGCTGTTCTCAGCCCTTCTGGAGTAGAAACGCTGAGGGACACTTGGCTGAATGCTCAACTGGATGAGATGCTGGACTGTATGTGGTGAAGGGCTGAAACGCTGATGTCAGATGCCCCTTCATCCACTCAAACGCTGAAGAGATCCAGATATCCTATGCTGAAATGATGCGTTGCTTTATATATGAAGCTCTACTGCAGGTCGGCCAGTATACAGCAGTCGGCTGCCTATATATTTCTTCCACGACTCATAAATGCTCCAGATGTTGCTGTCGGCTACTGTAAATAACCTGTCGGCTGGTCATAACAGGTCCTGACCTGAAGCAATAAATGCCCTAAATGCTCTTAATGACTCATGTGCTGATGTTGGTGAGAAAACACCCCCATATGGTGCTCATACTGATATATGCCTGGATGAATATCCTGATTAAATGCCTGATAAATCCTGATGATGCTTATGATGCTAAAATGATGCCATGTCACTGTACACCTAAATGGTGTGCACGTGACAATAGATGTGCTAGCAAGGATGATGAAACTTGATGTGGCGTCTCATTTGCCATTTATTCTATTGCCAGATGCCATGAACACGTGAACTCACAGTCACGGCATGTTCGTTAATTCTTAAGGAGACGTGTCCTTCTTTCTCGTCATGGTATGTGATCTTGTTTCAGCTAACATCAAATCAGCTAGAACTCTGATTAATCTGCTGCCTGCCTCATTAAGTTTAAAGAAGATGGGTAGCACTTGAATCAGGTCTGTGATGCAACTCAATACTTAAAGCACCACTGTGTGCAATTATAAGGCATTCAGCTTGTTACATGCTTCCATTTACATTCAGATAATAGCATGCCTCTGAGCAAGACACTGAGAGCAAGACACTTGACTTCTGAACAGTATATGCACTGTTGTCCAATGTGTACTTTCTTTACATATCAAGTCTAGAAAAAGAGACTTCAAAATTACGGTAACTTTTAAAGTGAGCAGGGGCTAGTCCCCTTAGACCTAGCACTTGAATTTGCTGCCTGCCTCATTGTCTTGATTATTGTGAGGCCTCTTACAACAAGCCAATATTGCTCGAGACCAAGCTTCAAGGGAAAGAATGCAACCCCAAAGACAAGCTGATGTAGAGGATATGGAGTGTGGGGGAGGTACCCTCCAAATGGATCTCATAGCTCTGAGTGATGGTTGGCAGATTTCAAGCTCATTTCAAGGCAACGCTGCCCTCCAGGCATGAGCTTCCACTCTCTTGCTGATTTGAGTCTTATGGGGTATTACCAATGGAATGTCATGGCCACATGAGCTCATGATCACTACCATTATGCTATCATGTGAATAAATGAGCCTTGGGCAAGAGCACATAGCATTGGTAGCTGTTTTGTTGGATAGCAGTGCCATTGGATATATATATATATATATATATATATATATATATCACAAATATTAAGATCCTTAAGCACTCACTTTGCCTTGCTTGTCAAGAGCACAGCCTTTAGCATACATATCCATTAAAGCAATGCCAAACCTAGCAGTATATTGGTTTTCCCTTGTGTGGCAATCATATCATGAATTTGTTTCCCCTTGTCTACTGCTCCTATGCTACCAAAGGCTTTCAAGATGCCAATCAAGGTCACTGAATTTGGGAAGAAGCCCTTACATTGAAACACTTCAAACTTCAAACGTTTTAAAGCAATCTCACTTTCGCCGTGTTGAATGTTCTCCAAGAGCTCTCCAAGCACTTGTTCAGTTCTGTAAGTGCACCATCGTTGGTGTTCATTTCACAATCCTATTTCCAAGCAATTGCTGTTTGCTAAATTCATTAGCTAATCCAGCTGCTACATGATTTGAACATGCAAGTTAAGGTCACTACACTCGAGGAGAAGCCATTATGTTGCCTTACTTTAAAAGAGTTCAAAGCACACCCACCCTTGCCATCCCTTGCAAAAGTAGTGCATTTGAAGAGCATACATCCCAAACATGGAGCCCATCAGCTCAAGGCAATGCTTAGCGCAATATTATTTCTAGGTAAACTTGTCTTACAATCGCATTATAACCTTCTAAGCTGCTCTTATGCCACCATAAACTTCCAAGATGTGTGTGAACCCTTGTGCTGCATTAAATAAAAATAGTTTAGAGCATACTTACTTTGCCCATGTTGGGCATCTTGTATACAATGCCTGGCATCTACTTCATGGTCATTGCATTAACACCCTCATCCTTACCTTGCAAAATCCACAATTACTACATTTGAAATTAACATCCCTTGCCATTAGTGCACTCCATGAGAATACATTTTTAACATGGAACCTGTCATGCCAAGAGTCGGCATTCCATTTAGGAAGCCTTTTGAGCATACATTGTGCTTTTATGAGAGCATCGCACTTTGCATACATATCCACCATAGCACTGATGAGAAGAATGCCTCTCCGGAGAGCATCACACTTGGCATACATATCTACCAAAGCATTTTCAAGCACAATACTATTTCCCAAAAACTCTTGTTCCCCCTTGATGGATGCTCTTGTGCTGCCACAGGCTTTGAAGATGCAAGACGAGGTCATTGAGATGCTCCATCCATTCAAAACAATGCAGTGCTTTCTCAGCAAGGTGGAGAAGTAGGGAGAGAGCGTTGGTCATTGATCAAGATCAAACATGTTTCATCCTTACAGTACGTGCAAGATTACACCTTCATGTACACATCTACAAGATTACACCTTTATGTGCTCCTAATTATACTCCACAGAGAAGCATTTCATGATTAAAACAAGCATTTTATTTATTTCTGAAAGCTTGTGACAAGTAGCTAGGGGTCCATGGGCCCTCTACTTTTGGAGTGGAAAATTGTAACATTCCATACCACATTTGTCCCAAACAAAATGGACAAAAGGAAGACATTGAAATTTAGCCGGTTTTCTAGTTCAAAATAATGATTGAGATTTGCTGTTTCATAACTAAAATTGGTAAAACTTAACCAGTTTTCTTCAAGCCAAATCCAATTTCATTCGGGATTTTAAAATTTTAGCCCATTAAAAAAAATGTGGTTTTTACCGAATAGAGGCTTTAGGTGATGTAGATGGTTTTGAAGGGAGCCTCTACATCTCATCACCACCCTCCAAACTGGCTATGTAGGTCTAGCTCCAAAAGTAGTTCGGGCCTATGGGGGCAGCCTCTACGGGGGCCAGCAATGTGACACCTTTTCGAAAAACAGCATTTCTTTAGGGGATTTCACATTTTGGGTCAGAATATTTTATTTATTTGAATACCACCAAACTTTTATTAAACTTCTCTGATTTACTCTAGAAATGGATGAGGTAACTCTTCTCCATCGATTTATTTGAAAGCTTAATTTACCTTTAAATAACCTCGTCAAGAATGCAAAACCATCCTCTATTTCAGAAGCCATAATTATAGCCAGAGACTATGATAAAGTTTTTTATATAGAAAGTGTCGCGAGAAGGACATGAGTCCTTCCATGTTAATCAATAAAAGATCTCCTAATTCAAGAGGAACGTCAAGTCCCCACCCCTGGCTACAAGGAATCATGAGCTATAGCAAAAATTAAGTCGAGAAATAGGGATAGCAGGGTTAAAGATAACCGAATTCAACAAGTCCCCACCCCTGGCTACAAGGAATCATGAGCTATAGCAAAAATTAAGTCGAGAAATAGGGATAGCAGGGTTAAAGATAACCGAATTCAACAAATATTTCTATAAGTAAATAGAAGAGGATTGGCACAAGATTCATGTGAAGTAATGTGCATGATTAATAGAGATATTCTACAAGACAATACTAAGATTATGAAATTGCTATCATAGGTTAGATTGCGTAAAGGATTGATTCCCTTACGTTTTCCCATGACAATTTGTTAAGTACCATATTATATGGGGGTATAGAATAAGGAATTCGAAGGTTTATATCATATGAGAGGTATATGGATGCATGAAATCAGAATAATAAGGCCAATTAACTTTAGAATAATAAAGACCTTTGGAGGCACAACAAAACGAGCCAAACACATGAAATAAGGGACTCTTTAAGAACAATGTTTAGATAAAAGAAGATTTCTACCTAGTGGGGATACCACTTTGGATGAGACAGGAGGATTTACTTAGATACTACCCCAGCTCGCGAGATGAACACATCTCGAATCTTTTAAGTGGGGGAGATTGTAAGGTCCCTCCCAAGCCATGTATGTATGTGTCTCTTTTAATATAGATTTCAAGAAGGAAAGAGAGTGCACTTAGAGGAGAGTGAGATAATAAGGCTAGAAACATTAGGAAAGTGTTAGAATAAAAATATTAGCTCCAAAAATCCTAAAAGAAATAAGAAGACAAGAATAGTTCTATTAAGAGATAAATATCTCCAAAAATAGAAATTCGAATTTAGGTGATAGGAGGTCATATTTAGAGTACTTTTACATATTTAGAGTCCATGCATACTAAAAATGTGAAAAAGCAATGCATTTCTAAAGATGGCGCGTTTGCAGCTATATACAGACGTTTTTCTTATTCTACCTGCGTTGGCTTGTAGACTAGATGCCTTCTGGTTCTTTTGACTGGCTATATGACCATATTCTGAGTTTTTATCAGAGAGTTATAGCCGAAACAATTTGTTGATTCTATCAAGGTCTCTACACAGGGAAAACTGTAAGAAGACAACAAGTAGCCTCAAGGTAATCCTAGAGCTTCAAATGTATGTATCATTTCATTCTTATCTAATCTCTTAGAAGAGAAGGTTAGATTACTATGGTCTTTCGAGAAAGAGACCAAAACTCCATAGCTTTTCTTTTAAAGAAAGAATAGTATGCCGTAGCCCTGCAAGAGAAGGCTATTTTGCCATAGACCTTTGAAAGAGAGAAAAGTCACAGTACGAGTAAGAGGAGATAAAGCTTGGGGATGATCGGATGGTTTAAATCGTAAGAGAAGGTATTAGAAGACTCTCTAGGAGATCTTCATCAGTCATGCCTGGAAATAGTTTCTCTTTGCTTCTGATTTCCCGTTGAGGCTCTCCGTTTTGGAGACTCATGTAAATTTCTTTGATAATATACTGTTCATGGATTTACCCAAAAAAAAAAAGTGTGTGTGTGTGTGTGTGTGTGTGTGAGAGAGAGAGAGAGAGAGAGAGAGAGAGAGAGAGAGAGAGAGAGAGAGAAACATAAGAAAGATTTATTGACCTCTACTAAAGAGATTTTAAGGGTCTCAGAGACGAAAAGGTACACGTGATCCATGAGTAGACTGAATGTCAATACTCTCATATGTCAAGTTCTAAAGCTCTTGTTAATGAGCAAAGGCAAACGATAAACGACAAATTTCTATAAGGTATATATATATTTTGGTTTCCAATTATATATCATTCTTAGGGGTTGTGGTATGACCCCGGCTTCTCTATTAATTGTTAATAGTGATCTATTTGATTGATTTACTAGTTAAAGTTTGTATTTTTCTAAACAACAACATATGCCTTAATAAAGAATGTCTTATCACAATCTCAAGTTGAAATGCTAAAATCTTTGTGAAAAGGATTGTTTTCTTAAGAAGGTAACATAGATTCTGGTCCTATGGTTTAGTTGAGTAAATGGATTGTTATCTTTGGTTAAATTAAGGTACAGGTATAACTCTCCTTGCCTTAACCTTGCCCCGTTCTTGTGCTTGTATAGCCAAACGATGAAGACGTTAGTAAGGCCCGGAGTTGGCCCATGGTATCCCTCATACCATTGGGAGAATGAGGTTTGCCGATTGAGGCGAGTGATTGTGATGCCGCCTAGTTCTGAGGGCCCAGGCTAGTGTGGTGAATTAGCCCACCCTAGTGCGTAGACATCCCTTTGAGGGGCGGGAGGATCGAGCAATGGAGCCTGAGAGGGCGAAAGGCCCCGGCTTGAGTCCTCACCAGCGGCCGACGATGAGGTGTATGGTCCCGTAGGGTTTTGCCCAGCATGTAGAGGCTGGAAGGTCGAATTCTAGATCATTGGCAGTATAAAGGAAATGAGTAAGAGAGCCGGTTTGGCTTGTATGGAATTGATTCATGTATAAACCTTTTTTTATAAATCTTGTCTTTGGCATTATTGTACTATAGAAAAAGGCTATTTAACGAACCTTGTGATGAAAAGGGTCTTAATTAAGGAACATGTTTATTTATGTCAAACAGTGTGTTAGGATCAATTAGAAAACAAATTGACGTGTGAGTGGGGTGGAAAGTGGGAGGATGGAATGCCCCGATGGAATGGAGGTTGGACCCAATTAGTCGAGTAGCTTTCCAATAGATTAAGTGAAAGCCCTATGCTAGATAAATAGGTTCTTGGGCAATTCTATTCTAGAAGACTAGGCCAGCGCGGCTGTGCCTTGCATAGATGAGGAAAAAAGTGTTGTCTCTAGGAATCAAGACTAGTAGTTGCCCAAATTATGATCAATACACTATGGATGATTTGATGTTTAGAATATCATGCTTCCCCTGCGGGATAGGACTAGGTCTTACCTATGAATCGTATCCTTGAATCTCTGCATGGTCAAAGGTGTCGATAAGTAGGAAATTTTCTTCAAGTTAAGACTTAGTGGACTATCTTAAGTGTTTTCCCTATTTTGGAAGGGGGGAACCTTACAATCTAGCACATGCAAACATTCACATGCATTCAAATCACATTATTACATGTGTTACACTTAAAAGTTTACTGCACTCTGCCAAATGTATGCAATTAGACACTACCAAACTGAAGTACAATGAGCTCAATTGGTAAGACCTTTGCAAAAATGACAACAAACATCATGAATGTTGAGACGTTCTCTAGGGAATAATTTCATACTTGGGCCACACAAATGAAGTATCTTCTCATACACAAGAATCTATGGAAATTAATTAAGGAAAATATACTTGCTAATCTAACTTAGGAAATCTTGGACTGAAAAATACGAATAGGCATTGTCATTCATTAATTGGATTGCAGTTGGGAACTAACCTTATTCATCACATTAATTCAAAAACCATGAGAAAATAAGCATGGGATAAGTTAAATTTAATATTTGGTTCCAAGGCCAAAAATTAAAAAATCCATTTGAAAATAGAATTTTATGGCTTAAAGATGGAATTTCATGAGTTGCTAGCACAATTTATAAGCAAAATGAAAAGTAGCATGACCTAGTTGGATGACATTGATGCAACGATAGGTGAAAAGGATGCACTTGCCATATTTATAAAAAGCATGCTAGAGGAATATGGTGCACTAGTGACCACCCTAAATAATTTGCCTGAACCGGCATTTGAGGGTTGTTTTTCATCACTACTTGAAGAAGAGAAGCGGCTAAAGAATGGAACACAAAGCATAATAAGGAAACAAACATTCTACACTTGAAAGGCATAAAAGAATGCTACCCCACTCACAGAAGGAAAGGAACAAGCCCAAATGTGGACACTGCAATAAATTTGGGCATAAGGAAGAAGAATGCCAACTAACTTGAACCAGGAAGATAACTACGTGGAGGCTTCATCAAGCAAAGAGAAGATCCTCGATGAGCATCTCTTCTAAAACCAAAGCTACATCGATAAACCTCACCACCTTATCCCATGATTGTAAAAGGTCAGTGTCAGGATCTTTATGATACTTGGAGAAGACTTACTCAAACTCAAACACAAAAATTAATAGAACATAGGCTTTGCACAAATTGAACACCAAAACCTTATCTAAACAATTCAACAAAAAAACATAAACCATGAAAGCTTGAAAATAGAGAAGAGGTCACTGTCAACATAAGATTGGGTTGAATCTCCCTTGGGTGAGTGGCACCTCGTACCATTCACCTATATTTAAATATATTGATGCTTGCTTTTACAAAAAGATCATCTAAAAATTAAGCCTAATAGCTTTTGAGTTTTTGAGCATACAATCTCCTTCCAAAAATATAGCAAGCCGAATTATTAAGTCTTAGGCCTACCAAAAGCATAAAATACTAATTGGTATGTAAAACAGATTGAGGCTAAGGCCTTCCAAAAATATAAATGCCAAATATGAAA
This sequence comes from Cibotium barometz, assembly GCF_041138505.1. Lineage (NCBI taxonomy): Eukaryota > Viridiplantae > Streptophyta > Polypodiopsida > Cyatheales > Cibotiaceae > Cibotium > Cibotium barometz. Next base: position 47,039,417 of record NC_141073.1, on the reverse strand, counting down.
ACCTAAAAGGTGATCACATATGTCTTCCAAGATATCTGATTGTGGTCTAACACATGTTCCACCCAATGATCGCCTACACCAAAATAATATTAGCCAGCGCACACTAGTGATTAAACACATTAATCTTGAATATATCATACCAGCGCACACAACTGATTAAACACATTGACTATATCATACCAGCGCACACAACTGATTAAACACATTAATCCTAGAAAATGATATAAATAAAAGACGCATCCCATACACAAATACTCGCCCGATCTACATACTTCACATTTGGAATTAAAATAATGGCATCATCCACATTCCTATGTGAAATCAATGATCGTATTGAAAAGATGCAGGGGGAAGAGAGCTTGAGCTCTTGCAAGCACACACACACACTCACAAAACCCTAATAGAGAACACACAAGGTGAGAGGCTGAAATCTTCTTCTTCTCTACTCAACACTCAACACACCATATACAAGATAAGAGTACACACAATATGAAAGGTACTCAACCAATACATACATGGGTTCTCTATAGTGTGAGCCCGACTAAATGAGCTGGCGCTATAACTATGCCAGTCTCTAGAATGGCTGTCACACAACCTGTCATCCCACTGGCCGCATATCACCCAAGATCTCACCAACCATGCTAGTGGTGTAAGAGTGGGGCCTATCCCCCAGGCGGGTCATCAGTGTCCACCGCCTCACTAGATGAGCTCGATATCTTAACACTCCCCCTCGAGCTCAACTCCATCTCATGTACACCAAGCGAAGCCCTGAATCTGCGGAGCTTCTCTGTACCCAATGCTTTGGTGAAAATGTCAGCTACCTGATCCTCTGTGCTGACATAAACAAGGTCAAGATCTCCTGCCAAGACCTTCTCTCTGACGAAGTGGTAGTGGACCTCTATGTGCTTTGTACGAGCATGAAAGACTGGGTTCCTGGCCAACTGTATACTGCTAATGTTGTCACAGAAAATGACAACTTGTCTATCCACTTCTCAACCAAGCTACCTCACATGCTGCCATAGTAGCTCCTCTGTACTCGGCCTCTGTACTCGATAGAGCAACCGTAGACTGCTTCTTGCTGCTCCAAGTCACAGCAGCACTCCCCAAAGAAAACATGAATCCACTGGTAGATCTTCTATCTGAGATACTACCAGCCCAATCAGCATCTGTGTACCCATGTACACATATCTCTGTCCCAGTCTCATAGAATAGTCCACAATGCAAAGTAGACTTCACATACCTCAGTATGCGTCTCACTGCATCCAAATGCGGATTCCGTGGAACCTGCATAAACTGACTCACCAACCCAACAGCATAGCTCAAATCTGGTCTGGTGATCGTCATGTAGATCATCAAACTTCCTACTATGCTCCTGTACATAGTAGGATCCTCCAAGATCTCTCCTGAATCTGCACTCAACTTGCCATTCTGATCCAATGGCACAGAAATAGGCTTACAGCCTGTCATACCATACTTGGACAACATGTCCAAGCCATACTGTCTCTGCAGTAATCCAATACCATGTGGTGACCTAATCACCTCAATGCCCAAGAAATATCTAAGCTCCCCCAGATCCTTCATCTCAAACTTCTGTCTAAGCAAGATCTTTACATCAAAGATCTTTGCATCATGGTCCCCCGTAATGATCAAGTCATCTACATAGATGACAACAAGCACAACTCCTCTATCACCATGTCTCACATACAATGAGAAATCTGCATTGGCTACATGAAAGCCAATAGTGACAAGATATTCAGAAATCTTGTCAGACCATGCTCTTGGTGCTTGCTTTAAGCCATACAAGGCTTTCTTCAACCTGCAAACATGCTCGGGGTGACCCTCATCCTCATAACCAGGTGGCTGCAACATATACACCTCTTCTTGCAAATCCCCATGCAAGAATGCATTCTTTACATCCATCTGATGTAAAGACCATTGCTTTGATGCAGCCACCGCTATCACAACTCTCACCGTTGCCATCTTGGGAACTGGGCTGAAAGTTTCCTCATAATCAATGCCATATGTCTGCGCATATCCTTTGGCTACCAATCTAGCCTTGTACCTGTTTATGCTTCCATCACTGTTATGTTTAACTTTGTACACCCACTTGCATCCAATGGCTTTCTTGCCTTCAGGCAATTGCACTAAGTCCCAAGTTTCATTTCCATATAGTGCATCCATCTCCTCATCCATAGCTTTCTCCCAACACACATTTCCAACAACCTCATCAATGCATGTGGGCTCTACAACCTTCACAACCTTTGCCATATATACATAGTGATGTGCCACATAACCATCATATGTAAATCTCTGCACAGGATTCTTCACTCTCCCTGATCTTCGCAGCTTTTCATTCATGGCTTCCATAGCCTTCTTTACACCAGGTGTTCTCATAGTTGGGATCCCAAGCTCCTCATCAAGGCTCATATCTGAGCCACTAGACTCTCCATCAACATGAGAATGCCCTGCAGAAATGTCAGGCATACCAAGGGGCTCAACCACTTTCTCTTTTCCTTTACGTGATGTACTAATCACATTTCCAGGGCTGGTATTAAGACGCAGCCTGCCACTCCATGGTCTATCAATAGACCCACTAGATGAGGACTCTCCTGGTCCACTCAAAGACTGTGATTGCTGACCTGCATTCTGTGCAACCACACTTCCACTCACATCAGCCCCAACAGCTTCTTTTTCAGCAACATACCAGTTGCTCATCTCATCAAACACAACATCCCTGCTTACCCTCAGCTCACGTGTAGCAGGGTTATAACACCTGTATCCCTTTTGCTCAAGGGAATATCCAATAAACACACATTTTTCAGCTTTCGGGTCCAGCTTAGTTCTTAGCTCATCTGGCACATGCACATATGCAATGCATCTAAAGACTTTCAGATGAGACAAATCTGGTTTTCTGCCAGTAAACCTCTCCTCTGGAGTTACATCATGTATGGCTGCAGTTGGAGTCCTGTTCATGATGTATACTGCTGTAGAAACAGCTTCAGCCCAATAGCAATGTTGCATATTCTTCTCTTCCATCAATGCTCGCGTAATCTCTACAATGTGCCTGTTTTTCCGCTCAGCAACTCCATTTTGCTGCAGAGCGTATCTGCATGTGAATTGTCTCCGAATACCATTCTTCTTCAAAAATTCAGAGAACTCATTGGAGAAGTACTCTCCCCCTCCACCCTCGCCTTGACCACCCGTCCCAGCCTTCGCGGCCTCGACCACCCTCTCTCTCTCACTCTCCATGTCCTACCGGCCACCCCCTCCGACCCTCACCTCAACCACCGTATCCCTCTCTCTCATCATATCCCCTCCCTCTCTCGCGTTCAAGCGGTCCTTTAATACCCGCCGTGCTCAGGCGGTTCTACGAACATTCTGGATTTGTTTCCTTTTCTTTAATCTCCTTTGGTCGCCTCAGGTTAATAAACCTAAAAAAAACTAAACAAACTCGTAAGGTTCCCTGGATGAAGACTCTTGAGGAGTAGTAGGGAGAGGTAGCCACTTCCATGGATTCTCCTCTTCTCCATAGTAATGATATGAGCTCTCTTCCCAAAGAAGCACTCATAGAACTCTCCTAGTCATGGAATGTTTCCATGCCCTAGCCGGGCGGGTCATTGTGTCCATCTCTGCAGTCGTATATGATTAGAGTGGGTAAGGATAACCACTCCCTATTCTACACCGACCTCATTTGACGCCATTGCCGGGGAGGCGATCATTATCTAAGCTAGCAAAGTTGAGTAGCGTCTTGAGGAGTAATTAATTAGCTCCACTGGATGCAAATCCCTTGGATTTAGGAAGTGTGTGTGTAGAGCATGGTTGCAGCCATGGGCTTCTCATTTGCATCACAAACCCCCATTTTAGGTAGAGCATGGCTCCCCATGGTTGGGCATAGCTCCCGCACCCATTAATGTTCAATGATACTTCACTAATTTTTCACATAACACCATAAAAAGTTGCATCATAGGAGCATGGGTTGCACTTTAATCTTGACATTGGATGCTAATGTGATTTGCAAGACTAGGTGAAGCTTTCGTGGAGATCCCTCATAGGCGAAGTGGTAAAGATTTCTACTGGTGGGTTAACCAATGCCACACCGAAGCAATATTTGGGGTTATTGAGGCAGATCATAGCTCCCTCAAGGAGGTGTGTTGAGTAGCGCGCTCCTCCTCCCTAGATGCGTGAGTTGAGCAGTGCGCTCCTCGCATATTTCGCTTCTCGAGAATTTCCCGAATAGGGTTTTACAGCCAAAATGCTGCCAAAATTTTCCCAGAATTCTACATTCTCGAAGGTATATGCACGAGGAATGGCCATACAAGTTTTGGATCACTAATCCGGTAAGACTATAAACTCGTGTTATGCTTACAACAAAATTGGAAAAAAGAAACTTTAAAGTTTCCAAGTTGTTTGAGGACATTTTGTTTAATGCTTGAAAATGTTCAAACTTTGAGTGAGTGTTGCAAAATGGGAAATGAGTGCATGCAGACAAGTGTATTTTGCGAACAAATGCGAACTTCAGGTGTTTGCATACGCATGTTCACCCTCAGAACCATATTTGTTTCATTTGGGATAGCATGCCATAAACATAACTTTGGCTGAACACTTATATGCTTGAAGCACTATCAACAAGATTGAGTGTGCTATTGGGTTGCATGCAGTCAAGAACAAAATCATAGCCATGTATGCAAAACACAATGCATTTGCAAACGGAAGCATGGATGTATTCCATGGTAATGTACTCCTGGTGGGAGAAAGCGTCTAAGCGGAGCATGTGGTTCTGGTAAGATTTTTGTTCGCATGTTTAGGGTTGGGATCTTGTGAGAAAACCCATTTCAAATCATATTTGTAATTCTCCCAAAATCCCATTTTATGGTTGTTGATCATTTTGGGTTTCGAACAAGGGGATATGGGAAGCCTTGGAGCTATAAGAATGGGAAAAAGAACTTGTAGATACGTGTAGCATAGTTGCTTATATAGCAATCTACAAAGGTGCAACTGATGTATCTCACTCTCATGTGAGTGAATCTTGTGCTTTTCTATGGTAGGTAGGTTCTCCATGATGCTAGGAGCAACTTCTCTTTAGACTCCAAGTCATAGTTGTGATATCTAAAGTTAAGCCTTGTAAATTTTAGTTCATATCTAAAGTTTTTACATGCCATACATGACTAACTTTCCTCCTTTTTCTCTCGTTATCTCTCTTGTTTTGTACTAATGGATTTTCATGACTCTTGTTGCTTGTCATTTCCTTGCTAATCATTCCTGCATGTCCTACCTTAAAGTGGTGGCTTGCTCTCCTATAATACACCCACGGGGAAATCCTCTTCAATAATGCCAAACCCTCAACAACTCCACAGTACCCTCAACAATACACCAATTGACTGTCAATGATGGGTGTGCTTTTGCAATAACACAAGTTTAGGAGGGGGCAAGTGCTAACCGTATACTTTTTTCGAATTATACAGTCCCGCATATTTTAAGCCCTGTCTTTGTATTTTCTTGCAATATGGTGCTATGTAATGTTAATCGAGCTCTACATCAATTTTTAGTTGTAATGGCATAATCGGGATTAGTGGCATGGTCGGATAAAGAGCCTAGAGAAGTGTAAACCCATATAGGCACCCTAAAGGCCTTGGGCGGCTGGTCATTTGTGAAAACTCAACCCTAGGTATAAAAGGAAACATTGTAAGTGTGAACCTCATTCTTTGGCTTGGAATGGAGAAGTTTCCTTGAGCTTGCAAAGTCTCTTACCCTCTTCTTCTCTCATCTTCTTGCTTCTTTTGTTTGGTTTATCTACATGTTTAATAATAGTTATTGTTAAACATATGTATTGTATTATAACTTCTTTATTTGGTTGCAGTATGATTGTAGGTGCATATCCTGTAGATTTGCAACATAGGATGTTTATTCTTGATTCTATCATCTCATAGATCTTGTAAAATGACTGAAGAAGCTTCCTTCTAGGGCCTTAGAGAACAAGGACTCTTGCATGGTTGCCTGCAACTAGTGAATTGATGTTATCAGTTGGTGAACTGAAGAGGGAACTGTTGCATGGATAGCTAGAGTTGGGGTTAGTTTATGGAATGGAGCAGAATATGCAAGAAAAAAGGGAAGTAAAAAAAAGGAAAGAAAAGTGCACTGTTACAAGGAGAGAAAAGAGAGATGAGGGAGAGCCAAGTTTTTTTAAGTAGCTCTGAGATAGCTTGCTATTGAATTTTATTCTATTTTTTGAGAAGAAGGCGTCGTAGGTTTTTGTTTGAGGAGATTAGGTTTGCCCAGAGCAGACGCTACATAGGGTATAGGGTCTTGTAGGAGGTGGTTTAGGGTCTCCCTAGGACCTCTGAGGCTGCAACTCTGTTGGAACTTGGGTTTGCTCAACAATCCTTTGCAGTATTTGGTTGGTGGAAGCCTGCAGAGTATAGCTACAGCTCTTTGCTATTATTGTTGATCTTGTGGAATTGAAGATACAAGGTTTTCTTTGTTGGAATAATTGTGTGGAGGTTCCTTGGTCTCTTTGTGTTCTCTCTTATCTTTTCAATTCCCAAATCTGAGGGGTGTTGAGATTGGCTTAGTTTTATCTATTCACAAAAGATTTGATTACATGGAGTTTATGAGTTCTTCTAAAGGCTTTGGTTTTATCTGTGTTGTTTTGAAAGAGTTTGTTGAAGAGCTGATGTGTGTTGAATCAGATCAATGTCAACTAGCTTGTGTTTGAGTCGGCAAGTTCTGACAGAGGCAGCTTGGTCAGCCATGAGTCAGGATAGGCGAGCTGATGTTGAGGGAATGTGATTTTGTTTTGTTGAATGCTTGTGAGGTTTGGGCTGACAATTAACTAAGCTCAACGGAAGCCGAGTAGGAGTCAGTCGTGGGTGTTCAGGAGTAGTTTTGGTCTCTTTGTGTTGAAGGGGAAAGTTTTGAGTCTGGTCTGATAGTCAGTTATTAGCAGTGAGGAATAATTGAAGGTAAAGGTATACTTGAGTCAAAAGACCTTCAGTAGTAGCTGTCAGCTATATGAGTGTAGGGAGTTGAGTCCTGGTTGGGGAAGAGTGTCTTGAGGGCTTAAGAGGGTTAGTGGACATAGCGGAGAGGAATTCTGATCCAGGTGGGTCGGCTGGATCAATTTGGTCAGAACTGTCTCACAACAGTCAGGAGTCAGCAATGAGTCTTTGGTGTGATATCTCTTTGAGACTGGAGTGGCTTGAGAGTCAGGGCAGGTCAGAGGACATGCGAGTGAAGACCTTTGCTTCAATTGAGACACTTAAGTTAGCCGATTCAGGTTCAGCTAGGTTCAGTGTCAGACAAGTGTTAGCAGAAGGTCAACTAGGGTCAGTAAAGTGTTCAGTGAGCTTCTGGGGTTGTGAGTTTAAGGATAGATGATGTTGGAGGACATTCTGGGAGTCAAGCGGCCATATTTCTGACTGGGATCATTAGCCAGTGTTTGATTCAGAAGACAATCAACATCTGATATGTCCGTGTCACAGGCTGAAATTGTTTCTGGTCATCTGCGTAGTTAGCTGAGGTCGGCTGAAGGGTTATAAGGGAAAATTAGGGTCATTGGAGTTCAGAGTTGACCTATGAGGATCATTGGGGTAGTTAGCTAGGCTATTTTGAAGGGTTTAGAGGGTGCTTAAGTATTCACTTAAGTCAGCTGGAGATCAAGGAATGTCAGCTGAGTGTATTGGTGCCTTCATTTGGTGTTTATGCTAGGTTGTGGTGCTAGGTGGTAGTTTCCTCCTCACGGTGGTGTGTTTCGGATGGGCTATAGAGGCAGGTCTCCTCGACACATCAACGTCACCGCCTTGTTCTTTCGAATGTTGTGCATCTTCATTATTGTCATCATCATGAAATCGCGAGTAAATATTTTTGCTGTTTGGAATATCATTACCACGCTTTAACGTTCTTATTACCTACTTTTCATCCTTCATACACAATCTTTTACTAGAGTTCATTTCGTAGTTTTTACTTTCTTAGCTCTCCTCCATTTCACTATTTTCGCTGCTTTCATTACAATCATCGCCTTCTCAGCTTTCATCACCCGCCAAAATCAGAAGCATGGTTGAGTTTGAGAAGCTCACTACTATTCTCGACGTCTACTTGAACCGGAACAAAGCGTGGCTGGAGCTGGTGGGTTTGTTGCAGTTCGTGTTTTACCATGGAACCTACAGGTGCCTGGCCCTGAAGTGTTAGAGCAGATGCTTGAAGTGTAGAAGAATGGTGTGATAAAAATTACAAAGGGAAAAATTTTGTTTACTGTAGATTATATCTCCCAGGTGTTTGGTCTACCGGTTTGGAAGGGGTGGTCGAAGTTCCACCAACCCCACAGAGAAGGATACTACTTTGGCTCCAAAGGTGCAGGCAAGGAATACAAGCTCAACAATCATCAAGAAGCCCACAATAGACTACTTTTCGATTTCTGATCGAGATGATATTTTTGACTCATAAGGGAACATACATGTCAAAAAGAGCTATGGGTCTGTATTTATATACATCTGTAGGGCAACCAATTGCCTGGGCTAGAATTTTATACCAGCAACTGAAGGAAGAACTGAAGAATATTGGGCCAAACTCGAAGACCAAGATTAGTCTCTTCAGTTAGATGATGCATCAAGGAGTTCTGCAGGTTTGCAAACAACTTTGCTGCTGCGGGTGCATTCAGATTTATGCACAAAGACAAGTGCAGCAAAAAGAATCAAGTTCAAGAAAATGCTGATTGCAAAAGGAGCAATAACAAAAAGAGTCCAATGAAGTCATAATCCTTCTGGATCTAGTTAGACAAAAATGTGTGTAGTTGAGAAAGATAAACGAACGGACCCTAGCGTGGACACGATCCCACATCTGTGTCTGAGCCTCCTGGTCCTTTCGGATCGACGGTAACTCCCCTTCCTCTACTTTCGGCCGTGGAACCCCAACAATGACGAAATCAGCGAGGTCATAAGACTCCAGAACATATTCCATCATAACCCCTTCCTCTACTTTCGGTCATGGAACCCCAACAATGACGAAATCAGCGAGGTCGTAAGACTCCAGAACATATTCCATCATAACCTTCCATATGTCGTAGTTGTTCCCGTCCAACTGACGGTCCACCGACGCAAGCAAAGGCTGAGAGGGAAACTCTGTAAGTTCTTCAAAGCAGAGTTAATGCACTTGATGTGCGGTTGATGATGTAGAAGTTTATGAGCTGTCAACTAGTGAAGTTGACACTTATGAAGCTCGCATCCACAAGCTTATTGACAGCCTTTATCTCGGATACATAAAAGAATTCTATAAGATCATTGAAATGACATGCCATCCAGATGCATTTCGACAATGACAAAATGATGACAAATCTCGCATAGGTGGATCCGGTGGAGGAACTAGAGGAGTTGGACAATCTCGTCCTATTCAGCAGTAGCCAGCCAAAGACACTACATAGACAGATCAAGGGAAGTCTGCAAGAAAAGGCAAAGGAGAACAGGCAGGTCCTTCTGAAGATCTAGTGTTAGCTCAACTCAAAATGTAGTATGTCTTGATTCAGGAGCAAGCGCGAGCATTTCATTATAATGCAGAGAATTTCAAAAATGAAGATGAAGCCTTAAAACTAGCAAATGAACAACTGGAGAAGCGTAATGCATAGCTGGAAGATGTAGCTCAAGATTTAGCCAAGATCAATAAACTGAAGCACAAAGCTGCAGCTTATAAAGAGCTCAAAGACATAATGTAGCAGAAAGCTAGGTCCTCCACACTCCACGAAGAAGCTCCCACCAACATCTCAGACCGGCATCACTGCCTCCGACTACTGTCACCACTGGTGCCCTTCGACATCTTCGATTGCCGGTGCCCTCTGACATCTGGACTTGCATGGCCAACTCCAAGCCAGGTCCTCCACACTCCACCAAGTGCCTCCCACCAACATCTTCGACCGTCGTCACTGCCTCCGACCGTCGGTGTCCTTCGACATCTCCGACGTGCATGGCAAACTCCGATGGCACTCATGGAGGAAACACCCCTCTCCCTTTTTTGAGGGAGGGCGAGATCCTCTTGAGCACCGCCTCCCTTTCCCCCCTGAAGATCTTCCCTCTACACTACATGATGAGGGTTGGGACTAGGAGGACATCCAAGGAGGAGATAAGGGGAGCACTCTCTCAGTAGTGGAGGACAATCTCTCTTGTGTCACATTCACTCTAGCACATTTGGCGGAGAGCACATTCCTTGGTGTACGACATTCTATGTGTTGGAGCACAGTCTCTCTTGTATCATTCTTGTCTACAGTTTGGTATACAATGTTGCGCTCTTATGGTATTTCTTTGTGTGAGTGAGGTGAGTGAGTGGTCAGTGGTGGGTGTGGTGTGATTGAGAGGCCTTTAGGGATATTGCAGTGCTTGGTGGTGGTCGGAGAGCATGGCAGATAGTGTAGAGCATAGGTCTTGCATCTCTAGTAGCTAGTGAGGTTGACTCATCCTTGGTGGGTAAACTTCCCTGAGAGGATCGACACTCCGTTTTTCCTAACTCTAGTGAATGTGTCGAAAGTCCTCGAGTTTCCTTGCAAGGACCGACAGAGTCATCTACAACTTAGAAAAAATTTAGCGATCACGATGGGACTCTCCTAGAGGTCAAGGATAGTCTCAAAAAAATTCCCCTCTTCATATTTTTTCCAAAAATAAAAGAAAAAAAAAACCCAAAAAATTTCTCTTTTTGTTTTTTTCCCTTACCAAAAAGGAAACCAAGGCCCCCTTAGTGTTTTTTCCATTATAACAGCAAAAACAAAAACAAAAACAAAAAGAAGAAGAAGAAAAGAAAAGAAAAAAACGCAAAACCTCTCTCTATCTCTCTCTCTTTCCCCCTTATCTTCGCCCCTCACCGACCACTCACCCCCCCCTTTATCTTTCTCCCCCACCGACCAACCTCTCCCCCTATCACTCACCCCCCCCCCCTTTATCTTTCTCCCCCACCGACCAACCTCTCCCCCTATCACTCTCTCAATGTCCTCGCGACTCACTCTCTCTCCTATCCACTGACCACCCTCTCTCCCTCACCCCACCGACCAACCCTCCCTTCCCTCACACCCCCTCTCTTCACTCCCCACCAACCACCCCCTCACTCCCTCACCCCACCCCCCATTACCTCAGATCTCTCTCTTCACTCCCCCTCACTCCCTCACCCCACCAACCAACCCTCCCCATTACCTCAGATCTCTCTCTTCTCCCCACCCCCTCACCCCCTCACTCCCTCACCCCACCGACCAACCCCCAGGGCCCCACTCCTCCTCTCACTCACTGCCCCCCCCTCCCCCCCCTCTTGTGCCCACCCCTCTCTCTCGAGTGCACCGACCCCCTCTCTCCTCACCCCCCCTAGCGTCACCCTCACCTGCCAGCCCCCCTGATGCGCACTGACCCTACCCCCCTTCTCTCCTCACCGTCACCCACTCCCCTCTCTCATGCGCCCCCCCTCACTCACTTCAGCGCTCACCAACCGAACACCATCACCCGTCACCCCCCTCTTCCTCTCTCTCGGGTGCATCCCCCGCTCCCCCCCCCTTTTTCTCTCGTGCGCCCTCCCGTGCAGTGCACCAGGCCCCCCTCACGGCGCTCATCCGAGTCTTGACCCCCTCTCACCCGACCCCGCTCTCTCGGGTCCCTTGCGGCACTCACCCGACCTCTACCCCCCTCTCCCTTTCCTTCCCCACCCCACCGTCCCCCACTTCCTCGCTCACCCGCCCCCCATCTCTCACTCGCGCCCCCCTCCTCGTCAACCACCCTCCTCGTTGACTTCCCCCCATTCCCCTCTCTTTCACTCGCGCACTCCCTCAAGCTCCACGACTTGATGCACTCCCTGAATCTCCATGGCAGGAGGATTGGGCCATGAGCAGAGGCTAACCTACACTATGATGGGTTGTTGCAAGTAGCGGCAGAAAAGCCCAACAAATAGCAAGAAAGCTCAGTAATCTATCTATTTGATGCAATTCGGGCCGAAAAATATAGTGAGAGCCTTGATTAGCCCATATTCTGTGTGGGGATAAGAGAAAAATCTTAGGGATGCTGCACCAAAGCATTACCCTAGAAGTGATTTGGGCAGGAAGAGAAAGCCACGAAGGATGATGATCAGCTCATATCTATGATGGGTTGCTGCAAGTAGCAGCAGGAAATGCACATAAAAACTTTATCAAAGCTTGATTAGTTACCAAATTTTGTGATGATTTGTTGTATGTAGCTGCACAAAGAAGCCCAGGAGAAGCTGAGGAGAAGCTTCAGTTTTGGTCCATACTGGGATGGCGAAGAGAGGAAAAGAGAAGAAACTTGTCTATGGGGTTGTTGCAAGCTGCCATGGAGGGATGCAGAGAGGGATCTTCTCCTTGCTATTGGAGGAGGTGATCTGCAGCATGTAAAGCTTCTTCTCAACCACAAGCCCAAGCTTATCAACGGTTCCCTCTCCCACGGTGCCCTCTCTCCTCTCCACCATGCAACTTCCCATGGCCAACCAGATGTGCTTTTGTTACTTTTGGAGAATGGGGCTATGGTGGATACATTGAATCATCACCAACAAAAACCATTCATTTTTGCTTGCAAGCATGGAAGAGTAGCTTGCGTTGAGATGTTGGTGGAATGGGGATCTAATGTATTCATATTTTATGCATCCCATGGGAGGACTTGCATGCACTACACTGCAAACAATGGGCACCTCCACTGCCTTTATATAATTTGGAAGTAGCCTCTGATTTGGGAGCACGCCTTTTCATTTTGCGGCCCGAGGTGGGTCAACTGAATGTGTAACAGAGCTTCTAGCATGGGGTGAAGATGGGTTGCAGTGAAACTCTCAAGGTCACAGTCCTTTCTTCATCCCTATGAGGTACCGTAACACAGCATGTGCAGCTCTTCTCACCCTTTGAATGTCGAGCCCTTGGTATGGCCATCTTCGTGGCAATTTATGTGAAAACTCTTACACTGAAGAGAAAGTTATGTTGGAGGCTGCCTTGGCACATGCTAATGATGCTTGGGAGAAGCGAATCTTTTTTGTTAATGAGAAGCAAATATTTTATGTACTTGCCATAGCTAGGCTTCATTTTGTATCTTTGTATGCCTGGACTTCGTGCCGGAAGTTTTGCCCAGACGAAGTGACCAGTGATTATTGTTTGGATTGGTTTTGTGCTTCTGTTGGCGTCAGTGTAACCTTCCTGCTAGATGCTTTGCCCGGGGGATGACAATGGTAATACAGGTAGTGATGGCTTGCTGGATGAAATGCCGAGGAGCTCTCAGAAATGGCTTGCTAGATGAAGTTGCCCAGGAGTTCTCAGTTTGATCATTTTTTCCATAGCTTGCTTGCTGGATGAAGTTGTCCAGGAGCCTAGGTACATCATTTTTATTATTTGTGTCTCTCTCTAGAAGGTTTGCCTAGAAAGATCATTGTATGAGGTATGCATGGGAGTCCGCTTGCCAGATGTTTTACCCAGAGTCTAGCTTGCCAGAGAACCACTTGTGTTTTTTATCTATGGCATTCATCGGGACAGTGAATTGAGTAGTAGTGGGTGACCTATGGATAGGAAGCCAGGTCCTCCACACTCCACCTACAGTCTCCCAACAACATCTCCTACCGTCGTCATTGTCTCCCAACGCCGTCACCACCACCGACCATCGTCATCGCCTCTGATCGCCGTCATTACCAGTTCCCTTCGATATCTCTGATTGCCGGCGCCCTCCGACATCTCTGACATGCATGGCCAATTCCAAGCCAGGTCCTCCACACTCCACCAAGAGCCTCCCACCAACATCTCCGATCGTCGTCACCGCCTTCGACCACCATCACCGTTGGTGTCCTTCGACATCCTCGATATGCATGGCCAACTCCGATGGCATGGAGGCAACACCCCTCTCCCTTTCCTGAGGGAGGGCAAGATCCTCTTGAGAACCATCTCCCTTTTCTCGTCTGAAGATCTTCCCTCTACACTACATGAGGGTTGGGACTTCGAGGAGGAGGACACCCGAGGAGGAGATAAGGGGAGCACTCTCTCGGTAGTGGAGGACACTCTCTCTTGTGTCACATTCACTAACACATTCGACGGAGAGCACATTCTCTAGTGTATGACATTCTCTGTGTTGGAGCACAGTCTCTCTTGTAACATTCTTGTCCACAGTTTGGTATACAATGTTGTGCTCTTGTGGTGTCTTGTCTATCTCTTTGTATAAGTGAGGTGAGTGAGTGGTCAATGGTGGGTGTGGTGTGAGTGAGTGGCCTTTAGGAACACTGCGGTGCTAGGTGGTGGTCGTGTTGAAATATACAAGTGAATAGGGTGTGTGCGGGAACAAGTCCTTGGTTAGAGGCTGTAAAAGAGGATGAGTAAATGTGAAAGAACCTGTGAAAAGGTGAGAAGAATCTACTGGGAGAGAATAAAGGGTAGGATGAGAAGATTTAGGAAGTGTGGAGATATTCTGGAAAACGAGAAGAGGTGGAGAGAATCAGGGAAAAGAGGTGGAGTGAATCATGGAGAAATCAGTGGGATTTGATGCTTGGATGTAAGCTCTATAAATTGAGGCATTATCCTAATGAGAATTTATTGGTTTTTGATTATCCATGCCTACATTAATCTATTTGTTAATTACTCACTAATTACATCTTAATTATTTGTTAATCACTTTATTAATGATGTTGATTCTAGTGTTTGATCCACCATAGCTCATCACAATGCTCTAATTTTAAAACGGTATCAGAGCCATGCCTAGAATCCATCATTTTGTGAGCTCATTATCTTGCTAATTATTTTGTTAATTAGGATTAGTAGAAAATTATAAATTTTCCTCTTTTTTCAACTAGTCTCTGTACCCCCAGCCAGTGGTGGAGGAGCTCCCTCTCCTTGCACACATAAAATTAGGTCAAACCCTTCTAGCACATGATAGCTATCTCATTGTCCTTCAATCTCATCAAGAAAGAAGCATAAACCGTCAACAACGGAGCTGGGAGGAATCGCATTTTTAGCAGGCGTCATTTTTCTGAGCTGATTTTGATATTTCTACTTCCACAAATCAAATGTGTCTAATTCCTTTTAGTCCCGGGGGTTTTCAAGCATGCTCTACAAGCTGGTGAAGATAAAATTCAGTTTCATCAAGTCTACAGTGAGATCCAAGCTCTTCATCAAATCTATAGGTTACTTTGGTAAAATAGAGATTAAGCTTTCAATATTTGGTCAAATCTTGTGTTTCTTGGCTTAATCCTCTACTAGACTCATTGCTATTGATGGCTTTGAAAGCATTTGAGCTCATTTGAAGTCTAAGGCACCAGATCTGGACTCCCCGCATAGTCTGTTTTTTGCACACAAAACAATGGATTAATTTGCTAATCAATGATTAATCAATACTAATCACTATATTTTGGTACAATTGAGGGTTCAAATTAACCATTAGGTATCTGATACAGATTCCTATAACTTCAGATTGCAATTCGGAGTTGGTTTGATGTTCCAATCATTTCGTACAAATTGGTTCCTTGATTTAATGTAATTTTTGAAAAAATTATGCTGATAAATTTGTGATAATCATCATTTTGCACTTAACCCTTGGTTAATGCCTATAAATCTCACTCAAATTTAAGATTATTCACAGCAGCCAGAGTTGCATTTGGAAATGTGCATGAGAATGAATGCTATACGCATTATGTATTGGGCACATTACATCAGTGTAAATATGGGATCAGACACTGTCCTTGTCCAGAATAAGGCAAGAGGTAAGACCTCCCGCATAGATTTGGGTTTGCATTGCATAATGATATAAGATAAACATCAAAGCCCAAAAGAACTGTTAGCAAAAGAGTTAAACATGTTGCTCACATGGAGCAAGAAGACCTGACGGACAAGCTCATGGCCCCATCCATGAAAGAAGAAGAACATCTCCTTCCAAGAAGAAGATCCACACCAAGAAGATCTAGAGAAAGCATTGAAGGAAGACATGGACACGAGAAGAGAAGCTGCCACAAGAAGAGAAGCTGCCACGACAAGGAGACTGAAGAAAAGAGAAGATGTGAGGCTCCAAAGAGTGAGGAGCCATGTGAAAATCTATGAGAGAGAGAGAGAGAGACCCCACAACCCAATGTAACCTGCCCCAACAAAGTAAAACCACCTCTGAGCCACCGATGATGTAGGCCACGTGGTAGATGTATGTGTGAGAACTTTAGTCAAAGTCGCGGGAACTTATAGTAGCCTTGGACACATAGAGAGAGAGAGAGTATCAAGGACTATGGAGTTTAGGGACTTGAGGCACTGGTCACGGGCTATCAAGTAAGAGAAACTTGGTACAGGGTCCACGTGTGCTAAGTTAACTTGAGGGGAGGAGTGCTAGACACTGGTCACGGACTATCAAGTAAGGAGGGAAACTTGGTATAGGGTCTAGGTATACTAGGAGTATTCACTTGAGGGGAGGTGTTGAAATATACAAGTGAATAGGGTGTGTGCGGGAACAAGCCCTTGGTTAGAGGCTGTAAAAGAGGATGAGTAAATGTGAAAGAACCTGTGAAAAGGTGAGAAGAATCTACTGGGAGAGAATAAAGGGTAGCATGGGAAGATTTAGGAAGTGTGGAGATATTCTAGGAAAAGAGAAGAGGTGGAGAGAATCAGGAAAAAGAGGTGGAGTGAATCATGGAGAAATTAGTGGGATTTGATGCTTGGATGTAAGCTCTATATATTGAGGCATTGTCCTAATGAGAATTTGTTGGTTTTTGATTATCCATGCCTACATTAATCTGTTTGTTAATTATCCACTAATTACATCTTAATTATTTGCTAATCACTTTGTTAATGATGTTGATTCTAGTGTTTGATCCACCATAGCTCATCACAATGCTCTAATTTCAACAGGTCGGAGAGCACGACAGATAGTGTAGAGCATAGGTCTTGCATGTCTAGCCAGTGAGGTCGACTAATCCTTGGTGGGTATACTTCCTTGAGAGGATCCACGCTTCCTTCTCCCCAACCCTAGTGTTTGTGTCGGTAGTCCTCGAGTTCCCTTGCGAGGATTGGCGGAGTCATCTACACATGATAAAGAAGTTGGATGAATACAAGCTAGATCTTCAAAGACTGCAACATGAACATGAGGAATATGTCAAAGAGAAGGTGAAGGCAAGACAGGAGAACTCTAGGGTTCAATGCAAGTGCTGGAGAGGAAGAAGAGATGCATAATCTGTATACTTGAGGTAATGCAAACATTGCACTCCAATAATTTGCCTCTTCCCTCAAATTGGCAAATAGTATAGAAAATCATCGTAGAGTGCAGCAGGGATGTGCAATGATTGAACCAGCAACGGTCGAAGGATGGACGACAAAGTGTAGAGTGACCAGGTCGATTTAAAGAATCTACACAGAAGGGTCAATCTTCCAAAGAAGCTTCTCGAGCATAGCAACGAGGTGCCGTTACCTGACTATATGGTTAGAGTAACTAGTTGGAAGCCGAGGAGCAGATAGAAGATGATCAAGAAGCTGGCAATCTAGATATTCCTTCTCATTATTTTTCAAATGATTTACAATCTCAATTTCAGTCCTATAGGCAAGCACATCCATTAGTCCATATTATAGATATAGATTTTAGAAACCCTTTAGATAGAACTGGATTAGGCTTTTAGGAGGATTTCTTTCAAGAAGTTATAGAATTTAGTTTTACCTATAATTATCCTCGTCATCAAGTGGGTTCGTCTTTTGTCCACGGGGCGGACTACCCACCGTGGGTGTGCTAGGTGTTAACCCTTAGTTTTATCCTTAGTCATTCAATAGCTATGAGGATCCAACCAACCTACTGAATGTATGTGACGCTTTGTATCACCCCTGTTAACATCTTATGGTGCAAAGCGCAAAGCTTATGTACTCATTCGTTTATTCAGAGAAGTAGTAATATATACGTAGTCACTGATGGTTTGTTGATTACATGTCTTTTATTTATATGTTTGTACTGCTATCTTTTGATGTTTTGTATCTTAAGTTAACATGAATAATTGTATACATTGGCTTACCGCTCGTGTGCATGATGGCAAAGTAAAAACCATGTCAAATGTGTTGTATGTGCCAAAAATTACAAAGAGTCTTACATCGGCGGTTGGTCAAATGGTGGATCAAGGAATGCAAGTCAGGTTCAATTAACATGGCTGCTTTGTTCAGGACTTCAAAAATGGTTGTTGCAAAAGGGGAGAAAGAAGGTATATTGTTCAAATTGAGTGAAGGAATTCGAGAGTTGAAGTCTGCTATGTTTTCAAAAAGTTAGGGGGTTGTGCTAGACATTGATATTTGGCATAAGAGAATTTGGCATGTGAATATTTAAAATCTGAAATCTATGCAAGAAAAAGGTATAGTTGGTGGTTTTCCCAGGTTCAAATATGATGGTAGTAATCATATATGTGAAGCATGTAGATTTGGGAAGCAGGCAAGGTTGTCATTTTCAAAAGATGGTCAAATCAGCAGAAAACCATTGGAAATCATTCACAGTGACATATGGGGTCTAGCAGCACAGACTCCAACTATCAATGGTTGCAAGTATTGTGTCACATTTATTGATGACTACAGCAGGATAACTTGGATTTACTTCTTGAAAGAGAAGAGTGAAGCACTTGGAAAGTTCATTGACTTTAAAGCATTGGTGGAAAAATAGTATGGTCAATGGATCAAGTGTTTTTGAGGACAAATGGTAGTGGTGAGTACACATCATGTGCATTTGATGCCTTCTTGAGAAAGCATGGGATAAGAAGACAAATTACATGCAAGTACACACCTCAACAAAATGGTGTTCCTAAGAGGAAAAACAGGATCATTGGTGAGATTGTAAGAGCTATGCTTAATGAAAAGTCTATGCCAAATTATTTTTGGACAGAATCATGTGCTAGTGCAGTGTACTTGTTGAACAGGTCTCCTACCGCAGCTATACATGAGAGTACACCTATTATGAGGATGACAGGATATAGGCCGGATATTGGTCACTTGAAAGTCTTTGGATATACTGCATATGTTTATGTACCAGATGAGAGAAGAAGGAAACTGGATCCAAAGGCTGAAAAATGTGTTTCATTGGGTATGCACAAGAGAGAAACTTCACCTAACGTTCGACAAGAATGGAGGCCCAAGAAACAGTAAGAAAATCACACAACCACTCTCAACAACGAAAGTCTATCTCGTATCTGTCGAGTCTTTTATTTGTGGTGGGAAGATAAACTCCTTAAGGGAGAAAGAGGTTAAGGGAACAAGAATTGATCACTTTTACAAAACATTTCATGTAACAGCTTGACTTGAGTGTAGAAACTCATGGCTAGAGAATTACAACCAATCAAGATCATTTAAGTCTATGTAAAAATGTGAAGTACATATTGAAAGGTGTAACTTCATAAATAAACTTGAGAGATTTTGAAGAGTCATTTTACCTATTGACACATTGTTAGTGAACAAAACTCCAATGTAAATCTCAACTAGTCATAGTATATACACTCGTGGGATTTGATCTTTCTATTGACTTGGAAACAAGTTTAGTTGGGTAAAAGACCAAATAAGCCTATGTAGCCTATTCAATATAACTTAACTTTATGAGTAAACATAACATTATCTTGAGAGATTTTACCTAGCTAGTGGTTAATAGACTCTTAAGATTAATCAAACAAAAATTACCTTTATTGCACCACAGGAGGACACATTACTGGTCAACCAAGTGTTATGGGGTGCTTGTTTTTTTTTTCCCTCCCTCTCTCCTTGTTCTTTATTTTTATTTATTTATTTTATTTTATTGTTATTCACTTAGCTTGTAGGCTCTTCTCTCTTAAGACTTGCACCTGCCTGGGATTACGGCCCTTGAAGCACAAGCTGCCTACAATTTCTTCAATCCCTCCACGTGGTGTGAGCCCATTGGTGCCTGTGCTTAAAGATTCCTCCCACCCAACTGTGGTTAAAGATTCCTCCCACGTGGTGTGAGCCCATTGGTGCCTTGCTGGCTACACCATCAATCCCACACCACTATCTACCAAAGCTTGGATGTGCCTTAGTGCACCCATTCCCCTCCACGTGGTTGCTTGCCATTCGTGCCTATGCAATCTCTCTCTTGCTCCCATTTATGGTTGTGGTTACTTACTTCCCTTGCTTCTCTATATTATCTTAAGGAAGAGTTTCACAAAGTTGCCACATGGCAAGAATTGGAGGTTTGGGAAGGGGAGAAGGAGGTTTGAGGAGGTTTGGGTAGAATTTGATTTTGGAAGCCTCAAAAGACCTATGAAGCATGGGTTCCCAACTAGTGTGTTTAATGTGCCCTTGTCCCCCTCCATGTGGCCCTCACTCTAGCCTTCTCTACAAACCCGTGCCTACGAGATAGGACTCGCAGCAGTTGCAGCTCGTGCTAGCAGGCTTGGTTATTCTTGCTCTCTCCACTCACGTGACACATCCCCCAATAGTGCCGCCATCTCATCCTCCTCACACATGCCTTGTCTATAGCCCTTCAAAGACCATTAATAAAAGGCCCCCCTTGGGCCTTACCTTCAAGGGAATTCTCTTTTAATTAATTAGAGATCCTTAGCCCCCCTTCCTGCCAGGGGGCATGTAAAGCTGCCATGCATAGATCTATTAGAAGCTTCATAAAGAGAGAGATATTTTATATGTTTGTGAGAAGCTTGCATACTAGAGTGTTTTGACTTATAGATGGCGCAAAGCCTACATCATTATGTTGAGAGAGGAACTAACTCCCCCAATGAGAAACCCTAACATCCCACCATGCCAGCCACAATTACAAGATCTACAATTCCCCCTTAATAACATATTCTTGTGTCTTAATTTGCATTATATTATCCTTGCACTTTTTCTCATCATTATTATCCTTGCACTTTTTCTCATCATGGTCTTCTATAGTTGCTTTTCTCCATTTGTGATGACACAAGAGCTTGTGCTCCTCTTGAAAAGTAGGCTTAGTACATTTTCTAGTGTGCTCAACTATGTTCATTTCCCCATGAAACCCACAAGATCTCTCCTTTCCGACCATAACAATTTTTGATCCACCATTGTATACTATCCTCACTGTAATCCAATTAAAGGTGCACCTCATTTGACATGAAACCTCTAAACTCAAGTAATGGAAACCCATTATTTAGCATTTGTGCATTCAACATCTCTTAAAATTGAACTTGCACATGTTGATCTCTTGAATCTTGAACTCACATGTAAGAGCATGTTGACACATTGCTATTTCTGAGGGGTGAAGGGTGATTTTGCTTTGGGATTCTTTGGCATTTTTGAAGCAGGTTTTGGACATATTTCACTATAAATTACGTAGAAAATACTTAAAAACACTCTTAAATGCTAAAAAGTTTCTCAAAAAGCAAGAGCATATCCAATAGGCATTTCCTTTAATGTAAATAAACCTAGGAGTTTCAAAAATGTTTTTTTGGCATTTGCTATGTATTTAAAGGTAGAAAATGACAAATCACCAAAATAATTATCCTTGATCCTTTCAAAAGTAACAGCATGTTTTTCAAGATTCTTTGCCATTTTCAAAGCAATTTTTAGGCATTTTCATCATAAAATGTATAGAAAATGCTTAAAAACACTAAAAAATGTTAAAAATTCACCCAAAACAATTTCCATCAAGACGTGCTCTTCCTTCAAAGTACATAAATATAGGAGTTTTTCATTGATTTTTTTAGCTCTAGGACCATATTTATATGGTTCAACCTTCAAAAAGGGCCATGCTTTACACCAAGGATGGCTCTACGACCATATCCCATCTCGCTCTATTTTAAAAAAACATGCTCTAGGGACATATCCCCTCTAGCCCAACATTCACAACTTAAGGGCCATATCTCTTGCCCAAGAATGGCTACAAGGTCATGATGACCCATATAGGGCCATATCCTTAGATGAGATCATGCCTTGGATTCATACACCCAAATGGAGACCCTAGGGATACATCCCCTCTAGCCCTAAAGTCATATATTTAGGGCCTTTTCTGAAGACCCATATTTGGGCCTTTTCTCAAGGCTCAAATCTTCAAAGTAGAGCCATTCCTAGGGGTATATATACCCTAAGAATGGCTCTAGGGCTGTATCCCCACTTCTCCTTGAGTCAAAACGCCAAGGCTAGATCTTGAGATAGGGCTATAATGCCTACAATGCTTGGATCCTAGGAATAGATCTAGGGTCAAATTCCCTCCACTTCTTGTAAATAGAGACATGACTCTCATTGGATCCATGTATGGATCTAAGGACATATCCCCTTTGGCTCAAGAGACATAACTCTAAGGCCATATACATTTTGGCTTTGTAGTTAACTTTTTAAATATAGTGATGGATTTGGGACCATGCTATACCCCAATAATGGCTTTAGAGCAATATATTCTCTAGATTTATACCCCAAGAATGGCTTTAAGGCCATAACCCGTTTGGTTCTAGAGACTAGGATGATATTCTTGAAGGAGGCCATATCTTGGATCATATGTCAAAATAGAGGCCCTAGGGACATGTCCCCTTAAGCTGCCCTAAATCCATAAGTCTAGGGCCTTGTCTTAAGGCTCTAAAAATCTTTAAATAAAGCCATCCCTTAGGATCTATATACCCCAAGAATGGCTTTAGAGCCAAATTACACTTAGATCTAGGCCATTACTCAAGGCTTATATCTCGTTTGGCATGCTAGGACCATAGCTCTAAAGCCATATCTCTATGTCCTAATCTTCATAAAGGGCCACGCTATATCCTAATGATTGCTCTAGGGCCTTACTCCACATAACTCTATTTCAAAAAAGAGGCTCTAAGGGTATACTCTTAAGATAAATATTCATTACTCAAGGACCATATCTCTAGGCCTAAGAATGGCTCCAAGGCCATGCCTCATCTAGATCTAGGGCCATATTCTTATATGAGGCCTAAAAATGGCTCCAAGGCCATGACTCATCTAGATCTAGGGCCATATTCTTACAATGAGGCCATGCCTTGGATTCATATACCCAAATAGAGGCCCTAGGGACATATTCCCTCTAGTATTAGAGATTAACTCTAAGGCCATGTCTCAAGCCCCAAATCTGCCATGCCTAGGATCCATCTACATGAATGTCTCTAGGGATATAACCATCACAGGCTCTAGGCCCAAGAAAAGATCTATAACCATAACACATCTATGGATCTAGAGCCAAACATGAAAGAGGGAATTTTGAAATTAAAATCATTCAATCTATCCCAAATTTGAAATTTGATATTCAATTTTTTATGAAAGTTTAAGTTGGCTGTTCTAGGGCCATAATGTTGAAAAATGTGGTGCCATAGAGCACATGTAGAGGTAGGGAGTGAGTAGGTGAGCATGAAGCCATATGGCAAATTGGATTATCCTACATGCATGGAACAAGCAAAGATGTAATCTACCCATATAAAAGGGGTCATTTCTAAGCAATCAAAGTACAAGCACTTGCACACATCTCAAGTCTCTCTAATATGAATCCAAGCTAATCTATCTTAGAACCTAATTGATTTGAGTCTATTGCACATACACATAATCAAGGGTGTAATTAGACACCATCCACCTTAGATTAGTGTAATCTCGAGCATCATTAGCATGTGACTAGCTTAATCCACTTGCATTAGTGAAGGTACCATGGATTTTAACATGGTATCAGAGCCTTCCCTTTCTCCTTGAGCTTCTTATTAGCACTTCCTTTAGCATTATTTTCACTAGTTGCATCACTAGTGGTCCTAATCTTGATTATTTTTACTAATTACATCATTAATGGTCCTTAGCCTTATTTTTACTAATTATGTCCTAATCCTTTCTTATCCTCTTCTCCCCTCTTTGTGGCTAAACTTTAAGCTCTCCATTCTCCCGTTTCTCTTCACCATTGCCCAAGCCATTTTAGAGGCCTCTTGATTGTACTATTGCTAAACTCTATCTCAAAGGAGTTCACCAATTTCACTGCCAACAGCCCAAATTTTGTGAAAATGTTTCGATTGTCTTTCTGCATCGTTCATCGTCTATGCTCGCAATTAGGGTAAGCCTCTTAGATATGGTTAACATTGGTATGAGGATCCTACATATCAAATCTCATAGCAAACCAAAAACTAGTTGACTAACTTCTGTTAGATTTGGGGAATTTTTGCATGTTTTGAGCTAATTCTTGGGCTCTATCCCTTGCACCTTATTAAGAGAAATAAGGATATACAAAAAGCCCCATAGAATTCCACTTCAATTAGCTCAATTGAAGACTCCAAGTTTTCAGTCTACTAATCACTATCTTAAGAGAAATAAGGCTATACAAAGTCCCATCAAATTTCACTTAAATTAGCTCAATTGAAGACACCAAGTTTTCAGCTTGGTAATCACTATATTAGATGCTAATCATGTAATTAACAAAAAATAGCAATAAATGGGTATGATTAGGGATATAATTGAGAAATTAAGGTTACAGTTAGTGTGTTTATACATCAAAAGCACTAACTTTGCATTGGGGCTATCCTCAGGAAGCTCTAGAAGCAATATTTAAAAATTGGAAGCACACACAATACTTGCATTTCATCTTGTTTAAAGCACCCACATTTTCCAAGCTGTACAACAAAAAACATTGCCAATTGAAGCATCATAAACTCATTGGTGGTAAGATTTTCTTATTATGAAAACATTCACATGTAGAGAAGTTCAATGGGGAAGAATGATTTTCCACAATTTCTTATGCATTAAAAGGTACTTCATCTATGTAGCCCAGGTGTGGAAATGTGCCATAGGAGAAGCAAGTGAAGGGTGGGTTGAAAAAGATGATAAATCATTATCACTTATTGGTTTACACTTGGACCCTAGTCTTATTCATCACATTGACTCTAAGGAACATACAAAGGATGCATGGGATACATTGAATCTCGTGTTTGGAGCTAAGGCAAAGAACTTGAAAATTCACTTAAAGATTGAATTCTATGGTCTACAAATGAACTTTAATGAGTCCTTGGCTCAGTTTGTCAGTAAAATGAAACCAATTGATAGCACAGATGCTAAGATTGGAGATAAAGATGCAGTTGCAATAATCTTGAAAAGCATGCCAAAGGAATATAATGCACTTGTCACAACCTTAAAGAATCTACCAAAGCCAACATTTGATGGATGTGTCTCCTTCCTCTTGGAGAAGGAGAGAGAATTAAAAGAAAGAAATCCCAACAGTGTTGAGCATGTATTGTTCAACAAAAGCAATGTGAAATGTCACAATTTTGGCAGGAAAGGATACTTTCAAAATGAATGCAAGTTCAAAGACCAGCCAAAGTGAAATCACTGTAACAAGTTTGGGCACAGAGAAGAAGAATGGAGGTTGAAGAAAAGCGAAGGCAACTTTATGGGGACTAATTCGACCACTAAGTATGAAGAGATTCCTAGTGATCAACTCTTATAAAGAGCAAAGAGGCAAACAACATTAAAACCCTAGCCATATGTTGTAAAAGAGGGGTCACCATATGAGTAGACACCTATCTTATCATTTCATCTTGTTTATTGTGTGTATCCACCTGACCACCTGAAAGTAGCCAATTCAGCACCTAGCGGGGGTGATGTTTGTTGTAACTCACATCCGACCACCTTGAGTAGCCTAGAGATATGGCACTAAGGGGAGGTATTGAGAAATGTGGTGCCATAAAGCATGGAGGATAGTGCTGTTATATTTTTTTTTATATTTTAACCTATAGCTCATGAAAGTAGTCTGTGAACTAAAGAGAGATCTAAGCTACTATTTAATGTCCGATGCACAATGCTATTTTATAATGTGAACGCCTAAAAAGAGGTTAATTATGATTCTAATTTTTTTCTTCAATTGATATTTCTATAGCATTCTACCTTGCTATGCTGAAGTAAAGGCAGGAGCTACGGAGAAAAATGTGATGTATGATTTCATGCCAAAGTGGTTATATGAGCATAATTAACCTAGGTTAGTTAGATGTTATATTGGTGGCCCCATCTGGTATTACCTAAAATGGTCTTATAGATTTGTTTTCTACTGGATTGGAAGCTCCATGACAATGAGGTTATTTTTTTTAAATTGTGTGTCCCAAGTCTACAAACTGTTATGTTCTCCCTTGTGTGGGTATCCAAATATAGCTCACATGTCGTATTATAGAGCATAAGGACTTGCTTTGTGTCTTGGTTTCTTAATTATGTGTCTCTTAGATTTAGCTTATTTTGTTTAAACTGGGGTTTATTTTCTCTCCAACCAAGTTTGAAGAAGTTAGAGACTTTGTTTTTCTCTTTTAATGTCTATTAGCAATGTAATCATGTCCAAAGGAGCTTACACTCGCCTTGCCTCTTGCTTTAAGAGGTGGGTTTATTTTCTCTCCAACCAAGTTTGAAGAAGTTAGAGACTTTGTTTTTCTCTTTTAATGTCTATTAGCAATGTAATCATGTCCAAAGGAGCTTACACTCGCCTTGCCTCTTGCTTTAAGAGGTGGGTTGAAAAGGTTGCAAAATACATTTCACTATATGCTTTTCTCTTTAAGCCTCATATAGAAGATGATTGCCATCTTCAATTTCTTTGAGAGAGATCATTATTTGTAGGCACCATTCAAATTTAGGGCATACCAACATCAAATTTTTCATCTCAATCTCATTAAGGGATGCTTATAAAATCTTTGGTAGACCATCTCTTGGGTACTCCATCAACGTTCATAAAGTTGTTTCTCCTCTAAATTCCCACTTCAAGGCATTTTAAAAGAGTGAGATACATACATAAATATGTACATAGACACACACACACACACACACACACACACACACACACACACACACACACACACACACACATAAATACACACATTAACACATGCATACATACACACACATGCATGCATGCATACACACACATGCATGCATACATATGTACCTAGATACATTTTTTTTCAAGCACATTATACGTAACAAGCATCTAAACATGCATACATACACACACATATGTACCTAGATACATTTTTTTGCAAGCACATTATACGTAACAAGCATCTAAACATGCATACAAACACATGTTTATAAGAACATTTGAAAATGCACACATAAAAATACACAAGTGTGAATGTTTTCATGAGCATGCTTAGATAGAAAGAGTTTTTAGGACACCAAGACCTATAAACACATTTATTTAGTTGCATCTAGATATGAACATCAATCCTTATTTACTTGTTATAAAAAAATCCATGTTTAAAGCCAACGACATCTTTTGTGCATCCAAAACTAGAAGGGAGAAAGGGGACTAAGAGTAGGTTTTTTAGCATTTAGACAATGCTTCGCTTGTTTTTTTAAAGCTCCCTCGCGTTTTCCCACTCAGTGTATTGACTGCCTCACTATGATATACTAGCCACTAAATTCATTCTTCAACTCTTGAGGTATGAATGGATATTACAATAGGATAGTTAATGCTCAAATAGGATGTCACCTATATTGTTTTGTTCATTCTATTGACTTTGTTGTAGCTTGTGCTACAATCATGTGTATTAACAAATAATTTTCTATTCTATTAAAAATTCCAGATAAAATTAGCATAGAGTAGCAACGTTTCAATTGAAAATAATGTTATCATACAAAAAAAAACAGTGGATGATTCTAAATATAAAGAAGAAAGCCATACGTGGGAGGATTGTGGGGTCATAATCAACAAAGCCGTTATGAAGAGCTTTGTAAATTTTTAAACTGCAATGTAAGAATTCATACAACTCATACTCAAGTCGTTCATCTTCTTGCATAAATTTTCAAACTTGTGTTGCATGTCAATATCCTTGAAAGCCTCTCCATAATGGAGTTAAACGAAATTGCCTTGAGATCGAGCAAGTTGATAGCTTATAACATCTAATGATTCATTACATTGTGAGCACCTCACATTTACATCTCATACATATTTTTTAGCAGATTCTAGTAATAGGGAATGCTAATCTCATGCATTTGGAGGAATCTGCCATCTTTGTGCTCAACTTGAAGATCATGTAAGATATATGGTCCCTTGTGTGATATATTAGCTTCTCCTAAGAAGGTTTACCCTCCTCTTCTCTCATGCACTCCCATTCCCATATATCACTTTTGCATCCCCATGAGATAGTGAGTTGTATGCTATTCTTTGTGTGGTTTTGTGCAAGGGGGTTCAAGCTAAGCATTTTCTCAGCACAGATAGCTGGCCATCAATGATGCTAGCCCCTGATGAAGGGCATCCTCTTGCCCTCTAAGCTTCATTTTCCTCTTCCCATTTTCCTTCTAGAAGCATCATCAAGAGAATTTTCATGACGATACTCAAGACCCCCATGTGCACTTCCATTCCCATACACATCCCCATGATTATATCAGACTCCATCCTCATTCAATAAATCTCCCCCCTTTTCCCCTTACCTTTGTGGATTGATCCTTGCACCCCTTCCATCACTTCTGTCTCAAGGGACATGGTATGGTGTTCATTGCCATGCAAAGTTGGCCATACCGTTTTCGTCAATCCCATAGTGATGGATGGAGTGCAGGAGTTGTTCTAGAAATGTAAGGGAAAAAGGGGGAGATTCTTTGAATAAGGAGGTGGTTTGATATGATCATGGGGGTGCATATGGGAATGGGAGTCCACATGGGGATCTTGCGTATGCTGATGAGGTTGCACTTGAGAAGGAAAATTATGAGAAGAAAAACCTTGTTAAGAAGATAAGAAGTCCTTCATTAGGTACTAGAGTGATCGATGGCCCCCTTGCAGCTATTTATATTAAGAAAAGGCTTAGAACCTACCCTCCTTTGCACAAAGCCATGAAAAGAACACCATATAATGCACAATCCACGAGTTGCTCATGGGGATACACATGGAATTGGTAATGCATATGGGAATGGGAGATTGTGAGAGGAGGGGAGGATATTAAACCCTCTATGAAGAAGCTAATACCCTCCCACCAGGGTCCCTATATCTTACATGAGCTTTAAGTTGAGCAAAATATTCCCAAATTCTAGGAGTGCACGACGAGATGTTGCAAACTATGTACAAGACATAAACGTGGAGTGCTTACATGGTGAATCACTAGATGCAATAAGCTACAAGCTTGCTTGTTGATTTTGAGGCAATTTGGTTTCAACACCATTACAAAGAGGTTTTTGAGGCAGTTGGCATGCAACACAAGGTTGATGCCAAGTTTAGAAATTAACTTCTTTATGTAAAGGGTCTTCAAGGAGGGATAGATGTTTAGGTTAACTATAAAAGAGGTTTTTGAGGTAGTTGCATGCAGCACAAGGTTAATGCCAAGTTTAGAAAATAACTTC
This sequence comes from Cibotium barometz, assembly GCF_041138505.1. Lineage (NCBI taxonomy): Eukaryota > Viridiplantae > Streptophyta > Polypodiopsida > Cyatheales > Cibotiaceae > Cibotium > Cibotium barometz. The sequence goes on along the minus strand of NC_141073.1, from coordinate 47,010,235 downwards.
TTTTTGTAGAGGGTCTTCAGGGAGGGAGAGATGTTTAGGTGAACTATAAATGGTGCATCTTTGAGATAATTATGTGGATTAATGATAATGTTCTAGCCTAGGAAAAAGAAAGAAAAGTAGCTAGATATTCTCACATGTGCACAAGCCCTCATTCACTTTGTCAAGGGGGTTGAAAGACACAAGAGAAGGTACTTAGTTTCATGTCTTTTGCTTAATGTTATCTTGTCTAAATATGAAGTTTGATGTGTGCTATGATCCACTGAAGATTTGTGAATTGGTATCAGAGCTTAATTAGGCTCACATATTATGAAGTTTGATGTGTGCTATGATCCACTGAAGATTTGTCAATTGGTATCAGAGCTTAATTAGGCTCACATATTATGCTTCCTTTTGATTACTTATAGCTATTCTAATAATTAACATTATCAATAAATAAACAATTCACCTCATTAGAGCTATTTTCATTATTCTTGCCTAAGCCTCTCAAAATTTGCTTAAATCTTCTAGTACGCTTCACAAACATTTCACAAACATTAAATTTGTCTTAGAGGCAATAGGAACACCTTAAAGCTAAAACCCTTTCTTCTTATAGTGATCTATTTTAGTTACAAGCTAGCTACTAGCTCCACACTCCTCTTAATTTGGTGGTATTCCTTGTATATAGCAAATGGTCATGGGGTTTTAAAACAGCAAGAATAGAGATCCATTAGTGCAAAATATTGCCAACATGTTTACATGGGAGAATTTTTTGCAATGGCAATATCAACTAGGCTCCATTTGGTGACACTCACCAACGCTACAACAACTATGTGAACAAGGGAATATGTTATGTTACTTAGGGGGGTCACTCATAAATATGTAAGTGTAGCATGTGGGTTCAACAGAAGGGGTTTTTTAAATCCCTTTCTTACACATTTTTTACATACAGAAGGGTACCATTTAAAGGGGGTATTTATAGATTGAATAGAAAAAGGGTGTGTTTTATTCATGAAAAATTTACAAATAAAGGGTTTTCAAATTAGGCTTTGAATGCACATGATATAGAGAATTTACATATAGTGAACCCCCCAGTTATGTTAAAGCTCTAGTGTGTAATTTTGTACACTTTTGCAAATGTTAATGAAATTTCCATGCTCACTCACTTATGTATAGTTGTATGTGTTGAATTTTATGCAGGATAAGCATGATGAGGAGCATTAAGACAAAGATATAGGCCTGAGGATGAGGAACATAAAGACAAAGATATAGGCCTAAGGATGAGGATGAGTAGGACGAACACACGACCAAGCTTAGGTGCATAGTCCACTAACTAGACTACCACTATAATTATTGCTTCTTTTTCGGATCTTTGCGTACTGTATGGCAATTACAATGTAGCTATCTAGTGTGCCAAGGTCTACCTATATTGACTCTTTATTATGGAAACATTTTTCTTTCAGATCATGAGTCATTTTCTCAATTTGAGTTCATAATTTTTATGTATAAGCTTGCTTGTAAATGATGCTATTAACATTTCTCCTGCATGAGTCTACAAGCCTCCCTCATATAAAAGGGGTCATTTTCAAGCAATGAACACAAATTTCTCTCAAGTCTTTCTATGAGTACAAGTTTCCATCTTGTAACCTACCTCTTGAGTCAATCTTGATTAGTTTAATTAGTTCATCATTATGTTTGTAATTAGGCTTCATCCTCCATAGGAATAGATTAACAAAATCGATGCAATTAATTGATTAGGGTATCATGAATTTCATTATGTTTGTAATTAGGTTTCATCCTCCATAGGACTAGATTAACTTAATTAGTGTAATTAGGGTTAGATTCCATATCCATTGATTAGGGTATCATGAATTTCATCACGGTATCAGAGCCTTCCCCTTCTCGTTGAGCTTCTCATCATTAGTACTTCTCTAGCATTATGTACTGTCACGTAGGCTGTAATGCCTGTGACCGCTGACGGCAGACTGGATGGCCATGTGCGGGGTTCAGTGGGAGAGGACGCCCATGCAGAGTCATGGGCGGCCAGGCTAGTGTGGACGACAGGCCACACACTATATAGCCTGGGGAATGAGGGGCAATCCTCATTCTTCCTCTATGGCTGGGTGGTGGTGAGCCAGAGGCCGTCCCCTCTTGTGGTAATGCCCGTAGCAACGTTACGAGTATCTAACACTGGTATCAGAGCATGGTTCGATGGGATCGTCAGAGTCTGCGCTGCGTGAACGGCGGGGGACCGTTCGATGGTTTTCAACCATTCATTTTCTCACCCTTGTCTCCACAAGGGAGTGTGTGGAGGGAGGTAGCCAAGAGATTTGGAAGGGAAGAACTCTCTCTCTCTCTCTCTCTCTCTCTCTCTCTCTCTCCCCGTCACACACAGTAAGCGAATTGGAGGTAAGCAATTTTCGTTTTTTTTTGCTGCGTTGAAGCTTGTGTGCAAAAAAAAAAAAATTTGTTTGGTGAGGGGCGAAGCTCCGTCTCTAATGTGTGTGGGGGTGGGGGGTGAAGACCAAGCCCACGGCGAAGCTTGTGTTCGAAGCATTTTTTTTCGTTTGGTGTGGAGGACGCACAACCTACGGCTGCAACGCCGGCTGTAGCATTATGTGCCGGCGATGGCGTTGGTGTTGCTGGGTGGGTGGATGGCAGGCTGGCGGAGTTGAAGGCCCTGCTGAGGCCTGGCCAGGTGTGGATCAACCCAGGCGGCCAGCCCAGCGGGCGGCCGTGGCCAGCCCAGCGGGGCGATGCTGGAGGGCGAGCTGCGCAGGTTTTCTATGGCTTTGAAGGCGAGATCGAGAAGGCAGCCAACTTGCCTCGTGTAAGATATGGCGATGGCGTTGCTTGCTGCTTGGGGCTGCTGTGCAGAGGTTGAGCAGGGTCTTGAAAGCATCAGATATGAAGAATCGTTGTTTGCTTGATTCACCTTGTGAGGCTTTGGAGGCCTGGTTCACTATGAGCTTTGCGCCAGGCAGGCGGCCATGCCAGCGGCGAGCGGCTAGCCCTTATGCGCCATCACATATGGGCCTGCCCAGTGCACAGCTGGCAACGGTCACCAACCAACCAAGCGGCGGCCAGCCAACCAGCGAAGCAGGCAGAGGAGAAGAAAAAGAATTTTTTTTCTTTTTTTATATATTTTAATTATTCATTTTTAATTTATTAAAAATGAAAGTAAAGTAAAACGGATCCTCTCTCTCGGTTCGGCTGGGGAGGGATAATCCCAGCAAGGGATAATCCGATGTTTCGGTTGTGTATTTCTAGTTTATTGCATGGTTACATTGCAAGTAAATAAAAACGTCTGCCTGTCCCAGTGTGTCCCCACCCACTAGTCCGCCGGTAGGTTTTTCAGGACTTCTCTCCTCGGTCGCGGGCCTTACCCCGACCGAGTTGGCTGGCCGCTGGCCGTAGACGGCTGGCCGTAGACGCGGGCCGTAGACGCCAGGCCATCTCTCATTCGGAGGGGCGCTCTCCGGGCACGTCTCGTGACCCGCAGGCACCTTCCACGTCTCGTGACCCTGCCCTTGACCTTGGCATGCCCGTAGAGGCTGCCGACCTAGATTATATGGACACTGACGTCGCCGAGGTGGACGATGACCTCTTGGCAGACCACGACTTTGACCAGTACCTTACTGACCCTGCCGATATCCTCACGGAGATAGAGCGCTCTAGTGGGATGTTAGATATGTTAACACGCAATTGACGACCTCTAAGTAATTAAAAGTACAAACACTTGCACACATCTTAAGTCTCTTTATGAGTCCAAGCTACTCTCTCTTGGAACCTAATTGATTTGAGTCTATTGCATATACACATCATCATGGGTGTAATCAGACACCATCCACCTTAGCTTAGTGTAATCACTCATCATTAGCATGTGATTAGCTTAATCTAGTTGCATTAGTGAAGGTACCGATGGATTTCAACAAATAATCCATCTAGCTCTAAGGCTATAACTTGAAACAGGGCAAGAGATTGGAATCTTGAAAGTCGCATCCCTTGCCCGCGATACTAATACATGTATAAATTATTGGGCTCACTATATGCCTAAGAGAAAGAAGACAATGCGACCTAGATCTACAAGGTTTATGCATGGTGGACTAGAGAGATGTACCTCCTACATGGCTTGCATATTGGGTTTATGTTGTGCTGCAAATGGCTTGGTTGTGGAGATGGGTTTGGCACCCATAATGGGAGAATGCATGGTCATGGGAAAGCATGCTTATTGATGCAAGTATCATCAAGTATGTGGTGGAGCCTTGAAATACTTCATATAGCCATGAAGGAGGGTGAAAATAGTTTGAAGGATCTTGATACCACTAGGTCAAAGTTTATATTAGAGCCTATAATAAATTCTAATGACTCACACAATGAGTTGCTTTCTTTATGTGACTTTGGACATGCATTTTATTTAAGGACTATTTAGTATGACATAGAGGCTAGTGCTATTGTAGATTTATTTGTATATATTTAAGGACTATTTAGTATGACATAGAGGCTAGTGCTATTGTAGATTTATTTGTATATATTTAAGGACTATTTAGTATGACATAGAGGCTAGTGCTATTGTAGATTTATTTGTATTTTAACCTATAGCTCGTGAAAGTAGTCTGTGAACTAAAGAGAGATCTAGGCTACTATTTAATGTCTGATGCACAATGGTATTTTATAATGTGAAAGCCTAAAAAGAAGTTTAATTATGATTCTAATTTTTTTCTTCAATTAATATTTCTTCAACATTCTACCTTGCTATGCTGAAGTAAAGGCATGAGCTATGGAGATAAATGTGATGTATGATTACATGCCAAAGAGGTTATATGAGCGTAACTGACCTAGGTTAGTTAGATGTTATATTTGTGGCCCCATGTGTTATTGCCTAAAATGGTCTTATAGATGTGTTTTTTGCTAGATTGGAAGCTCCATGAAAATGATGTTATTGGTTTTAAATTGTGTGTCCCAAGTCTACAAACTGTTATCTTCTCCCTTGTGTGGGTATCCAAATATAGCTCACATGCCATATTGTAGAGCATAAAGATTTGCTTTGTGTCTTGGTTTATTAATTATGTGTCTCTTGGATTTAGCTTGTTTTGTTTAAACTGCGTTTTATTTGCTCTCCAACCAAGTTTGAAGAAGTTAGAGACTTTGTTTTTCTCTTTTAATGTCTATTAGCAATGTAATCATGTCCAAAGCAGCTTACACTTGCCTTGCCTCTTGCTTTAAGAAGTGGGTTAAAGAGGTTGTAAATAAATTTCACTATATGCTTTTCTCTTTAAGCCTCATATAGAAAACGACTGCCATCTTCAATTTCTTTGAGAGAGATCCTTATTTGCAGGCACTATTCAAATTCAGGACATACTAACCTCAAATTTTTTATCTAAATCTCATTAACACTAGTTCTGTAATTAGACACTAAAGTGTCCTGAGGACACTAAAGTGTCCTGAAAGTTAGCATTTTTCTTGAATTTTTGTGGGCAATCTATTAAGAGTTTTGAAATGCTTAACGTCCACAGATGTTCCTCAAGACCCAAAAAAAATTTGAGATTTTTTAAATTGCACTTTTCTTAGCTTTTACAAGGCAATATTTTAATTTTCTTAGACGCATGTTGATAAAACGCATGATTTTTGCTGTTTTCAAAATAGTAGTAATTTGTACATAACTTTTAGAAGGGACATAGTTTGATCATGAAACTTGGCTTGATGGAAAGCCCATGATGTAAACTAAATCTTGGAATCATCAAACGATAATTATTGGATAAATTTTTGACTCGCTAATATTCAAATGATGTTTTTTATACAAGTGGAGCATGAATTTTTCTCCTTCCATATGCAAGCTAATAATGTAAAACTTGAGGTGCACCCATGTTATATAGGGTAAATACTACTTTGTTTTGAATTTTCCAAAACTTTAGAGCCACTTTTTGGGCCTCTTCTCATACATGGCCTTTTACGCAACCTGTTTTTAATATGTAAAATGTCTAATTATGAGCCTAATTTTGATTTTCATCAAAGGGGAAAGCTGTGTAAGTGCATTATTTGTTGTAACTATAGGTGTAGACTACTTGTGCAAGCATAGTTATGATTAGTTTTTGAAAAAAGATGATCAAATTTTGTATTTTTGTTTTTTACAATTTTTTTAGAACTAGGCGATAAGAACCTACTTAAGTGGAGGCTAAGTTAGTATCATACACATCAAATTATGGTTTATTTATCTCATCTCAAGCATGAAAACCAATAATCAACATTCTCATTGATAGGGCTACAATTTTTTTTAGTGGCGTGATTGAGTTTTGATAATACGCGTTACTTTTGCTGATTTTATACAACTTTTTTGGAAAAAATTCTAGGAAAGGAAAATGATTTTTTTGGTGAACTTCTACCTCCTTGGACTGATGTATGCTATCAAAATATCTTGGGAAAAATGCTATTGATATCATTGGATTTTTTTTTGAGAGAATGATGCTTGCATATTTGGAAAAATCCTGAAAAATCCTGAAAAATGTTCATTTTCAAGACATATGCTACTTTGTTGCTTATGTACTTCCAAATAAAAAGGCATTTTATATGTTTAGCATTTTTTACATAAGCATAGGGTTATGTTCTACATGCCCAATGAAGCATTTTGGTTTTTAAAGCCTACATTAGGAGTTTGATTTTTTTTCGCAACCCCCAAAAAAGGACACTCAAGTGTCCTGTTTTGGTACCAAACTAGTGTTAAGAGATGCTGATAGAAATCTTTGGTAGTAGGCAATCTCTTGGGTACTCCATCAATGCCCATAAAGTTGTTTCTCCTCTAAATTCCCACTTCAAGGCATTTTAAAAGGGTCCCTATATCTTACATGAGCTTTAAGTTGAGAAAAAGATCCCTAACTTCTAGCAGTGCATGAGATCAACACTAGATGTTGCAAACTATATACAAGACATAATGTGGGGTGATTACATGGTGAATCATTAGATGGAATAAGCTTCAAGATTTCTTGTTGATTTTGAGGCAATTTGGTTTCAACATCATTACAAAGAGGTTTTTAAGGTAGTTGGCATGCAGCACAAGGTTGATGCCAAGTTTAGAAATCAACTTCTTTATGTAGAGGGTCTTCAGGGAGGAATAGATGTTTAGGTGAACTATAAAAGAGGGTTTTGAGGTAGTTGCATGCAACACAAGGTTAATGCCAAGTTTAGAAAATAACCTCTTTATGTAGAGGGTCTTCAGTGAGGGAGAGAGGTTTAGGTGAACTATAAATGGTGCATCTTTGAGATAACTATGTGGATTAATCATAATGATTATACCCTAGTAAAAAGCAAGAAAAGTAGCTAGAGATCTTCACATGTGCACAAGCCCTCATTCACTTTGTCAAGGGTGGAAGACATAAGAGAAGGTACTTAATCTCATGTCTTTTGGTTAATGTTATCTTGTCTAAATATGAAGTTTGATGTATGCTATGATCCACCATAGATTTATCAATTGGTATCATAGATTAATTAGGATCACATATCATGCTTCCTTTTGATTGCTTATAGTTACTTAATCTCATCTCTTTTGCTTAATGTTATCTTGTCTAAATATGAAGTTTGATGTATGCTATGATCCACCATAGATTTATCAATTGGTATCAGGGATTAATTAGGATCACATATCATGCTTCCTTTTGATTGCTTATAGTTAGTCTAATTAACATTATCAATAAATCAACAATTCACCTCATTAGAGGTATTTTCATTATTCTTGCCTATGCCTCTAGAAATTTGCTTAATTCTCCTAGTACGCTCCACAAACATTAAATTTGTCTTAGAGGCACTAGGAACACCTTAGGGCTAAAACCCTTTCTTCTTATAAAGATCTATTTTAGCTACAAAGCTAGCTCCGCTTCTAGCTCCACACTCCTCTTAATTTGGTGGTATTCCTTGTATATAGCAAATGGTCATGGGGTTTTAACAAGAATAGAGATCCATTAGTGCAAAATATTTGCAAACATGCTTACATGGGAGAATTTTTTGCAATGCCAATATCAACTAGGCTCCTTTTGGTGACACTCACCAACGCTACAAACAGCTATGTGAACAAAGGAATATGTTATGTTAAAGCTCTAGTGTGTAATTTTGTACACTTTTGCAAATGTTAATGAAATTTCCATGCTCACTCACTTATGTATAGTTCTATATGTAAACTTTTATGAAGGATAAGGATGATGAGGAGCATGAAGACAAAGATATAGGCCTAATGATGAGGAACATGAAGACAAACATATAGGCCTAAGGATGAGGATGAGTAGGACAAACACGACCAAGCGTAGGTACATAGTCCACTAACTAGACTACCACTATAATTATTGCTTCTTTTTGGGATCTTTGCCTACTATATGGCAATTACAATGTAGCTATCTAGTGTGCCAAGGTCTTCCTATATTGACTCTTTATGGAAACATTTCTCTTTCGGATCATGAGACATTTTCTCAATTTGAGTTCATAAGTTTTATGTACAAGCTTGCTTGTAAATGTTGCTATTAACATTTCTCTTGCATGAGTCTACAAGCCTTAAAAAATAATAAATTTTTTCGCATGTTTGTTGCATGTTTCTATGCAATCCACATGAAGAGATCTCAATTTCTTCTAATTATGCACACTATTGTAGGCATGGCTATATACATTCACCTACAAGGGAATGTTGAGATTTGTGGTGCCATTAAGCACAAGGGAAAGGCATGAGTAGAGAACCAGGATCAAGAGCATACAACCACATCACACTTGGGCATTCTCCTATGAGCACATTTGTAAGAGGTGTACCTCCCTCATAAAAAAGGGGTCATTTTCAAGCAATGAACACAAACTGCTCTCAAGTCTTTCTATGAGTACAAGTTTCCATCTTGTAACCTACCTGAACTTGAGTCAAGATTGATTAGTTCAATTAGTTCATCATTATGTTTGTAATTAGGCTTTATCCTCCATAGGAATAGATTTATAAAATCAATGTAATTAGGCTTAGCTTCTATAGCCATTGATTAGGGTATCATGAATTTCACTATGTTTATACTTAGGCTTCATCCTCCTAGATTAACTTAATCAATGTAATTAGGGTTAGATTCCATATCCATTGATTAGGGTATCATGAATTTCATCATAGTATTAGAGCCTTCCCCTTCTCGTTGAGCTTCTCATTAGTACTTCTCTAGCATTATTTGCACTAATCACACCATTAGGGTCACTAAACCTAATCTTATCCTCTTCTTCCCATTTGTGGCCAATATTGCAAGGCTCCATTCCCCCCATTTTCTCCACAATTGAGTAAAACATTTTGGCCACATCTGGCCAACCCTAGGCAACTTCCCTCGTGAACCATTATTTGCACTAATCACACCATTAGGGTCACTAAACCTAATCTTATCCTCTTCTTCCCTTTTGTGGCCAATATTGCAAGGTTCCATTCTACCCATTTTCTCCACAATTGAGTAAAACATTTTGGCCACATCTTACAACCCTAGGCAACTTCCCTCCTGAAGCATCTTGGATAGATTCATGCACTGCAGGTAGAAATCATCGTTTCTTAGGTGACTGAACATTTGGTATATTCCCCGTGTAGCCTCACAATTGGCATACGTCCACTTAGGGAAATATTAGGCATGGGTTGAGGTACTCACAATTTAAATATTGAGCTATTTGGCTCACTAATTGAGCCATATTCAATAAAAAAACCGGTTGATGATTTTGGAGCAGATATGGGGTTCTAGGGTACTTTTGAGCTAGAGATCTTGCTTATGCCACTTCTTATAATTAAAGGGAAAAAGGGATATGCAAAGATCCCCATCAAAAATCTATTCAAATTGATAAATTGAATCCTCCAATAATCAGCCTTGATCTAGGTAATTAGTAGTCAATTAACTATTTTGAGCTGAAATTGATGTTGTAACTCATAAGAGGGGATTGCATTTGGCACTTGTAGATCTCAAATGTATTTAAATCATATCATTACATGTGTTAACACTTAAAAGTTCACTGCATTACCAATTTGTGAGCAATTAGACATTGCCCAAGAGAGTCAAACTCTGGTAAGACCTTTACAATGGCATCATCAGCCAAGGCACTCGAGAGTAGGCACTACCATAAATGTTGAGAAGCTCTCTGGGGGGGGAAGGGTTTTACATGTGGGAAACACAAATGAAGTATCTTCTCATACACAAGAAGCTATGAAAATTAATTAAGGAGAATGCACCCTCTAATCCAATGAAGGATTGGAATGAAAAAGATGAACAAGCATCACATTGATTCGAAAACCATGGCAAAACAAGCATGGGATGAGTTAAATTTAATATTTGGTTCCAAGGCCAAGAATTAAGAAATCGATTTGAAAATAGAAATTTATGGCTTAGAGATGAAATTTCATGAGCCACTAGCACAATTCAAAAGCAAAATGAAAAACATCATGATCTAGCTAGATGGCATCGATTCAAAGATAGGTGATAAGGATGAACTTGCCATACTCTAAAAAGCACAGCTGAGGAATATGGTGCACTAGTAAACACTCTAAAGAATTTATTTGAACCAACATTTGAGGGTTATATTTCATCCCTACTTGAAGAAGAAAAGAGGCTAAAGAATGAAACACAAGAAACCACAAGCAAACAAGCACTCTATACCAACAAGGGAACAAAAGAATGCTACCATTTGCGGAAGTAAAGGACACTTCACAAGTGAGTACAAACTCAAACACAAGCCAAAATGTGGACACTACAACAAACTCGGGCACAAAGAAGAGGATTGTAGAGACTAAAGAGCCAGGAAGCCAACTACGTGGAGTCTTCATTAAGCAAAGAGAAGAACCATGACGAGCATCTCTTTTAAAACCAAAGTTACATCGACAAGCCTCACCACCTTAGCCCATGTTTGTAAAAGGTCATCAAATGAGTAGACCTACTCTTTTGTTTTTTATCACACCTGACCACCTAAGAGTAGAAACTTATGTACATAGGGGGGTGATGACATATTATAATACCACACTTGACCACCTTAAGTATCATGTTGCACTAAGGGGAAGTGATGGATCTCTTGTAGGTCACATCTAACCACCTTGGATATACCAGAAAAAAAAGCGTTTGGTAAGAGAATTGGATACCAAGGATTTGGGTTCAGACCTTCATTTTGTATTTTTTATAGCCTATGCATGGTCAGTACATCAAGAAATGCCCAAGATTATAAAAATTTTATGATTGGCACACACATTCTCTTCCTTCTTCAACCTCTTTCTCTCTCTCTCCCTCTCTCTAACCAACACACACAAAGCACACAACTAACTTCATCCTATATAAATAGCTTGAAAAATCCAAAAATAAGGAGGCCAATACAATTATTGAATGATGAAAAATGTATCCAATATGTTTTGTTAATCCCATCTTGTAGAAAATCTACCTGAGTGTCATGATCAATGTCTAGCTCAAGTGAGAGATTAATAAAAAGATCTAAGCCATCAACAATCTCAGGGTCTACATCTACATCATCACCATTTTCGAGCCCTATTCTATCTTTTTCTCTTTGATGTGTGCACCTTCCTCCACGTTGTCTTTATCTTCAACTTTCTCTATTTTTTTGATCTACATCCTCCATATTGTCATGGTTTTCATGATATTCATAGTCCACCACATTGTCATCCACTTTTTTTTCATGATGTTAAAATCTGCAGGTGGATTATGGGCTGCTTTGAATCACATACCACCATCTTGGATAAATATGATTGAGTTGAAAAATAACCTACAAAATCACAAAAGAATGATTAAGTAGCCCATTTTAATATATCATGAGTAAGTTTCTTTATTTAAATATTGGTACATAATTACTCACAATGTTGAGGGAGAACAAAGTATCTTTCTCATCTCTCCAAAGCTTTGTGGAGTAAATTGCAAAGAAACCATTTGAATACTTCTTCACAGTTGCATGAGCACCACTACATATCACTTTGAACCACTTAACATCAAATATATAGATAGTAAAATATCTAAACCTGACCTCTACGATGTCTTGAATGGATTCACAATAATGTAATTGGTCGGGTATGATATTTGTGTCATGTGTACTTGCTCTACTATGTTTAAAGTTTTTCATGACACCACAATCAAAGCTGTTTATTTTAAAATCCACATGCTCACTGCAAAAATGTCTCCCCTTTGACCACATTGCATTCTATAACTTACACTTACAACAAAATGATGAGTTGAAATTAGAATGCTTCCACATATACATAAATATTATATGCATATCAAATCTAAATAACAATTTCATCAAATATTATATTCAAGTCTACTAAGGATGAGTTTACTTACTTGATAATAATTACATCCTCATAAATTCCCCCACTCACCCTTTGTCACCTCTTCTCCATTTCTTGAAGCATATACAAGTTCCTCATGTAGCCATTCAAGGTTGATTTTTTCATTTGGTAATGCCTTTAGGTGATCGGAGTAGGGTACCCTTTGGTTTGCTCTCTTGAAAGCTTTCCTCTCCTCTTGTCACCTCTTTCTAGCCTCTTTGTATCTTTGGATCCACTAATGGCACTATGGAGGAGGCAAAATGTATTGATCTTTTTCCTCAATGCTTCATCCATCCTTTGAGGCTTTACCTTTCCTTGTGGGATATGAGAAATCATTCTCTCGTCCTCTTCATTGGTACACAATCTTGGCATGGTAGGGTCCACTTGAGAAAGGTGGCCCATGATATATACAAGAGACTCTTGCATTAACCATTCCTCTGAACATCCTTCCCTATGGCCTTGTTTTTTGTCTTATAAACCTCTTTAAGGTTTTCATAAACTTTTTAAGGAAGAACATCCATCTACTATTAGCCACACCACAAAGTTCTACTTCATCAACCAAGTGAACCACAACATACAATTGTGAAGTGAGTATTGTTCAAGGGAAGCTCTCTCCAGTCAAGAATACCACATCTATTCCATTGAGATGATGAGTCAGTATGCATAAGTTGTAATGATATAAATCTATACAACCACAAGACATTCATCAAAATATACCAATATGAGGGCCATTTACATAAGAATAAGAATAAAATATAACAATATGAGGGCCGGTTACATAAGAACAAAATACATGCAAATAACATGACTTAAAGGTAAATTCATACCTCAGAACTTATCCCATCTTGCAGATAACCAATCTAAAATTCTTGTCACCACATCCAACAACAGAAATTGGTAGGACTAACTATACATGTAATAAGAGGATGAGAATGTACATATGAGAGCATGGATATATAAATATGTATATGAGGAAAAGGTGAGATTACTTACTTGCATCATCTTATGCAAATCATGAGACTTGAAGGCATACAATTGCTCCACCCCTTTCTTCTTTATCTTTGTGAATACACTCTTCATAAATGTATAACTCCCATGTGGGTGTGCAAAAAGAGGTTATCACACTCTTCACCTTCTCTTGTCTTTATGTTTGAGTCTCCATGGTGCACTTGGAATGACAATCTTGCTACTCTCATCCTCATATGGCCTTGCACACGTGGAAGGCGATTGATCACCTTCAAGCCATCTCTGGTCCTTTTACTATATCAAGATTTGAGAAGTTCAAATGATCCCAAATGTTTTTTGATACTATATCAAGATTTGAGAAGTTCAAATGTTTTTTGATACATTCATAAAAATATGCATGGAATCTCTACTGAATTGTTTATTTTCAGCTCACACTGATATGGTAGACAAAAAAAGATTGACAACTCATCCCTTGGGGTGGTGGCCTCTTCTAATTCTCATACCATTGTTGTGCTCTCATCACACGTGGATCCAAATCAAATGAAATATGCCATGGATGAGTGGGGGAAATAAGTGATGATGCTTATCATATAAGAACATCTTTATACTTGATGGCCGCTCAGATACAAGTGAGGGTCCATAATTTGGACATGCATGGTACCCACTAGTAGTGAGGTCTATATAAAAACAATATAGAATGGTTTTTTGTAGCTACCCTTTAAAAATCTTGTTATATTAAAGTAAAAATAAAAACATAACAATGTACCTAAACAATCAAACTATCTGAGAAAGTCATGCATTATCCACACTAAAACACCCTTCAAGATAGTATCACATTAGTGTAGAGGATGAGACACATCATAGATTTTAATCCCCCTCCAAAGATCCTCAAGATCTCATCTATGAAGCACATCATAGATTTTAATCCCCCTCCAAAGATCCTCAAGATCTCATCTATGAGTGGTGCAAGGTACACATCCATGTTATTCACCTTATGCTTTCTTGGTACTAGAAGAGAAAGCAAGACGTGTACTCCTTCTTGATTGATAAACATGGGGGGAGATCGTAGTTAACCTAAACAATTGACCATGCAGAATAAGATGTGGATTTGATGCCAAATGGGTTGACACCATCTATAGCTAAGTCAAGACATAAGTGACAAGGCTCACCTTTGAAATCGGGCCACTTTGCCTCTACATGTAATGTGAGTGAATCCATTAGGATCCTCATCTTGCCATCACTTAAGAGATTTTTTCCATGCCATATCATCATCTCCACTATGGATAAACATCTACACATTTGTTTGATTCTAGGACTAATAGGAAGTGCCTCAACACCTTACGAGGCACTTTCTCACCTTTCAAGTCACTTCTATACCATGGCTCTCCACATTGACAACATTGTGTGGAGTGCTCATAAATGCCTCTATATAAGATACAATCATTTGAACATGCATCAATCCTCTTGTAATCCATACCAAGCCTAGATAGTACCTTGCAAGCATCACTTCTTGTCTCGAGCAAGTGGTTGTCTTGAGGAGATTGAGGAGGCTATTGACACTAACATCACTCCATACATACCTCACTTGCAAGTTGAGAAACTCCAACATGGCTTGAAGCTTTGAGTAGGAGAAACCATCATACAATGGGGTGGTTTCCTCTTCCCTCGGGCCTCAACACATCCTCATCTTTTTTACGTGGGCCAAATTCTTGGGCCCCCTCAACCTCCCTTTGAAAGAAGTTGTCCAGCCTATATCATGCATGAAATCTTCTTCTTTATCCTCATGAATCAAGGGATAATATGGGTCCTCAATGATGGTCAATGTAGGATGCTCCTCGTCCATGTGTGCCACTTGTTTTACCATGCATTCATGTGGTGAGACAAACAGATGCCATTGAAGAATTATGCATTATCCTCCTCCTCTTGTCCCCTTCATCCTTATCCTATATACACACCAAATCACATTTATTTCATAAAATAGATCACTTCATACATTTATGTTATACAATACATCACTAAGAAAAGGGTGTGAATGAAATATGTTTACCTAGTCAAAGTTTTCAACGTTGTCCATGAGGCAATGCATTGTGTAGGCCATTCATGCTTGTATTATTGATGGTTATATAGTGATCCCATATATATCCCATCTTCTCCTCTTACCACGATCAAGAACCCACCACAAATCCCTCCTCATCACTTGAGGATGCCATTCGCCAAGAAGGACACACAATCAAATTAAACTCCACACAAATTATGAAAATCATAAATTAAAGAGAGGTATTATGACATGAAAAATTGATATCTTTCATTTTCAAATTTGTACATATTTTTATGGTTTCTCAATGGTAATAAGGTGGAAGCTTGTCCAAGAAGATTGTTCAACCAAAATGGAATAACAGCGTGGTGATGCAGCAGCTTGGCGGCTACCCTGATAACAGCATTCTATTCAAATATAATGGTTTTACTTGATTTAGGGTGCACCCATTGTAAATGCCACAAGTATGCTTAATAAATACTTTGGTATAGTAGATAGGCTAGTGATGTGGAAAATAAAAGTGGGCCTTCATGCTCACATGATTTTAATTGTATTATTAATATAGTATTCACCATTGGGCTACAAGTTGGGGAGTGTGCAAGGCATGTGCAGGAGTGTGTGTATTGGGAAAGATTCTTCTAGAATGCCTACATGGAAGAGGAGAATTCCACCATGTGTAAGTGGGATCTCCACCTACATGCCACTTAGACTTGGCTATTATCTCATCACACTTTCAAAGTCAAAAAGTCTTCAATTTAATAATCAATAGAAGACTTAGCCTAAGAGGACAATTGATGGTGACATCTACCCTTATGTCACTGTGAAGGGTTGAAGATTTTTTATGTTGTAATTTATAACAATGGAAGAGAGGGTGATTCTCCACCTATAAAACAAGCCCTCCTCTCCCATTCAAAGAAATGAATGAAACCTCCTCAATTGAGCATTTTGTGTATTGCCATTCTCTTATCTTCAAACCCTTATTCAAACACTCTCTTTACATGTGAATGTCTCATTTAGCATTAGCTCCTCATTCTTAACCTAATTTTGGACCTCTTTGATGATTCATGATAAGTGGGATAAGGAGTTATTATCTTGGTGGGCCTGTGACTTCTCAAGGTAGCCCTTGCCTTATTGCCGCTCTCCTTTGGAGGTACCAATGGTTTTAGTGGTAATGAGCATGTGGAAAGACTTTGGGGACCATAGGTAAATCTTTATGATGGTCCATTGAGCAATGTTAACCCTTACCCTCTAGCTTGAATCATGAAGGAGATGAAAGGCAAGAGGCTATGTGAAAATTGAGGTTTCATGCAAAGAGAGGGAAGTGCAGTTTTTGTGGTCTAATACCCAAATTTCAACCGGTAATTACTCATCACTCGGGTATTGGTTTCTAAAATTGATCATATGGCTAGGAAGCTCTTTATATGTTCTTTCCACTCATATAACTAATTTCTTAATCTTTTACTTCATTGATGATCAGAATTTCTCCCAAAGTTGCTAACTTTTAGGCGAATTTTATAGTCTTGTAGTAAAATGCTCATAACTTTTCGCCGCTCGGTTGCCCATTTTTGAAAGTTTTTATATAGACGCGAAGCTCTCTTCAAGCTCTACATACCTATGTAATCCTCTTTTATATAGTATATATGGATTTAAAATTGTAATTCTCTGTGTATCTGTATTTTTATAGACTTTTGGCCATTATTTCTTCTTAATAATGATTAATTCCTCTTAATCTCTCATCAAAAAGCAAATCCCATGTATCTTATCCTCTTGTTAGTGATTGCTATATTCTTTTAGATGTTCCGTCCAAATCGCCCAATTTGAATGGATGAACCTTACCCAACATTCCCCGTATGTTTCCGTTCACATAATCCTGAGTCGGAAGATTTTCTTCCAACAAAGAATTGCCCTCTTGTTTGGAGCTGCAAGACTAGTAGAAATTCTTGCTTCTCTTGAGCCTTTCATCTTTCCTTCCATGAATTATGATCTCACCTTTGATGTGTTTCTCTTTATCTCTTAACCTAGGGAGAGAAAGGGAGCTGAGACAGCCACACCTATGCAATGCTCACCAAGTTGTTGAAAGTTGACACAGTTTTATGGAAGCACATATAGTATCAAACCCTTGTACTTCATCAGGGTGTTGCTCTCATCCGAGAAAATAACATTTTTGCTCTTCCAAGACTCTCAAGTTCTGATGTTAGGCTCTAAAGATGTCAATGGTATAGCATCCACAATTGGAGGTTCCATAGGACTGGCTTGTCCATTTGCATTTTCCATGTGCTCTCCAAAATTTGGAGAATCTCTAAAAGGCATTAACATAACTTTAGGCCAATGGACAGAAGTCCATTGGCATTAACATAACTTTAGGCCAATGGACGGAAGTCCAAACTGAACCTCTTAGATCTCTTGCATCCATAGTTGGAAGGGGAAGGTCTACATCCTTCACACATTTCTCTACAAACACAGACACATTCCCTTGACCGATCTTAGAGCCACTGCAAAACATCTCTGGTTCTATTCTAGAGATGCAACCAACTCCAACGCATTCACTTGCTCTAGCATCACAAAGATCTTATCTCCAGGTCGAGCATCCATACCTATCAATGATAACATCATAGAATCAAGAGTAGATCGTGTAAATCTCCAAGGATGAAAAAATAATACACTCAATTTTGTTCATAATACTAGGGTATGTTTGAAAGGGCTAGAATGGCTAGAAAGGTATGTACGTCCCCATTCTTGCATGACTCCAAGCCACATAGGTCATGTTGGAAATGGCCATGGGGCATCCCAGAATGGTCCTAGGGCCATTCTTCTACATTCAAGAATGGATATGGGGCCATTCTTGGATGCCGAAGAGCATGCAAGAAAGTTGGGTGCCACCAACTCCAACACATTCACTTGCTAGCATCATAAAGACCTTGTCTCTAGGTCAAGCATCCATACCTATCAATGATAACACTATTTTACCTTAAAGGCCTCAAAGAGCATGCAAGATTGGCCTAAGGGCATCAAAGAAAGTCCCTAGGGCCATTCTTGCATGACCCCAAGGCACATAGGTCACGTTGGAAATGGCCATGAGGCATCCAAGAAAGTCCCTAGGGCCATTCTTGCATGACCCCAAGGCACATAGGTCACGTTGGAAATGGCCATGAGGCATCCAAGAATGGCCCTAGGGCCACTCTTGATGCTTTTCTACATGCAAGAATGGATATGGGGCCATTCTAGCGTTCCCTTAGTGGAACCAGCTTTCTTGCATTCTCTTGGGCATCCAAGAATGGCCCTAGGGCCATTCTTTTCTTGTACAACAAGTGCAAGAATGGCTATAGGGCCAATCTTGAAGGCGTTGTGCATGCAACAATGGCCCTAGGGCCATTCTAGCATTGCCTTGGTGCTACCCAACCTTCTTGCATGCTCTTGGGCAAACACGAATGGCCATAAGGCCATTCTTTTTCATGCACAACAGGTGCAAGAATGGTCCCAGGGCCATTCTATTTGTGCACAATCGGTGCAAGAATGGCCCTAGGGCCATTCTTTCATGGAAACTAAGGCCACTGTTTCCGCTAATACGACTGAATTATAGATGAATCTAGGAACATGCCCAAATACTCATGGTAGTCAGCCCACAAGACTATATAACTATCGATGCCATTATGCATAGTATAGACTAGATACTACGTCATCCCCACTAACATCATCAATGCCCAATAGTGGGTGTAGAACTCTATATCAAGATATGCTCTCACACACACACTCCACACACACACACACACATGCACACATGCACCCCACACACACACACACATGCACACGCACACACACGCATACACACACACACGAGAGCATATATTCACACAAAGGCCTTCGTACTAAGTTTCTGTGGTGTCAAACCTTCGGAGATGCAGGGTAGACTTAGCCATAATGAAGCCTAGCACTAATAAGGGAAGTAGCAAATAGAAAGAATTAGTACAGCAAATAAGTAGTTTGATAGGGCAAATGCACCACTATAAATATATTGTATAGTATATATACATATACTATATATATACATTATAATGTATAGTATATATACTTTATATATATACTATATATATAATGTATAGTATATATACATTATATACTATAATACACTATATATTATACATTATATACTATTAATACAATGCATATTATATACAATTTTTATATATACTATACTATACTTTACTTTACTTTATATGTATACTATACTTTTTACATATATATTCTATACTTTTTATATATATAGTATAGTATATATAATATGGTATATATAGTATATACTTAATATATAGTATATATAGTATATATACAATAAGAATTATATACAATTTTTATATATACTATACTTTATATATATATAGTATAGTATATGTGATATAGTATATATAGTATATACTATACTATATTATATATATACTATAATATAGTAGAGTGTTAAAAAAATCGAGGTTTATTGTAAGCCCAACTTTAAATTTTCAAAATTACCTTTTGAAATTTGACTTAAAGTTATGAATACCTTCAAGGGTTATAGTAGTAATACTTTTTTATTTTTAAAATTTTCTCAAGTGATAATTTTTAAAAATTTAGATTAAGGGTTATGTACTTTTTCTAGAAATACTTTTGTTCGACCACTGATATAGTATATAATATATACTAGCAAAATGTGTAATAATGTGGTGAAGTTTGTTGAATCCTTTTTTTGAGCTCTTAATTTTTGCTAATTTTTATGAGAATTAATCCTAGGCTTCTCGTCTCTAGCTATAATAGTTGCGCATATCTTAGGCATCGATTCTTGTGCCACGACACTTGCCTTTGGATAGCCAGATTCTTTATGTTGGCCCATACCTTGCGACTTGTTGAAGGAATTACACAAAGATGCAATTTCAATTGGTGCAAGACCAATATTTTGTACACTACTTGATAGCAATGTGTTAACAAATCTAGAATTACTTGTCATAATCATTTTTCAACCCCTACTTGTTGTCAGCTCAAATATTTTTAGGCCTATTCTAGTTTTTGGAGGTAACTATTGGAGTTGAAATATTTGTGCGCACTTTAAGTCACGTGTATCTCTAAGCCTTGTTTGAGCATAAATGTATGGGTAGCCTAGACTCAATCAAGCTATACACCTATGTCAATTGGTGCAGTGCTACCTATAATATATAAAGCCTTGCAGCAAGCGTTCAGCTCTTGCATCTTGTTGTACTCATCGACCACCCTCACCCTGACCCCTGGATGTGTTATATTGAAACAACCTACGTGCATGCCAATGCCATCTAAGTAAATAAGCATGTAGTGTAAGCAAGGCAGCTCTACTTGCACATACATACCGCTACCTCCCTAACACACATGCTTGAAACAAAAGAAATTATTCTTCATCCATTGAAGGAAATCCATCACTTAAATTCTAGTAGTGTGAACTCACTGGACAGCAGCCAGCTACCCTCCAGCCGATGGTGTGAGCATCACCTTTGTTTTCAATCTAGGGGTGGTCACTCATAAATATGTAAGCATAGCACGTGGGTTCAGCAGAAAGGATTTTAAAAATCCTTTTTTAACACAGTTCTTACATACAGAAGGGTACCATTTAAAGCGGCGGGTACTTATAGATTGAATAGAAAAAGGGTGTGATTTATTCATGAAAAATTCACAGATAAGGGGTTTTTAAAGTAGGCCTTGAACATACGTGATATAGAGGGTTTACATATATAGTGAACCCCTAGAGTTTTCAATTTACGGAGGTGTGGATTCCCAATCTCCTAGCGAGCAATGGTAGGCAAGGCCTAGTTGGTTGGTGCAAGGTTACGTAGGCATGGCAGTCAGGATTGTATAAGGCTAGAGTCACACCATCCAGAGGTCATATCTAACTTCCGAGTGTGAAACTCACACTGGCTAGAAGCCAAGGCATATATTAAAATCTATAAACCATATCATCAGATAGGAAAAGTCCACTTGGCTAGTTCAATAGAGTGCAGCTCATATCCAAACCATCTTGTTGGCTCAAACGAACAAATCTGTTTTGCATTTTTTCATTGTGTTTGCATGTGTCCGGTGTGAAGAGGTAGGAAGGTATTTGTCATAAACCCTTCTCTTATGTGGAATTTCACTAGTTGAATGCTACCAACCGTTTGCTTATGTGGAGTTTCACCAATTGAATGCTACCAACCTTTTGCTTGGAGTTTCACCATTTGAATGCTGCCAACTTGCTTATGTGGAATTTCACCAAACTGAATGCTACCAACCTTTTGCTTATGACCAGCAACAGCTGGCGTAGCCGAGAGTATGGCTCAAGTTGTAGCTTTGCGCAGCTAGTGTAGCCGAGAGTTTGGCAGAAGTTATAGCTTTGCATAACAGAGCTACCATAACTCACGTGGAGATGGTGGTGGATCATGCGATGGCACGAGGGAAGCAGGCGAGTGCAGTTTGTGTGGAGTAGACGTTTGCATGGGTTGGGTGGGGAGAAAAGGAGGTGATTCATTGGGGCCCAATTGGCACAGGCAAGAGCGGAAGGAGACGATTTATTGCGCTTTGTGCAGAGGAGGCGGGGCCCGAGTTATTTGTTGGGAACTAAAGTTGGGCTCTCAGCGAAAGGAGGCGTGCGCAAGAGAAGACAATGCTGCTCTTGTGGCATCATGGTAGGGATGGAGGTAGGCGAGTGTAGTAATCGGCGAGCGGAGAGCAAGTACATCTAGTTGGCGTTACAGAGCATTGAAGGCAAGATGTAGGCAAGGTTTGAGAGAAGAATAGAGCACTATCTTATTTTGATAGCATACGAGAGTCCATACAAGAATGAGGATTTAGAGTTACAATTTAACCTTTATACTTGGCTCCTAGTGTTCACACTTTGCCCGCCAATGTTAACAATGAGGTCCTAGTCCATCCAAGATTTCCTACACTAGTGCAAACAAGACTGTCCTAGCTAGAGATAGACAAGGTTTGAGAGAAGAATAGAGCACTATATTCACTTGAGATCATTTAAAAATGAGGATTTAGAGTTACAATTTGACCTTTATACTTGTCTCATAATGTTCAACACTTGGTCGGCCAATGTTAAAAATGAGGTCCTAGTGCATCCAAGACTGCCTAGACTAGTGCAAACAAGACTGTCCTAGCTAGAGATAGGCAAGGTTTCAGAGAAGAATAGAGCACTATCTTCACTTTAGAGCATACAAGAGTGCATAGAGAAGAATGAGAATTTAGAGTTACAATTTGACCTTTATACTTGCCTTGGGGTCATGCAAGAATGGCCATAGGCCATTCTTTTCATGCACAACAGGTGGAAGATATTAAGAGACTAAGGTTATGTAGAAGGGGAAGAGAAGGGTGTGTGTGAAGGGAATTAAGGTCCACTAGCTCATCTATTTAAAGGTGGAGCTAGGAGGCATTTTGTATTGAGCAAGGCCTAGTTGTATTCATAAACAACTTAATAAGCAAGATATTGTTCTTGTATTTTGTGAGTCCCTCTCCTCCACACACTTGATCTAGCATGAGCACAACGTTTTCTCAACATGGTATCTAGAGCTTTGGTTGAGTAGGTCACATTTGTGGTGTAGAATAGGTCAAAATCTTCATTTTTCCTTATCTTCTCTTGTGTGGAGCTCAACCCCCTGCTCTGGTGGAGGAGCTCTAGCAGCTTGTAAAGGCCATAACTTGAGGAGCTTTCAACTCGAGAAGTGTAGAAGGCAACTGGGTGCACGTGGTCGTACGGTTCATCAGCTCGATTAGGTATTCTCCATCGCGACATTGCCGCCTGTGTAGGCTGGCACAGTTTCTCTGCAGCACAGCTGGCCGTATAGCTATTCGCTACCTGTAGGCCATCATAAGCTATGGGAGTTCAGGGCTTTTGAAGCCCATAGGCTTCACTATCTATGACTTTAATCTCAGCTTGAATGATGGCGTGACGTAGTTGCTACAGCAAAAAAACCAGAGAGCTCTCCTTCAAGCTCTTGAAGCTCACCATTAAAGCTTCAAATTTTTTCCTTTTCTTGCTCTAATCCTTCCCTCTTTGCTCTAATCACCCAAGTGATAGTGTGAGAGCTTGTTGCTGATCCTTCTCTTGACTTTGAAGCGGTGGCCAACCACATGAGGCATTCATAAGTCTCATTCATCATGTCATCAAGCTTCCTCATCATCTTCAAGCTCTCAAATCTCTTCAAAGTGTGCTTATGAGCACTAATAGTGTTGATTAACACTAATAAAGCTTCTAATCCAGTAAAAGGGAGTTATTTCAAAGTGTGTTTAAATACTAAGAGTGTTATTAAACACTAATGGTGAATCTAATCACCAATACAAGTATCATTAGATGCTTAAAATGTGCTCTTAAGCACTAATCGTATTTTTTAAACACTAATGGTGATCTTAATCACCAAACAAAGTATTCTTTAACACTAATGAAGATAATCCCCATCAAAATTAGTAATTTGGCACAAATCCTAAGTTCTAAACCATAAAAATTACTATTTTAATCTCCTATTTATGCAACATTCTTGACTTGATTAGGGTCGTTGCACTCTCATAAGCCTTTCTCTTTCTAATTAAGCCTAAATATCATTAATTTTTTGATTTTTTCTTCTTCATAAATCAGCCCATTACTCTTTAATAACCTCCTTCAATACCCAATGTCAAAGGACAACACTCAAATCAAGAAGTTCTCGGGAGAGGGCTTCCACACTTGGCAAGTTGTCAAGTACAAGATGATGTCCAAAGGCTTTTGGCCATTCATCTCCGGCACTAAGGTTATTGATCTAACAAAGGCTAAAGATATTGAAGACGATGAGAGGGCACAAGCCATCATCATGCTTCATCTTGATGTGGCTCTCATTCACCATGTGGACCAGCTTCCGACTGCAAAGGAGAAATGGGATGAGCTTGATAAGCTCTATGGAGCTCGTGGTAAGAATTCCAAGATCTCACTTAAAATTGAATTTTTCAGCTTGGAACTCAAAGAGGGAGATGACATTGGAGCCTTCATTTCTCACTTGAAGGGCCTTATGTCTCAACTTGCATCAGTGAATGCGAGAATGGATGAAGATGATGCAGTGGCTGTTTTGCTAAAAGCAATCAAGAAGGTGTACCCCACCTTAGTCACCACCCTAAAGAACATACCTAATCCCACCCTCGAAAGAGTCATTCAATCTTGTCTTGATGAAGAAAAGAGGCCAAAGGGAGGAGCTGAATCTTCAAATACAACCACTTCATCGACTATCGAACAAGCTTTGTCACATCAAGTGGTCAAAGTAAGATGTGCCCATTGCAAAAAGGTGTGGGTCATCTGGCAAATAATTATTGGATCAAATATCCCAACAAAATGAAATGTAACAAGTGTAAACAAATGGGACATATCACTTCTAAATGTCCTAACAAAGAGTCAGAGGCAAACTTTGTATATCATCCTCTACCTCCGCTGAGAAATTGTTTTAAATCTCAATGTAATCACACCTATATTCCAAACCTTGTACGCCTAATGTTATAAAGGCATCCTATGTCCAATACCACCTATTCCATTCCTTCATAGTTGGTATTGAGGGGGGGTATTAAGAGACTAAGGTTATGTAGAAGGGGAAGAGAAGGGTGTGAGTGTGAAGGGACTTAAGGTCCACTAGCTCATCTATTTAAAGGTGGAGCTAGGAGGCATTTTGTATTGAGCAAGGCCTAGTTGTATTCATATACAACTTAATAAGCAAGATAATGTTCTTGTATTTTGTGAGTCCCCTCCTCCACACACTTGATCTAGCATGAGCACTACGTTTTCTCAACAGAAGAATGGACCTAGGTCCATTCTTGCATGATGCCAAGGCCTCAAGGTCATTTTGGTATGGACATGGGGCATCCAAGAATGGCCCTACGGCCATTCTTTTCATACACAATAGGTGGAAGAATGGCCCAAGGGCCATTCTTGCATGACCCCAAGGCCTCAAGGTCATTTTGCCATGGGGGCATCCAAGAATGGCCTAAGAAACATTCTTTTTAATGCACAACAGGTGAAAGAATGGCCCAAGGTGCATGAAATAGTGGCCATAGGGGCATCCAATAATAGCCCAAGGGCCAATATATGACCCTAAGGGGCCAGGGGTGCATCCAAGAATAGTTCTAGGGCCATTCTTTTCCATGCACAACATGAGGAAGAATGGCCCTCGGGCCATTCGTGCATGACCCCGAGGCCTCAAGGTCATTTTTGGGATGGCCATGGGGCATCCAAGAATGGCTCTAGGGCCATTCTTTTCATGCACAACAGGTGTAAGGACCTTTCTTACATGACCCGAAGGCCTCATACATCCACCATTTTACTTTAAAATGCATCACAATGCATGAAATAGTCACCATGGGGGCATCCAAGAATGGCCCAAGAGCCGTTAAGTTGCATGACTCCAAGGGCCCATGGATGCATCCAAGAATGATCCTAGGGCCATTGTTTTTCATGCACAAGATGAGGAAGAATGGCCCTAGGGCCATTCTTGCATGACCCCAAGGCCTCAAGGTCATTTTTGAGATGGCCATAGGGCATCCAAGAATGGCCCTAGGGCCATTCTATTCATGCACATTAGGTGGAAGAATGACCCCAAATGTCATTCTTGCATGACCCCAAAGGCCATTATTCCATGACCCAAAGGCCTCAAGGTCATTTTGGAATGGTCATGGGGCATCCAAGAATGGCCTTAGAGCTATTCTTCTCATGCACAGCACGTGGAAGAATATCCTAAGGGCCATTCTTGCATGACCCCAAGGCCTCAAGCTTATTTTGGGTTGGCCATGGGTTATCCACAGGAATGGCTATAGGGCTATTCATTTCATGCACAACAGGTGTAAGGAACATTCCTACATGACCCCAAGGCCTCAAATATCCACCGTTTTACTTTAAAATGCATCACAATGAATGAAATAGTGGCCATGGAGGCATCCAAGAATGGCCCAAGGGCCATTTTGGTATTACCCCAAGGGGCCATGGATACATCCAAGAATGGTCCTAGGGCCATTCCTTTCCATGCACAACATGACAACAAATGGCCCTGGGGTCATTCTTCTATGACTCCAAGGCCTTAAGGACATTTTTGGGATGGCCATGGGACATCCAAGAATGCCCCTAGGGCCATTCGTTTCATGCACAACAAGTGTAAGGACCATTCGTTCATGACCCCAAGGCCTCATATAAACGAATACCCCTAGGGCCATTCGTTTCATGCACGATAAGTGTAAGGACCATTCGTTCATGACCCCAAGGCCTCATATAATCACTATTTTACTTTAAAATGCATCACAGTGCATGAAATAGTGGCCATGGGGGCATCCAAGCATGGCCTAAGGCCCATTCTTGCATGACTCCAAGGGGCTATGGGTGCATCCAAGAATGGTCCTAGGGCCATTCTATTTCATGTACAACATGAGGCATAATGGCCCTAGGGCCATTCTTCCATGATCCCAAGGCCTTAAGGTCATTTCTGGGATGGCCATGGGCATCCCAGAATGGCCCTAGGGCCATTCATTTCATGCACAATAGGTGGAAGAATGACTCCAAAGGCCATTCTTGCATGATCCCAAGGCCTCAAGGTCATTTTGGAATGGCCATCGAGCATCCAAGGATGGCCTATTTTCATGCACAACAAGTGGAAAAATGGCCCTAGGGCCACATACTTGCATGACCCCAAGGCCTCAAGGTCGTTTTGGGATGGATACAGGGGCATCCAAGAATGGCCATAGGGCAATTCGTTTCATACACACCATGTGGAAGAATGGTCCTAGGGCCATTCTTGCAACACCCCAAGGCCTCAAAGTCATTTTGGGATGGCCATGGGGGCATCCAAGAATGGCCATAGGGCCATTCTCATCATCCACAATAGGTGGAAGAATGGCCATAGGGCCATTCTTGCATGACCCGAGGCATCAAGGTCATTTTGGAATGGCCATTGGGGCATCCAAGAACGGCCCAAGGGCCTTTCTTTTCATGCACAACAGGTGTAAGGGCCATTCTTGCATGGCCTCAAATATCCACTGTTTTACTTTGAAATGCATCCAAGAGCATGAAATAGTGGCCATGGATACATCCAAGAATGGCCAAATGGCCATTATTTTCATGCACAAGACGTGGAAGAATGGCCCTAGGGCCATTCTTACATGACCCCAAGGCCTCACAGCCATTCTTGGGATGGCCATAGGGCATTTTGGATGGCCATGGCCAAGAATGACCCTAGGGCTATTTTTTTCATGTACAATAGGTGTGAGGACCATTCCTACATGACCCCAAGGCAAAAAATATCCACCATTTTACTTTAAAATGCATCACAATATGCATGAAATAGTGGCAATGGGGGCATCAAAGAATGGCCCAAGGGCCATTCTTGCATGATGCCAAGGGGCCATGGGTGCATCCAAGAATGGTCCTAGGGCCATTCTATTCATGCAAAACACGAGGAAGAATGGCCCTAGGGCCAAGCTTGCACGACCCCAAGGCCTCAAGGTCACTTTAGGGATGGCCATGGGACATTCAAGAATGGCCCTGGGGCCATTCTTTTCATGCACAATAGGTGGAAGAATGACCCCAAAGGCCATTATTGCATGACCCCAAGGCCATAAGGTCATTTTGGATTTGCCATGGTGGGGGGGCATCCAAGGATGGCCTCTTTTCATGCACAACAGGTGGAAGAATGGCCCTAGGGCCATTCTTGCATGTCCCCAAGGCCTCAAGGTCATTTTGGGATGGATATGGGGGCATCCAAGAATGGCCATAGGGCCATTCTTTTCATGCAAGGCCATTATTCCATGACCCAAAGGCCTCAAGGTCATTTTGGAATGGTCATGGGACATCTAGAAATGGCCTTATTAGAGCCATTCTTGTCATGCACAGCACGTGGAAGAATATCCTAAGGGCCATTCTTGCATGACCCCAAGGCCTCAAGGTCATTTTAGGATGGCCATGGATCATCTAGGAATGGCTATAGGGCTATTCTTTTCATACAAAATAGGTGTAAGGAGCATTCCTACATGAACCCAAGGCCTCAAATATCCACCGTTTTACTTTAAAATGCATCACAATGCATGAAATAGTGGCCATGGAGGCATCCAAGAATGGCCCAAGGGCCATTTTGGTATGACCCGAAGGAGCCATGGGTGCATCCAAGAATGGTCCTAGGGCTATAATTGCAAGAATGGCCCTAGGGCCATTCTTTTCCATGCACAACATGAAAAACAATGGCCCTGGGGCCATTCTTGCATGACCCAAAGGCTTTAAGGTCATTTTTGGGATGGCCATGGGACATCCAAGAATGGCCCTAGGGCCATTCGTTTCATGCACGACGACGACAGGTGTAAAGATCATTCCTACACATGACCCCAAGGTCTCATACATCCACTGTTTTACTTTAAAATGCATCACAGTGCATGAAATAGTGGCCATGGGGCAGCCAAGCATGGCCTAAGGCCCATTCTTGCATGACTCCAAGGGACCATGGGTGCATCCAAGAATGGTCTTAGGGCCATTCTATTTCATGTGCACAACATGAGGAATAGCCCTAGGGCCATTCTTCCATGACCCCAAGGCCTCAAGGTCATTTTTTGGATGGCCATGGGCATCTAAGAATGGCCTTAGAGCCATTCATTTCATGCACAATAGGTGGAAGAATGACTCACAACAAGTGGAAAAATGGTCCTAGGGCCGCATGCTTGCATGACCCTAAGGCCTCAAGGTCGTTTTGGGATGGATATAGGGGCATCCAAGAATGGCCATAGGGCAATTCGTTTCATACACACCATGTGGAAGAATGGTCCTAGGGCCATTCTTGCAACACCTCAAGGCCTCAAAGTCATTTTGGGATGGCCATGGGGGCATCCAAAGAATGGCCATAGGGCCATTCACATCATCACAATAGAGGTGGAAGAATGGCCATAGGGCCATTCTTGAATGACCCTAAGGCATCAAGGTCATTTTGGAATGGCTATTGGGCATCCCAAGAATGGCCCAAGGGCCTTTCTTTTCATGCACAACAGGTGTAAGGGCCATTCTCGCATGACCCCAAGGCCTCAAATATCCACTGTTTTACTTTGAAATGTATCCGAGAGCATGAAATAGTGGCCATGGATACATCCAAGACTGGCCAAATGCATTATTTTTATGCACAAGACGTGGAAGAATGGCCTAGGGCCATTCTTACATGACCCCAAGGCCTCACAGCCATTCTTGGGATGGCCACCATAGGGCATTTTGGATGGCCATGGGACATCCAAGAATGACCCTAGGGCCATTTCATGTACAACAGGTGTGAGGACCATTCCTACATGACCCCAAGGCATAAACTATCCACCACCATTTTACTTTAAAATGTATCCCAATATGCATGAAATAGTGGCCATGGGGGCATCAAAGAATGGCCCAAGGGCCATTCTTGCATGACACCAAGGGGCCATGGGTGCATCCAAGAATGGTCCTAGGGCAATTCTATTCATGCAAAACACGAAAAAGAATGGACCTAGGGCCATTCTTGCATGACCCCAAGGCCTCAAGGTCATTTTTGGGATGGCCATGGGACATCCAAGAATGGCCCTGGGGCCATTCTTTTCATACACAACAGGTGGAAGAAAGACTCCAAGAATGGCCCTGGGGCCATTCTTTTCATACACAACAGGTGGAAGAATGACTCCAAAGGCCATTCTTGCATTACCCCAAGGTCTTAAGGTCATTTTGGATTTGCCATGGGGCATCCAAGGATGGCCTCTTTTCATGCACAACAGGTGGAAGAATTGCCATGGGGCATCCAAGGATGGCCTCTTTTCATGCACAACAGGTGGAAGAATTACCCTAGGGACATTCTTGCATGTCCCCAAGGCCTCAAGGTCATTTTTGGATGGATATAGGGGCATCCGAGAATGGTCATTTTTGGATGGATATAGGGCCATTCTTTTCATCCACAGGCAGAAGAATGGCCCTAGGGCCATTCTTGCATGACCCCAAGGCCTCAAGGTCTCAAGGTCATTTTGGAATGGCCATTGGGACATCCAAGAATGGCCCAAGGGCTATTCTTTTCATGCACAACAGTTGTAAGGGCCATTCTTGCGTGATCCCAAGTACTCAAATATCCATTGTTTTACTTTGAAATGCATCCTAGAGCATGAGATAGTGGCCACATGGAGACATCCAAGAATGGTCAAATGGCCATTATTTTCATGCTCAACAGGTGGAAGAATGGCCCTAGGGTCATTCTTGCATAACCCCAAGGCCTCAAGGTTTCATGCACAACATGAGAACGAATGGCCGTGGGGCCATTCGTGCGCATGACCCCAAGGTCTCAAGAGGGATGGCCATGGGGCATCCAAGAATGGCCCTAGGGCCATTCTTTTCATGCAAAACAGGTGTAAGGACCATTCTCACATGACTCCAAGTCCTAAAATATCCTCCATTTTACTTTGAAATGGATCATAGTGCATGAAATAATTGCCATGGGGGCATCCAAGAATGGCCCCCAAGGGCCATTCTTGCATGACCCCAAGGGGCCATGGGTGCATCCAAGAATGGCCCTAGGGCCATTCGTTTTCATGCACAACATGAGGAAGAATGACCCTAGGACCATTCTTGCATGACCCCAAGGCCTCAAGGTCATTTTTGGGATGGCCATGGGGCATCCAAGAATGGCCTTGGGGCCATTCTTTTCATGCACAACAGGTGGAAGAATGACCCCAAAGGCCATTCTTACATGACCCCAAAGACCTCAAGGTCATTTTAGAATGGCTATAGGGCATCCAAAGATTACCTCTTTTCATGCACAAACAGGTAGAAGAATGGCCCTAGGGCCATTCTTGCATGAACCCAAGGCCTCAAGGCCTCAAGGTCATTTTGGGATGGATATGGGGCATCCAAGAATGGTCATAGGGCTATTATTTTCATGCACAACATGTGGAAGAATGGCCCTAGGGCCATTCTTGCATGACCCCAAGGCCCCAAGGTCATTTCGAGATAGCCATGATGGCATCCAAAATGGCCGTAGGGCCATTCTTTTCATCCAGAATAGGTGGAAGAATGGCCCTAGGGCCATTCTTGCATGACCCCAAGGCCTTAAGGGCATTTTGGAATGGCCATTGGGGCATCCAAGAATGGCCTAAGGGCCATTATTTTCATACACAACATGTGTAAGGGCCATTATTTTCATACATAACAGGTGTAAGGGTCATTCTTGCATGACCCCAAGGCCTCAAATATCCACTATTTTACTTTGAAATGCATCACACAGAATGAAATAGTGGCCATGGAGACATCCAAGAATGGCCAAATGGCCATTATTTTCACGCACAACAAATGGCAGAATGGCCCTAGGACCGTTCTTGCATGACCCCAAGGCCTCAAGGTCATTTTTGGATGGCGAGGGGGCATCCAAGAATGGCCATAGGGCCATTCTTTTTCATGCACAACATGAGGAAGAATGGCCCTAGGGCCATTCTTACATGACCCGAAGGCCTCAAGGTCAGTTTTGGGATGGCCATGGGGAATCCAAGAATGGCCCTAGGGCCATTCTTTTCATGCATAACTGGTGTAAGGACCATTCCTACATGACCCCAACACCTCAAATATCCACCATTTCATGCAGAATAGGTGGAAGAATGGCCCAAGGGACATTCTTGCATGACTCTAAGGCCTCAAGGTCATTTTGGGATGGTCATGGGAAGAATGGCCCTAGGGCCATTCTGTTCATGCACAACAGGTGTAACTACCATTCTTGCATGACCGCAAGGCCTCAAGGTCATTTTAGAATGGCCGTGTGGCATTTAAGAATGGTTGTAGGACCATTCTTGCCATGTTGTAAGGACCATTCTTGCATGACCCTTGGGCCTCAAGGTCATTTCGGAATGGCCGTGGGCTTTCAAGAATGGCCCTTTCCCTTGGCCCATTCTTTTCGTGTAATTGTCGTGCATGGAAAGAATGGCCCTAGGCCATTCTTGAATGCCCCAAGCCACTCTAACATGGCCTTGAGGCTAACTAAGAATGGTTAAGGACCATTCTTTGATGCCCCGTGACAACTCCAGCGTGGCCTTGGAGTGAAGTAAGAATGGCCTAGGGCCATTCTTTCTCCTCTTGTTCATGTGAGAATGACTCTAGGACTATTATTAGATGTGCCACGGTCATTTCAACATGACCTTGAGGTCATTAGGGCATGTAAGAATGGCCCTAGGACTATCATTGTAATTTTTGTGCATGAGAAGAAAGAACCTAGGGCCATTCTTAGATGCCCAAGGTCACTCCAACATGGGCTTGCATTAGAGCATGCAAGAATCTCCTTAGTGCCATTCCTATT
Organism: Cibotium barometz; assembly: GCF_041138505.1. Classification (NCBI taxonomy): domain Eukaryota; kingdom Viridiplantae; phylum Streptophyta; class Polypodiopsida; order Cyatheales; family Cibotiaceae; genus Cibotium; species Cibotium barometz. Next base: position 46,977,675 of record NC_141073.1, on the reverse strand, counting down.
CCTATTTGTGCATTAGAAGAATGCCCCTAAAGGTCATGTTGGAATGGCCTTGGGGAATCATAGAATAGCCCTTGTGCATGAGAATAATGGTCTATTCTTGGAATGGTTGTGCATGAAAGGAATGGCCATTAGGGGAAGGTTGAGGTCTATAGGGGCCCTTTAAGCTACCATATTATGATTTTAATGACTTTTTATTAAAATGTTAAGTTTCTTTGACTTTAGATACCTTCTTATTCTTCAAATGGCCTAAAGGTCATGTTGGAATGGCCTTGGGGAATTATAGAATAGCCCTTGTGCATGAGAATAATGGTCTATTCTTGGAATGGTTGTGCATGAAAGGAATGGCCATTAGGGGAAGGTTAAGGTCTATAGGGGCCCTTTAAGCTGCCATATTATGATTTTAATGACTTTTTATTAAAATGTTAAGTTTCTTTGACTTTAGATACCTTCTTATTCTTCAAATGGCTAGAAGTTTGAATTTCAAAGTTTCCTACCAAAATTGAATTTGAAATTGAGTGGGCAAAACCATATCATGTGACATATCTATGGAAAGAGCTCAGCGAGTAGATTCTGGATCTCTAATCTTCGACAAATTTTGAGCTCATATGTAGAAGTTATGGATGTCCGAAATTTTAAAAACTTTCCCCCCACTTTTTGGAAATGAAAAGTACAAAAAGGCATCTTCTAGAGAATCTTTCGACCACCTTTAATCACCCAACATTTTTGTATACATGGCATCACATGGGGACTGTTCCTAGCAAGGTTGCTAGGCCAGCTATTTTAGCTGTTTCTTTGTGATGATGACTCATATTCCTCTATTGGGGATACAGATGACCAACCTATCCAGATATTTGAAAGCTTCAAAAAAGACCTTGAAGATGTAGACAAAGTGATAGATGAAGCCAAAGAGGTGCATCAAAGAATTCTTCAGATGAACAACCTAGAGAAGAAGACGGCGGAAAAATCTGTCGTGCAAAATTAGAAGGGTCTTAAATCGATGGACTTAGGCCGAGTAGAAGTTATTGTAAGACTTGTACTAAACTGTTGTATCTTAGCAATGACTAATGTGATGAAAAATTTCTACATGGACGTGTGTCTACAAAATACTCATAAAATGATTTTGAAGCAAATGTCTTTAAAATTCAGTTTTAACCAAAGATAAGTTATGAGGATAAAAATTCTAAACAATCTATTTTATTATGCCAAAGCACAATACTCACAAAATACAATAATGAGTAGGGCTCAATAAAAATATAGAATGTTTATACAAATATGAGCTGAGCTCAATAAAAATACAAAATCTTTACAACGTTGTCTCTGGACATACAAATTGCCGGTTTCAAGCTCTGTAGCCTCAGCCTTGGCCTCCTCCTTTGACTCAACCTTGGCCTCCTCCTTTGTCTCCTTTGTTGGCACCTTGCCTGCCTTGTCCTTGCTCTTGCCTGCAAATGGAAGCTTCCTCTTTGCCTTGCCCTTTCTCAGGGACTCCTTGTTTAAAGCTGAAATGCTTAATATGGGAATGAAACGGTATCTTTTTTCTCTTCTTTGATGCACTAGTGCCAGCAAAACTAGTGGAAGTGGCGAGTCAGGGTCATTAGGCGTAATTGCATTATTGAGGATAATGTTTATTGCCTTTGCCCGCACACTCCACAACCAGAACTCATCTGAGAGAACAGACTATGCAACAACATAAAAGTCAATTAGAATAATGCGAGATCTCTCATGAAATGAACATAGAGAAATTATATTACAATGACACAAGAAACTTACATAGTTGTCAAAATTAGTGTACTTGGAAAGGAGGAACTTCCAGAAATTTGCGACTACATGCCAGCCAACAAGAGTGCGAATCCTTTTGCATAGGAACGGGTTGTTTGAGAAATTTTCACTCTATATCCTTTTTCAATTCAAGACATACAGTTTCAATCAATGAAGTTGCCTTCTTACATGTCCTACAGTCAACGATATAAAGAATGACTTACAATCAACAATTAGGAAGCAAGAAGGAAACGATATAAAGTATAATGACTTACAATTTAGACTGTCCGTGCATTCCGAGAGAAGGCTAGTCATAAAAATTGTTCGGCATTTCACCACATTTATTAAACAAGCAGACCAGTGCCCTCTGAAATTGAGAAAGTAAACAAAAAATATAAGAAACCTAACACAGGCAACTAATAACTTAAATTCTATCAACAGCTTTAAATCCAAAGAAAATACATACTTCTCTATATATGGTAGCACAACAAAGCAGGTACCCGGACTAACTCCCTGGAAATAAGGAGCAAGGTCCTCGTCAGACCTCGACGGGTCAATCAGGATAGTTGATACCAAAGGATCACAAATATATACTTGCTTTGCCTGGTCTGGCAAAAGCTCTTTCAACAGTACCCTGCAGAGCAGATTGAATTAAAAACATTAGGAAAGGGAAAAAGAAATCAAAATAAGAAAGCATTCAAAACAAAGGCGAAGAGTACACACCTTAAACAAGTAAGCACAATACTGTCATTAATGTCTCTTTTCTTTTCAATGAGCATATGAACATCCGTTGGAGCGATATGGAGGTAATCCTCTTGCTCGGCGATGTATAAGACATTGCATATAATCTGATGAGGCATTGCCTTAAGTCTGTCGTTATTCTCTCCCTCCAACTTTAGAAGGTTTTCTGCCAAATCATCCCTATTAACATTCTCTTCTAATGTCTCCTTTCCTTTTAGATCTACCCCCTTTTACAAGCCTATTAAGCCCTTGTAACCTGCTATTGTCACCTCTTGAATAACCACCTTGTCTCAGAAGCCCTGTTCCACTTCAAAGCAGAGGGAATGGAGAGGATTTCTGCTACCTTTCTATCCTTGAATGGTATAGGTCGCATGAATTTATCATGCCTATACCTAACTTTGCTTACTAATGTCATGTCCTTGTCCATTAGTGTGACCCTCTTGGTGGCAATGTTACTATCATTTAATAAGTCTATAAGGAAGTCCTTGCATGACTCTTGAAGACATGCGACGGCACTACTCTACCATTTAAAGTAACCTTTCAACTTTATTCTGTCGCTTATGGATCTAACAATCCTCTAGAAGGGAGCTTTGGGGATGAGGAGATTGACAGCCGCCTGCGCCTTCCTTATCTCTGCAATCATTTTTCTTTGCCTCTGCAAAGTGACCCTGGCCTTTGAAATGTCCCTACTGGTGTGCTGGGTTTGACATCAGGAAGCATAGGTTCACTTAAGACGTCCCGACGGTCTGTTTTCTCTAGAATATGTGGAACTGGATTGGGCGTTGGATCTGGCTCTGGCACTCAAACTCTCCTAACGGTCTGTTTTGTGCATGCCATTATAGCACTAGAAAAGAGAAGGCAGAGTAATTAGCTAAGTCACACGACCACCATCCATCGCGCGATAAGGGGAATCCAAATCTAGACCAACGTTCTTTTGCTGCACGGTGAACGAAACAAGAACATTTAAATAAAATTTTCAGACCCGTCCACGGAGCGATATTCCAATTCAAAAATATGGAGAATAGGTATATCTCACGGTGAACGAAATAAGAACTTAAGTATAAATAAAATTTTCAGACCCGTCCACGGAGCGATATTCCAATTCCAAAATATGGAGAATAAATACATCGCACGGTGAATGAAACAAGCACTTATTAAAATTTTCAGACCCGACCACCCACGGAGCGATATTTCAATTCGAAAACATGGAGAATAGATATATCGCACCATGAACGAAATATCTCATGAATAAAATTTCCCCAGTCGTCCACGAAGCGATATGTCGATTCGATTTCACATGAAGAATAGCCATATCGCACCGTGAAGAATGAAATCAGAGAAAGAAAAGGGGAAGAGAGAGAAAAACTTGCAAGCGCTTGAAACAATGGCTGGGATGGATCGATTGAGTGAGCTGCACGAGCAAAGTGTGGAGAAACACAATTGGAAAAAATCGTGAAAAATATCATGGGAAAGAAAATATTTCTCCTTTTTATAGAGCAAAACGCAATCATACGTTGACAGCGTCAGCCCTACACGTGGCAATTCATGAATCGATGATGAGGTAAGCCCTTCCACACATGGCATTTGATCCTCAATCATGTGACGTCAGCCCTATTATTTGACCTATATAAAGATGGTGCAAGTTTTTTTTTTGCTTTTCTTTGCACTTGAAATTTTCTCGCTTTCCAGACTGTCCATTATGCGTCCACCACGGTGCGAGTCAACTTTTTCCACGGCCATACCATCCACGGTGCGATAGGTGCATTCCGACGTCGTTGCTTTCCCCTTATCGCATGGTGAACGGATTCTACCCGAACATTTCATTCAAGGTTGGTCACTAAATTGATTATTACTACAATGTCTTTCTGAGTAAGCTAGTCGTATTTTTTGATTAATGGGTAATCGATGGAATTATCAATGGAACTGGTGTTTTGAGCCTTTTTGGTGAGAAGGGTGCAAAATATGGGGGACGTGGTAGAATATCATATTATTCATTTGGATTATTTACTGGAGTTATCCCACTACACTATTACTAACAGTTGTCGCTTCTCCAGTTACTTAAGAAAGGCTCCAATTCATGTTCATTTCTTCCGACTACTCCTCATCTTCCCCGGATCAGTAGAGAAGCGATGGAGGTTAAGGGTTCTCACTTATACAATGCTGTAGATGATCAATGTGGATGATTTATTGCTGGAAGAGATTCGATGAGCCTAGCGCCACAGAGCATCTCTTTGATCTACTGAGGAGGGATGGGCCGCAAGAGAAATCCCTTTGCCATGTAGAGCCTATGTTCAACGTTCCTTTCAGTCTAGAGGAGATTATCAACAAGGACATGGCAAGGACATCCCTAGAGGGAGAGTGGACAGACTATTGCAGGTTGGTCTCGGTGGGGGGACCCTCTTATGGGTCCATTACGTATGTCCACATGTCAAGCCTCACAGTCACCTCGTCTTAGAATTCAAGCATGTCGAAGAGGTGTGACACTTACTCAGATGATCAACGTATCAAGATTTGTGTTGACATGTGCCCAATGCATGGCAGGAAATGCAGGTTGCTAGAATATCATTTTGGGTTTGTTGCCTATCTCTTTCTTCATGCTGATAAGGAGGATTACACAAAAGAGGAGCTTAAAGGAAGGACTGATAAATCAAAACAGTCCTTTATTTCAAGTGCTCAGTCTGCAGAGCAGAAGAAGAGGTCCTGGACCTTGTGTCCGAGAAGGAGGAGGAACTTCTCAGCACAAATTTTGATGTGGCAGAGTTTAAGGCCTCCACCATCATTGATGAAGGAACGTCAATCCGTCCATGGGGAGCGATTGACGTCAATTTTGTCATGCTTGGGCTACCATCCCTCCTAATTAATGAAAGTATTACCTCCTCCTCTCCTACATTCAAAAACTCTACAATTTTAGGGAGGATTACTGTCTTGCTATAATAGCAGACGGTTATGAAGCTGCGTCCGGTGTTCGCAATGTAGAGAATGAGCATAAGGATGAATTTCTCGCATTGGACACAGAAGTGATAGAAAACTTCTTAGAGACCCTAGAAGCAATGTCCTTGTGCTTTAAAAAGCCAAGGAGAATGAAGCTTCTCTTCCTTCAGAGGAAGAATTTCAAGCCCTTCAGTAGGATATTGGCATTTCTGAGTTTGGTAAAAGGAACCTGTTCCCGAACTTGACCAAGAAAATGAAGAGGGTCTCCATCAACCTTTGGGATGCAGCGAAGTTGGAGGAGGATGAGAACCAGAAGGTAAATTATTGCTTTTGTTACCTGAATTAATTATTTCTTTAGTTTGTCTGGTTTAATTCTTATTGCTTCAGTCTATTTGAATTATTTCTTACTTTAGTTTGTTCCCTCCTAGCTCTTTGTCAATGTAGATAGATCTTGACGACGCTGATGGATTTCTTGGACGAGGTGGTGCTGCTCGTGCAAGAGTTGGACAAAATGCCGCTCCTACACACTATGTCTCTTCTATCGACAAAAATATATTTATTATATATCATAGCAAAGTACTCCAGGGATGCAGAGATTCCACTCCTTACACTGAAAGCCTTATATCTAGGTATATAGGGTATGCATTTATACCTTATAATATACATAAAGTCATGCTTATAGAGGTGTGCTGCCATCCGTATCTTTGGATACGGCCCTAGTTTTTGGCCTTCTCGAGTAGGTTATTTTCTATGTTATTCAAGTTATGTCCTAGGTGCAGGAGTGGATGATGTAAAGTCACTCAAGGGCTATAGTAGTAAGAGGTGTTTGCATTATAGAGGGAAAATGCCTACCCAAGAGGGGGAGCAAGAAGAGAAGAGACTCAAGAGCAATTAGCTCTTTTCGTGTAAATATTTTCACTGTAAATCTTCAATATAATGGAATGGTGCAATTAATTTTTATTTTCAAGTCAAAAAGCTTTACAACTTTCTTCTAAATGTTTACTTCCTAAGTCAAAAATGTTTACAACTTTATTCCAAATACTTTCAATTTCAAAGTGCTATTTCTACTTCCAAATTCTTCCTATGTGTCTTCATGAAGATCTCCATGCTACATGATGTGTTGGTCCTGTGGTGCCAGCTTTCCACTTTAGTGATCTTCTCTGTTTGGCATTATTTCGTGCTGCCCTTGCTAGAGTACTCATACGTGCCCTTTCCATGGATAATTTTTTGCCCAAAAGTGTATCTGTAAAACCAGTTAAACATCTCATTGAGGTAATTTGTACAAGTCTTCCCTCCTCCATGCCGAGTGTTTTAAAAATCTACTCCTCTTGCTTGATAGTGAGATTTCTCCATTCCTTGTGTGCTCCAGATGTCCAGAGAACCATACTCATTCATGAAGTATGCACCATGAGCATAAAGAATGTGCTGTAAAAAAATTAAGAGAGTCAGTAGTTATTCTTACTCTTTTCTTAATATCCAGTAGGAAGGAGAAAATGTATTTACCATGTAGTGCGTAATGTTGGTTTCACCCCATGTATCAACCATGGACTTCGTAAAATTAGAAAGCTCGTCTTTAAATTTTTGTTGCTCCATTGTGGTTGTCGTGCTTTTGGTTAAAAGTTTCACCGTCTTATTAACGTCTTGCTTTATTTCCACTCATGGACACTTGTTATGCAACCTCATGATTCATGCCAAAGGTCTTTTTGTTAACAGTAATCTGCACATTGCCACCATGGCACCCAATTGAGTTGAGTAGTTTCTCTACTTTATGAATAGCTTCTTCTTGTCGTTCTTTACCTTGCATGGTAAATGCATAATCTATGTGACATTTGAGCAAACGGTCAAACACACGCATGAATGCATGCAGTGTACAGAAGCGGACATTCTTCAGGTCAAATGGAATCATAGGATTCCATTCTGGGTCTCTCAAATGCCTATTTGGCATAGCTAGCATGTTGGTAGACAAGACACCTCCAACCTATTTGCCAGCATCGTCCATGGGGTCGTGCTCAATATCTTGACTCTCAAGCATCCTCTTCTTTCCTGACTTTTTTTTATTTTCCCTCACCATTCTCATGTACCACGGACAAGGATTTGGGGTGTTGGCACCATCTGGACACCCAAGCAAGCAGTTTATTGTCTTCAGGTCACCCCCCAAATGCCAATCTACTGTATGAGTGCCCTTGCCCTCTACCTCAAGTTTTCCTCTCTGAATCTGTGCTTTGATGATAGTGGTAATCCAGGGTATCCTATCAAACATCCAAGAGAGAACTTCATGTGTCTCTTTTGGTACTTTAAATGCCCCAAGCCACCATATCTCTTTCTCATATTGGACACTATATGAGGGAAGGTCTAGCATGCAAATCCTCTCCCTATCAGAAGTTTGATTGATCTCAGTATTCCCCTCAAATGTGTCTTTACTGAGAAAAGATGATAACTCTGAACTTTTTGCATATGCCATAGCCTCATTCTCATGAGTGTGATACTCATTCGCTCTACCCTCTTTCCTTTCACAATCTGACACTCATCCATTTTCAACACAAAGCTAACTTTGTTACCTTACATGACAAACAAAATTAATTAAGCTTTGATTTTTCATAGACTTTTTCAATTACTTTGCAAGAGATTAAAGTTACTTACAATTATTAGGTAATCCATAGAATAAGATCATAACTTTCTGAAGACGTTGTAGGTCAACAAATATATTGTTGAACTCGTAAAATAAGGAACCACAATATTACCATTGTTGCCTTGCTTTTTTCCCCAATCTCTAATGGTCAGCACATCATTGACGCAGTGGTACTCTCCAATCTTATGTTGCACATGTTTATTGTTTGCAGGTCCTCTTTGCTAATCTTAATCTTCTTGGGGCAGGAAAAATATTTCATGTGATGCCTTGTTTGCGAAGTGTATCTTGTAGTAATTGATGGAAAATTGCAGCCTGGTATCCTTTTGTACTTATGCCCACTTCATCGCATGCATTTTGAACTTCCTCAATGCCTAAGATATTATTTATATCGTTCATTATCTCATTTGTAAGTATCTGTTGTACCTTCTTGTAGAGTGGATCTCGAACTATGGAAAGAATGTCATGTTTTCTCATGTAGATATGTGACATATCTCCAATATCTTGAGGACCATTATCACCACACGCATCTTTAAGAAAGGTCCTGTAATGAACTAACAAAGATTACTTATAGCGGCAATATTATATAATGAATTAATAAATAATGAAAAAAATCAAACAATAGATACACTCTAATAAGAATAACTTATAACCAAAAATCAAATAAACCTTGCTGCATGAATTCTTCACTTGAGAGCACCACCACCAATTGCAAGTGCCTGAATGTTGTTCATTGTCCTCTTTTGCTCTCTAGCTCCCATGGGTGTGCTCTTCATATGTGAGATTGTATCCTGTAACTTGAGGATGTGGTCCTCTTTCTCTTTGCCCTCTCTGTAGCTGTAAAATATTATTCTGTGTAATTTCGAGAGCTTGTTGCACACTACTCAAAGTGACTTGCAAGCTATGAATTTGTGAGTTTAGAAATTGAACCTTCCATGCATCACATATACTTAAGCGTTTGCAATATCCAAGGAGCCCATTCTCATGAATGAATGAGGATAGGCTTGTGAAAGATGGAGAGAAATTTGAAGAAGGATCATTAGGATATAAATACCCATCAACCCAAAGATCCACATTACAATGACCCTGCTGTCTTCTTTCTTGCTTCTCCTATGCGTTTAGACGTTCTTTTCGGATAGGTGCATATTTATTCAAGATGCGAATATACAAGTCTACCTTCCTCACTTTTGAGGTGTTTGTTATTTCTGTGAGTGCCATAGTAGACACAATGGAAGATGGTAGATAGCTTGGATCCTAAAGAGAAGCTTGAAAGGGAGACCTACTGCAAAGAGAGGAGGGCTTGGGAGGGAAAGATTGAGAGAGAGAAAGAGAGAGAGAGAGAGAGAGAGAGAGAGAGAGAGAGAGAGAGAGAGAGAGAGGGAAAGACTGAGAGAGAGAGAGAGAGAGAGAGAGAGAGAGAGAGAGAGAGAGAATCTTTTAGTTGTTGAGTCAGAGATAGAGAGGAGATGTGATAGTAATCTCAATGAAGAAAACGGCTTTTAGGTGGGTTTGCTATAAAATATAAATTTTAAATTGCTAGCCTATCCAAAAATTTAAATTTAAATTAAAATTTTAAATAAAAAAACGTAAGTTTTCCTTGTCTTTTAATGACTTGATTTAGAATTTGTGGGAACTTAAAAAAAACAATGAAAGTGTATTAAACAAGATTGTCTTTTATGACTGTTGATATGAAATTTAGAGGGAGCTTCAGAAACGCAATGAAAGTGCATTAAATGTGATTGAAAGTTATTTTGGGATAATTATTTTGAATTGTAATAAAAATTATTTTTGGAGCCCTTATATGGACGAGATTGATGATGTTTCGAGAGTTTTAGTGGCTAGAAAGAGAATCCTAGAGTGAAAATCCTAGAGAGGGAAAACTAGAGAGATCCCCTACTTTTAGGACCAAAAGTAGGCGTCATTATGAGGTTTGTCTCCTTAAGTCTCAGTAAAATTAGTCTTACTTCTTTAAAATTAGGGATTCTTACGGGGCCCTTTTTATGCTCAAATGACAAGAGTGGAGACATTTTCTATTTAAGAGAAATTATTAATTGGAGCTTACCTAAGAAGACTTGTGACACTTGTACCAATCCATCCATAAGTTGTTTGCAAGTTTAATAACTCCAAGTTTGCAAAGGGATGCTTACGTGCGTAAGTTGTTTGCAACTTTAATAGCTCCAAGTTTGCTCGCAATGTAGAGTACGAGCATCCCTCATGCAAAGGGGTGCCTACCTCTCTATGCAAGGTTTTCTCCTCTTATGAAATTGGAGCTTACTCTCCATCATCCATGACCTCCCGTTCAAAGAATTCATTCACCATGTCTTCCATGATGAGATCCTCTTCCTCTTCATGTGGCAATGGTGGAGGCACCTCATTCATTAGTTGGAAAAAATGATTCTCAAGCATGCTTTTCCTATGAAACCTTACCACCTTTCATAATCTATCCAATGTAATTGAATGGTGTGTCATATTATGTAACACTCTTCTATGGTTTTCCTCTATGTCATCATCCGCACTTGGTCGTGCCAATGTCTCATGAAGCCCATATGTGTACAGATATGCTTAATTGTTATACAACGATGTCATATATAGTGGCCCTTACATTGATCACACATGTCACATATTTTTTCTCCTCAACCATACTTTGGAACCAACATCTAGCCCTTGATCAGCGAAATATCGTTGCTCAGGAGGGAAAATTTGTAGCAAAATTTCACTATTGAAGCAACGACCTGCAAGCTGATACTTGTGCCTAAATTGCCACCTCCGCGATCCGATTCCTTTCTACCTACCTCTCCCATTGTTGCACATCACCCAAGCCCTTTCACCTCTCTCTCCATCAAAGCTGTAACATACCTCCTAGATTAACCAAGTTATGATTAAAGATAATATTAAGTTTTGGATGCGACAGGTTTTAGTAATGAATTCCGGCAAGTTTTCAGCAGTACAGTAAAAATTCCAAGTGTTAAAATTAAGTGAAAATTCAAGATTGATTTTTCAATTTGTTAGTATACTCAAAGGAAGGCTTTAAGTGTGTAAATCGAAATTTGATATAAAAAAAAAAGTAAAACGTGACCTATTTTTGGAGTCGACTTTCATATACATCTGATTTTGGTAATTCTACCTACGTTGGGTTGTAGAGTGCACATGTTTTAGTAATTTTAAGTACCCACGCAACTAGTTTCTGATAACTGTGGCTTGAAGTTATACCTATTGTAGTTGTAGCCCTGACTGGCAGATCTAAGAGGCTTGCCAAATCTACAAACAGCTTTTCCACAACTTGTGGAGAGTAGATATGAATTCCCAAATCAATTAAGACATCAACAAATATATCGGGGAAGTACACAAATACTCTTTTATTATTTTATTCTAAATTCTTTTAAGATTAAATAAATAAATCGATAAGCATGTATATGAGAGAATCTGAGCCAATTTATGGCACACTTAACGGTGAGTAATTCTTGAATTTATTAATTATACATGATCGCTTTAGTCTAAAGACTCATAGAATAAACACTTTTGGAGTTAAAGAACTAAAACATAGAATGTTTGACTAGTTTATGACTAAATTTTAGGTATAACCTTCATTACGAGCTATTTTGCGAAGAGTTTATCTTTCCATGTGATATGAATGAAATGTTGAGGTAAACACAAAAGTTCTAGAGGACAAGAAACTCTACAAGAGTGTATGAGACTATAGAAGGCCAAATCCCTTTTATTTTTGAGTTATTCAAGTGCAACGTGGGGCACTTGGCTGTTTTTGACAATTTTATGCCGAAAACGCAACTTTGGCCACCATTTTGAATGTTCTCAAAAAGACCTTAGAACTCATTTTTATACCACCACCACCAATTCCTAAACATGTACCCAGCTTGGAGCAAATGCCCATGGAAGATATGCTAAAGTGGGTTTCTTAACTAAACATCACCGAGATATGTTTTATACAACATTAGAAGTCCTAAAACTTTGTAGTTTTGACTTTTCTTTAATTCTAAATAGATTAGAAGATATTACTCTCCTAAAGAGACCAGTTGTTAGCCTTTGCCTTAGAAATTGTTATCAAGATTGACTATCTTATCGATATAGACTGGATGGACTAATGCATAAGCATAGTTAAGACTTAGCTATTAGTGACTAGAGATGATCTTGCTGGTTAGAACAAAGATTCCCATGTGACTTAAAAGACTAAGAGAAGTTAAGGATTGTTTGATTTAAAAGTTTGTTTTATACTTGAAGTTGATTTTGATTGATTTGAATATGCTTGTCTTGAAAGATTATGGACAAGAGATGAGTGTAAGATGATAAGTATCACTTATGATTGCTTTGTTTTGAAATGAATAATTGATATGCATGTGTATGAATGATTGATATACATGTGTATGATGAGATTTTGAGATTCGGGCCAGTCGTCCTTAGATAGGAAACGTCGCATAGAATTTGAAATTTATGCCCTCTGGGAGCCATGTGGTAGAACCCCCAGAGTGGACGAGATTCAAAAAGAGGCATACTCGGGATAGCTGCTGTTAATAAACCTCCATAACCATAGCTTCAAGCTTTGTAAATAAATAAGAAGGAGATAAATATACGACAAAAAGAGTGGGTTCAATCTCCCCCCTTGCATGAGTGAGTATGCTTCCTCATGCATGTATTTATGTAAAAAGCAAGTGCTCACAAATATATCTTAATACATTCCACTTTGGGCCATTAATATCAAAAAGTAACTTGGTTTCCCAGCTTGTCTATTTACATAAAAATTGTAGCAATTTAATTAAATGAAATTATGGGTGGGCGACCATCGTCGCACATCAAAATACAATGGCCGCGCAACGGCCAAAATCCATCGCACCCACGCTACTCCGTGCACTGATGTGCTCACCAAAAAACAAGACACATTAAATCTCGCTTACCTGCCCAACACGATGTGACCACTGCTCCACGCTCTCGCACGTAGCCAGTCACGATCATGTCGCAAATGAGCGTACCATAAATATCACATAAAATATCAAATAATTCTACAATTCTCATTTCCATAACAAGTTTAACTCAGTAGTTGCTAGATAACGTTGTCTAAGGTCACTAGCTCATATATTTAAGTCTTCTTTCTCATGTAGAAAGTGCTAAGTACCACTTTACCTAATGTTAACATGTGCTAGCACTTTGCCTAATCTAGCTATGCTATTGAGCATTATGGTTAAGATAAATTATGTGCTAACTGGCACCCACCTTGCTTTAAGAGCTAGCCTACCAGAATTAATCAAGGATGATGTGGAAATTGACTCCTTAAATAATGAGGATCCGCTTGAGAGGACCACTATCGAGACTAAAGACCTTCATGTTACACCACCAAGCACCGAGACACTTCACTACCCAAAGCTCTTACAAAACAAAAGGGTGAGGATAACACTACAGGAGGTGGCCAAGAGAAGAGTGACCAGAACCTAGGGGATTCACTCTTAGAAAATTTATGATATCACGTGATTGTACAAGAGGGGGTTTTTTGAAATGAGGCATAAGCTTTATAAGGTAGGGGTAAGGCCGTGTATTTAGAGGTGAATACTAAATCTTAAATTTAAGTTAGGGGGAGGGGACCTTAGGGGGGTGATTTACAGTGATGATTTCCTAATACTTAGCATCTATTTCTTAGTAGCATGCATGAAGTACTTATGTTCACTCAATAAGGTTCAAAGTAACATACTTTAATCTAAGGAGAGAGATTGTGTAAATGCTAGAGAAAAAACATAGATATAAGGAAGGGGGGGTGACATTCATTTTTAAAGGTATCCTTATAAGCTTAATAGGGGTGTTATCATATTATGAGCATCATATATAGGGGATTTTTGTGAGGTTCATGCATGCAAGTGACGTCCCCTTTTATTGTGAGTGGATCCATTGGGGAGCAGAACAAGGTGGGAGATGCTCCACTACCCAAACCTGCCATGAATGATTAGAAATCCTTTATGGTCAAAGGCCAAAAGAAGCGTGAGTTGAACAAGGATGTGGGATCCACGTCTCAGGCCAAACCCCGATTTGCAAAAGTGCGTGGGAGTGCCAGAGGAGGTTAAGACAAGGCTGATTTGAACAAGAAAGTGGGAGACGATTCGCGGTTAGAGCACTTGCTGCATAAGAAAAGTAAGAAGAAAGAAAAGAAAGTGCACACACCACAGGTTACACCTGCAAAAAAAAGCCAAAGCCCAGTCTACGAGTGCTCATGGTGAAATGAAGTCGGACAAACCATGTGCTTCCAAAAAATTGTGACATTGTTATAGCTGGGATTCCTCGTGTTTGTTTTGAAGCATTTTTTGCACTTGCCATTGTTAGCCAAATATTGCCACACCACTGACTTACATTTTCGCAAATCAAACCTTGTATCCAGAATGTTTCAGCCTACTTCACCAAACTCAACGTGTAAATGAGTTGAAAAGGCTATGATTGCCACACAAAGGAAAACCAATACTGCTAGGCTTGGCATTGCTTTGATGGTTATATATACTAAAGGCCGTGCTGTTGACGAGGCAAAGTAAGTGCTTAAGAATCTTAATATTTGTGATATATATATATCCAATGACAGTGCTATCCACAAAACAGCTACCAATGCTATGTGCTGGCTCATCTATTCACATGATAGCATAATGGTGGTGATCATGAGCTCATGTGGCCATGACATTCCATTGGTAATACCCCATAACCCTCAAATCAGAAAGAGGGTGGGAGCTCATGCCTGGAGGGCAGCAGCGCCTTCAAAGGGGCAAAAACTTGCTCAAAATCTGCAAACCATCACTCTGAGCTATGAGGTCCATTTGGAGAGTACCTCCCCCACCCCCCACATCCTCTACATCAGCTTGTCTTTGGGGTTGCATTCTTACCCTTGAAGATTGGTCTCAAGCAATATTGGCTGGTTGCAAGAGGCCTCACAATAATCAAGACAAAGTGCCCCGTGTTCATTGTCCCAAAAGGTTTGCGCAGGATATACACAACAGAGACTGGCGTTGTGACATGTTCATCCAGGAAAACTTGGCCAAAGGTGGATAAACTTGCCAAAGGTGGTGACCCCCCGCAAAGCTCATCTGGCTCAAAAACAAGACAAATGATGATAAACATGTCTGATGATGTGATTGTGATTTGTGAGATAGTGTTAAGGGTATTACGTGCGTGAACATTTGAAATCAAAATTATCATCTCAAAAGCCGCCCCATATTTAGCACATTAACATCAATTCAAAACTAGCGTTCCTCAAGCTGAAAAGTCCGCTTTGTGTGAAACTTTGCTTGATTGTATTCACATAGTTCCAGTAATGGCTACGGTGGATTGAGGTTCGGAATGTCCTTATAATTCGTAAATGTAAATCTACCAGGGATTCCCAACGGGCCACTGCCAAGATCAAATTTACTCCAAGATCACTAGTTCAAAACCTTGAAGATTATGCTACCACTTGTAATTGCAGACTGTAGTGTTTCAAGCTTTTTATTAGAATACAGAGCTGATTCAAGCGCTGGCCTTCTTCATTGAATATGATGAGGCAGGCAGCACATTCAAGTGCTAGGACTAGCCCCTGCTCACTTTAAAAGATTTTTTTTTAATTTTTTTAAACGACCTTAATTTTGAAGTCTCTTTTTCTACACTGGATATGTAAAGAAACTACACATTGGACAACAGTACACATACTGTTCAGAAGGTAAGCGTCTTTCTCTCAATGTCTTGCTCAGAGGCATGCTATTATCTCAATGTGAATGGAAGCATGTAACAAGCTGAATGCCTTATAATTTCACACCGCGGTCCTTTAAGTATTGAATTGCATCACAGAGCTGATTCAAGTGCTACCCATCTTCTTTAAACTTAGTGAGGCAGGCAGCAGATATCAGAGTTCTAGATGATTTGATGTTAGCTGAAACAAGATCACATACAATGACCAGCAATCAGGACACGTCTCCTTAAGAATTAAAGAGCATGCCATGACTGTGAGTTCACGTGTTCATGGCATCAGGCAATAGAATACATGGCACATGACACGCCACATCAAGTTTCATCATCCCGGCTAGCACATCTATGTTCCAGCAAAAGCCAAGAACATAAGGCTGGACTATGTTCTGTTTGGCACATCGATGCCGTCGCAACCAGCCTCACAGCCATATTCAAGGTAGAAGTGCCCTCTCCCTCTATTTTGAGGTGATGCTACACATACCCTTTTTTTTTTTCCTTTCGAACTGGCCTTAGGCTCAAGATCCTCCCGTAGTTACTGATTTTCCACCACCCCCAGGTGCTTCGTTATCCACCCGTAGGCGATGCCGCCGAGGAAGCACCAATGGGGTTTTTGAACCCTGGGCCCCTTGGTCCTAGGCAAAAACCTTCACCACTTGAGCTATCACCTCATTGGCAATGCTACACATACCTTGTCTGTACACTTTCCAATAAAGTTTGCCGGACCATGTGGGACCCACCCAAAGGGGGGAGGGGTTGCTACACAACAGGCAAGCCCTCTGAAAAGGATCTTGAGCCTTCACGGAGCAGCATACCATGCTAGAAGCCAGGAGCCCTGATCTAGCACACAAAACCAGGAGTTGTAGTAATTCGGGCAGGATGAGCGATGGCATCCGGATGTTGTCGGTAGCATTTTCTCCCCATAGGGATGCGGACTCTCGACGAGATCTTGGTATCCTCATCATCCCCATGATCTGCATCATCAACAACTGGCCGTATTGGTAATCCAGGTTGAGAAGGTAGAGGAGCCCCAACACTGAGGGCATGAAGACGAGCGATGGCATGCGCCATGTCACCACAACGTTGCTGGTAGCATATCCTGCTCCTGCGCACAGCCATTTTCCAGTAATCTTGGGAGCCCTGTCATGTGCTTCATCAACAGTTACCGACTGTGATACAGCTCCATGCTTCAGGTTGGCATCGATCATGGGCTCCGTGCTGAGGACAAGCCATGGATGAGACAAAATCTCATCCAGGGTAAGCCTGGAGTTGAGGTCTTTGTAGAGGATGCCCCTGAGAAGGTCTTGTGCTGAAGGGGAGAGGCCAAAAGTGTCGAGTTCGAACTTGTTGCATAGGATGGCAGAGTCGGGGGCATCATAGGGGAGGCCATCAATAAAAGGCAAAGCAGAGGTAAGAAGCCTGTGAAGGACGATGCCTAAACTCCAAGCATGGGGGCGATGGTCATAATTGCCCCAGATAACCTCAGGAGCCTGGTAGCGGGAGGTTCCGATTCGATCATGAAGGATCTCTCCGGGGCCAATAGTGGCAGCCAAGCCGACGTCTGCTAGAAATACATCCTCATGATCGGTGCCTTCCACTCGATGCAAGAGGATGTTTCCTGGTTTCACGCCCCCCTGTGGATGATGGCACGGGAGCGGCAGGTGGCAAGTGTGCAAGCAAGGCTAGCCAAGCAGGTCTCCTGCGTCGAAGAAGGAGGTGAGGAGATGGAAGCAACCGTCATCGCCCTCAATGGTGGAAACCAGGGCATATAAACTTCTTCTTCTCCTACCTGCAAGCTCTCTGATTTCTTCTGTTGAACCAAATGCTGCTCGATGTTGCTGAATTTCTTCTTCTGATTTTGCTTTTTGACTCTGCTAGTAAAACGCAGAGGTAGCCAACACGCTAAAAGCGTCAAAAGCAAAAGCAACCTTTGTGATTACTTTTTGTGTGAATATTTATAACTTCAAAAAGACAGAAATTACAGCATATAAGAGTTTTTTTAATGTCATCACAAAAAGAGGGAATAAAGGCCCACTCCATATCATACTTGTTGCAATTTAGTAATTTGCATAGCAACTCCTATCTTTCATCCTCCCAAACAAATGAGGATTGGCTCCACGATAAATCGTACCCAAGTTGCATGGAAGCTATCATCTCATGAGGTTAGTAGTGAATCCCTTGTTGGGGGGGGGGGGGGGGAAGTCTCTCTAACACATATTTACCTGTCCATGCTTGTACCAATGGTCTAGTCCCTATTGGGTTCTCCACAAAAGCCACAAAAGTGTATATAGGATGCTTTTCCTTGAGGTACCATCTCTTGGTTTTAGGTCCAAATTTAGGAAGTTTAATCTTCATATTATCTGCTGGAGTCACCTGTATAATCATCCAAGTGTTAGGGGAGCCTAGTATGCACAAATATCATCAGCCCTGCACATCTGATGATCCCATTCTGAATGGATTGAATGGCTTGAAGAATATTAATGTCATTCATTTGGTTAACATAATACACAGATCTACACACATGCAATATCTCAATAGCATCTAAACTAGATTACCACCCTCTTTGAAATACTAAAGTGTTCCTAGAAGTCCATATTTCCCACACGCATACATATCTAATGATGTTTAATAACCAATTAGCTGCTTCCTCTTCCTCAACCCCCCTTCCCAACACCCCCAATCCCCCCAAAATCCCAGAATTCCCAATGACCTAGCCACCCATCTCCCCAGCCTACCAAAAACTTTTAATAGCAGGGCAAGCCCAGAAAATATGTTTCCCATCCTCCATATCAGATCTACACCTTGGGCAGCATCCTAAGGTAAAGAGTCTTTGCAGTAGTTTGGCGCGAATTGGAAGGGCCAGTAGTAGGCAAACTCTCCATAAGAAAACCTAAAACCTCAGAGGTAGGTTAGATTCCCAAATAAGCTTCCATCTCTTCCTCCAAGTGCCAGCCTTCCAATTTTCCTTCCAGGCTTTGTTGCAGTAATCAATGTTTATATCTAATTTCCTTACCTATGTGTACAGGACTTTTGCTGAGCCCTTATTCAGTTTAACTCCATTAAACCACGTCCAATCTTTAACCCAACAAGAGTCATCAAACGATGTTGATACCCCGACCTTCTGAATTTCTCACGGTATCTGGCTGACCAATAGTTTCTCTCTGGTATGTAATAATCCAAACTCCTCAGCTGTTTGATCAAGTTCCTTCCATCCTGCAGGGGCCCAATCCCAATAGTCTGCCAGTCTTCTCACACCCCTATTATTCAACTTCTTTGCCAAGTTTACATTGAGCAAGGCCAAAGGAAGGTTGAAGTGAACCTTCGTGGGGCAATGTGCGGGAAAAGTTTGTCCCAAATTATCCTTAGAAATCCAAAATGGCTAGCTTATATTGAAATTAGGATAAATCAAAGTGGACTAAACATATGAGAAAGTAGTTCTAAAATCATTAAGGAATTAAGGTTGTTGATCGTGTGAAAAGGATGTGAAAGATAATGTTAAAAGGGAAAATGTACAAAATTGCACATTACTTTGATGAGGAAAAAACTTATACCTCAAAGCTTCATTAATTAGCCACGTGCTTTAGAAAATAGCACATCTTGTCCATGATCAAGTGCCTAGACAAGCCATCTCTGTAAGTGTTCTGAGTATAGCCTACACACTTACTTGTTTAATAACATTGCTTAAATAACAACACCTTGGCGATTAACATGCGAACCAGAAGCTCATGCAAACCCCACTTTGGCAAATCTAAATCCTTACAATGACCTGCACAAATCTCGCTCTTTTATCACCTTTAAAAGCACATGAATCTAATGCAAGAATCTAGGAAGCTTATTTCGATTGTGTGAAAAGTTGAAACTCATAAAATTCATAATAAATAGACTACTTATAAGCCTAAGCTTTTAGGATGAGAACCACACTTTACAAAGAAAGACATGGCCTTTGAACCTCACAAATATCTCCAAATGAAAATATGTGTGTGATTTATGAGACACATGTACATGTAAGCACCAATTATTGTTGTAGACATTTGCTTAGCCTAATAACAAAGGGATTATACACATACAAAATTTAAATATTGTGTGATTTTGGAGACACCTTAGAAAGCTAAGCACCACATACATTGTGGATATGTATGTTGAAAGAAGTGATGCTAAAGTGCCAAGTCACCTAGTCAAAGTTATCCCACACGAGCTATCAAAGCTTTATTCCTCCCTCATATAAATGGGGTCATTTTCAATGGAATCAAGCCTCTTTATGAGTACACCTCTTAATCTTGTAACCTAATTGTGCTTGATTCTAAAACTTAATTACTCTAGTTCATTCATTCATGATTGTTCTTGTAACCTAATTGTGCTTGAGTCTAAAACTTAATTATTCTAGTTCATTCATTCATGATTGTTCTTAGGTATCACCCACCCTAGCTTATCTTAGCACTAATCACATGTTAATTGGTATAGTCTTTCGTAGAATCACCATCTCCATGGGAGCTTGGATTCACAAGTTTTAACATGGTATCAGAGCCAAGTTCTTTCTCCCTATACCTTAGCATTCATCTCTTCCAACTCACATTGCATTAATCTCAGTCTATAAGCCATTTGCACTCACTTAAGTCCAACCTTATCTTCTACCTAAGAAAGAGGCTGAGATTGCAAAGCCTCAATCTCCATACTCTCAACATTTTCTGAGATCTTTTAGCCACTTACTCCCCATATCAAGGCGCTTAATCCCACCATGTGATTTCAACTAAAATCATCTCCAGGTCGCGTATTTTGCTCTGTGGCACCAACAACTGGTCTGTTCTCTTATTCCACCGAGAGTGATGCAATCAACTAAAGTCCTTTTAGCCACTTGCGGGTTAGCAATGCTACCCACAAACCAAGTTTGAGTCCATTTCATCCACTGGTGGACAGCAGCAGTCGTGCATAAACGTGGATTTGAGCTGGTTTCTAAATTGAGTTGATTGTGGATCCCATCCAAAGGTACTCATCAAGGGCAAGAAGGCCAAGCAAAAAGCCCCATAAAAAACACCATTGGTTTGGTCAATTTTATCCTCCAATTTTTAGCTCTATTAATCATTGTGATTAGTACTTAATCAATCCATCTCATCCACTTGCATTGCTCAATTTAAGTGATTTTTTTCACTGTATCTAGTTTAATTTTAGCACATAATGTTCATCTTACCCACATGTAAAAGGGATAGACACTGCCTGAGCACTAAAATCAAGGTTCAAGATAAAACCCTCTTCTTATGAAGCATGTACAAGCCATCTCAAGATTTAATGGTGATGAATGGCAAAGCAAGACCATGTACTTGCTTATGCGTTAGGGGCTTTGGCACCTGATTGAGGATGAACAAGTTCGGGAGGTTGAGCTACTTCAAAACAACAAAGCATTGGGCCTTATTGCTCAAAATCTTGGTGATGATGTGATTAGTCACATTCTCGCAGGGGGGGCTTGCGGGCAGGACAAAGGGAGGGCACACAGTCAAAAAAGAGGAGGGGGGGGCGCAGGCGGGGGCAGGGGGAGAGAAGGGGGGCGCAACAGCACAAGAGGGAGGAGGGGGGACGAAGGCGGGAGAAGGGGGGCGTAGGTGGGCAAGACAGGGGGCAGACATACGGCAAAGGGGAGGGGGTGAATGCGTGAGTAGGGTGGCAAAGGGGAAAGGAGTAGGAGGGCACAGGCAGCGACGGCGAGGGGGGGAGCGCAGCTTCGCTATTTCGCACATAGCCTTGATTTGATGATAGAAGACAAAGGTGATGTTCACACCATGGGCTTGGCGGGAGAGCTAGAGGGTAGCTGGCTGTTGTCCAGTGAGTTCACACTAGCAGAAATTTAAGTGATGGATTCCCTTCAATGGATGAATAATAATTTGTTTTGTCTCAAGCATGTGTGTTAGGGAGGTAGCGGTATGTATGTGCAAGTAGAGCTGCCTTGCTTACATTACATGCTTATGTACTTAGATGGCATTGGCATTGGCATGCACATAGGTTGTTTCAATATAACACATCCAAGGGTCAGGGTGTTAAGTGTGGTCAATGAGTACAACAAGATGCCTAAGAGCTGAACGCTTGCTGCAAGGCTTTATATATTATAGGTATAGGTAGCACTGCACCAATTGACCTAGGTGTATAGCTTGATTGAGTCTAGGCTACCCATACATTTATGCTCAAACAAGGCTTAGAGATACACATCTAACTGAAAGTGCTCACAGATATTTCAACTCCAATAGTTACCTCCAAAAACTAGAATAGGCCTAAAAATATTTGAGCTGACAACAAGTAGGGGTTAAAAAATGATTATGACAAGTAATTCTGATTTTGTTAACACATTGCTATCAAGTAGTGTACAAAATATTGGTCTTGCGCCAATTGAAATTGCATCTTTGTGTAATTCCTTCAACAAGTCGCAAGGTATGGGCCAACATAAAGAATCTGACTATCCAAAGGCAAGTGTCGTGGTGGCACAAGAATTGATGCCTAAGATATGCGCAACTATTATAGCCAGAGACGAGAAGCCTAGGGTTAATGTTCATAAAAAAATAGCAAAATTAAGAGCTCAAAAAAAGGATTAAACAAACTTCACCACAATATCACACATTTTTCCTAGAGCAATTCAAGCTCACCCTACCCACACTAACATGCTAATGAGTCCTTTTATACGCTATATGACCACATGGGATTTTGGGATACTTAAAACACTTTATTAGCAATACAATATTGAGACTTGTAATGCACCAATGTTCCTACATCTATTTGCATGATATTTTGGGTGGTTGGGTACTCACTTTCGTTCACTCTCTCTAAAATTGGGACATCCATGCATCTTGGGCGGAGTACCTCGATCGTGATAGTATTGGCAATACAATATTGAGACTTGTAATGCACCAATGTTCCTACATCTATTTGCATGATATTTTGCACGCAATCATGAGCACTACAAAGGGGGTAGAACACCTCCAAGAGGTCATAGAGTGCATTAATTCAATAGTGCAATATCAACAATAGCTCCAAGGGCACAATATACCTATAGGAGGCTCCCTACAATCAAGTAAACCTCAAGTAATGAATGATCGAGACTCTAGCTCTCCTTGTATTGCAAGCTCTCTATTGGACACAATAGCACCCACATCTACTAAAGGCATAGAGACTTTCATGCCATCTTGTTCAAACTCAAAATCTATGCAAAAAGAGCCTTCCCCAACTTGCAAACTCATTGGAGATTCCACAAAACCTTTAGACAAATGGATTGATAGAACCCTTAAGGGAGTAGAGTGGGAATACAACATCAAAACCAATATGCTAATGGACCTACTCAACATGCAATCTCAATGGTCTTCTAAGCTATGGGAATGAGATTAAGGGAGTAGAGTGGGAAATGTTATAGAGGACAATCTTGAGTATTGTGGAACTATTCAGGATATTCTTGAGATTGGATTTAGAGAATTTAGTCTATTCATCTTTGATTTCAAAAGGTGATATATAGAGGTGCTTAAGAAACCGTGAAGAAACATCCAAATGGGTTCTTTCAAATTGATTCCACCAAGTTTTCGAATGATGAGAAAGATACTTTCGTAATACCAACACTGTCAACATATTAGTAACCCAACCAATCCCAAATTAAATCTTGGTATAGTATAATAAAAGTGTAACCCCTTTGCTTTATGATATTAGGTTGTGTTTCATGCCGATCGAATTGATCCAAAGTGGTGATATATTATACAAGTTTTCCCTCATTCAAAACATATCTTTCAAGATAAAGATGTCGAGGCCAAATCTATGGATGAGGTGCAAGTACTACCTTAAATCGGCTCATTGGAAGAAGACGAAGAAGAAAACATTTTGGAGGAGCCCAATCAAGAGCATGAGGAAAATCAATCCGAAGAAGATAATGAGTCACCTATCAATCATTATAATTCTTCATTGGATCATAATGGTGATATTGACGTTGATATGGAACCCCTTCTTTTCATTGAGCTTCCATTAGATATAGACATTGATAAAGCAATACATATGGATTTATTACAAGATGGGATAGATTCATGATCTTGACAACTCATTCATATCATCTGTTTTATTTTCTCATGGTTCAAATAGTTTTATTCAATATAATTTATCCAACCAATTCGAGAAATTCTAGCTACTTTCAAGCATGTGAAATTCGAGAAGCAAAAACAAAAGAAGGACAGTCGCGACACATGTGACTTTGGTAGTGGCCTGGTGGGGTTTTCTCGGAAGGACAGTCGCGACACATGTGACTTTGGTAGTGGCTGGTGGGGTTTTCTCGTGACTCGTGAGTACTTGTCCTTTAAGACACATGTGAATTATCCTTACTCTAATGTGATTAGCCTTAATCTTTTTCCAGTTATGCTTTCATTTTGTCTAAATCGTGAAGCTCATCTTCACTTGTGATCCACCATGACTTGCAACATGGTGTCAGAGCTTTGTTTAGGATAGCTTCAGCTTAGGGATTAGCTTAGGAGTAATCTTATGAGTTAGATTAATTCTCGCTAATCAAGTGATTAACATTCTATTAAGCTATTTTGTAAAACTCTCATCTGCCACCTCTCAATTATGTTGTTATTATGCTTAATCTAATGTGATTAGCCTTAACCTCTTTCCATTAAAAGCTAGTCACATTAGATGAAGCATAATGACATCATGATGATGAGAGAATGAGATCAATCTTGGAGAAAAATGATACTTCATGTAGCTTGTCAAAGAACCAAGTCATTGATAGAAGTAGATAAAGGATATGTCTATTTTCACAATGACTTCATTTAAAATTTTGTAGTTGATACATAATCTAAGAGGACTATCTAAGTTCTTTGTTTAAGAAGATACGAGAGCACCCCATGGAGAGACACTTGAGCAAATGAAGCCTTATTCAAACAACCTCGCTAAACCACCAGTCCAACTTATACTTCATGTTTCACCTCCTTTCTAGGTGACATGTTAGTTAATGTTCTTTGGTAAGAACAAATTAGCATACTAACTTAATGTTCTAGTCAATTTGTTGAAAAAAGAAAAGAACCATACTCACTTAACCATTCTAGTTGATTCCCCATAACACTAGCATCATTTTCATTGATTTTAACCAAGCACATGAGACTGTTGTTCCTATAACCTTAGAATTGTTTTTGTTTACTTTATTCTTGCACTTGACCAAATGAATCACCCGATTTTCTAAATTGCACAGGTCCTTCAATAAACAATATACAAAATGATAATTAGGCTCCTTTCACATCATCCTTTGACATCCAATCAAGCATAAGATTATCCACCCTCATGTTGATTCTATCAATCTTTCCACTCACTACAACACATCGTGGGCATAGCAGCATTCCAATAGTGTTTAGGCTTTTGAGATGTCGGGGCATTCTGTCATCGCTGCTCAGCAGCGATATTTCGTTTCTCAATAGCATCAGTAAATAGCGAAATTTCGTTACTACTTCATTGCTTAGTAGAAAAATTTTGCTGTCTGCTAGGTAGCTACCCCCCACAACAACGACATTTCGATGCTACAATGTAATTTCATTGTTTTTAGTAGTAAGTGTAGCAACAAAATTTCGCTATTATATTGAGATTTAAATTTCCAGAGAGTTGTTGAAGATTAAAATAAGATTATACATGTGACATACATACAAAAAAATGATGATAGTTTTTTTAAAAAATCCATCAGAACCCTTAAAGCCATGTTTGATGAAAAAAAATAAAGATAGTTGAAAACTTTTGAAGGGAAATAGTTTATCTAATTGATCAAAGCCACATGTTTAATTTTTTCTTTAATAAACTAAATGCTCCTCAAGAATATCTTGAATAGATAGTTCCACAATACTCAAGATTTTTGTTTATGAAATTGGTATCATGTCTACTAGCTCAACTTTCTTCCTCAAAAGTTACTATCACACCATAATCAAATGTGTTTCTTTTAGAATCCACACGATCCATGGGAAATTGCCTTCCCTCTAACCATATTGCATTATGATAGTTTATAGTAACATTAAACAAAAGCATGATATTTAGTATAGTGCATTAAACAAGGTATATAACAATCGATGCATGAGACAGAGATGAAGAATATCCTTACTTCAGGGTCACATCCTCATGCATACTCATGCTCTTTAGTATAGTGCATTAAACAAGGTATATAACAATCGATGCATGAGACAGAGATGAAGAATATCCTTACTTCAGGGTCACATCCTCATGCATTCTCATGCATACTCATGCTCTTCTCTTGTGATCATCTTTTCATTTTTTGATGCCATCAATATTGCCATAGAAGCCATTCTATATTGATCACATTTGGTAGAGGTTCTAAGCTGTGTGGGAATGGTAAGCATCTATTTGCTCTTTTGAAAGCTCTTCTCTCATCCTTTCGTCTATTGATTGCATCCTTATATCTCCCAATCAACTTTTCCATGATGAGACTATTTAGAATGCATAATGCATTCACCTTTTAGCATAATGCTTCATCTAGTCTTCATCGCCTCCATTTTCCTTGTGGCACATTAGTGATTAGTCGGCCATTCTCCTCGTTTCTCCACAATTATGGCATGGAAGGATATATGCGAGACATATGTTTTCAGATCCTTTAAGGTTTTCATGAAACAAAAATACATCAAACATGAACAACATCACAAAGTGCCACTTCATCAAACATGAACAACATCACAAAGTGCCACTTCATCAAGCGAATGTACCACTAGATGCAATTGGCTAGTGAGAATTAATCTATTAACGTTTTTCTCGTTCATACACACTACCTCAATAACATTGAGACAAACCATCTCAATGGATATGGAATCTATCTGTCTCAACACCTTTTGGGGAATTTCGCCTCCTTGCAAATCATCTCTATAGAGGCTCTCTCCACATTGTAGACATTGTGTTGCATCTTTATTAATCCCTCTAAATAGTATGCAATCATTGAGACATGTGTGTATTTTTGTATAATCCATACCTAGCATAGAGAGAGAAATTTATCTCAAACCCATCTCGTGAGTCCGAGAAAAGATTTTCAGGGGAGGAAATCTTATTAAGAAGCCGATAACATAACATAAGAAATCATATGTTAAATATCTACAAGGAGAGTATATAAAGTAAGCATTAGGACATATTTTGGGCCTTTTACTAATGAAAGTAATTAGCAATGGACCAATAGGAATAGAGGATTGTGCACATTTGGTCTCCTTTGAATATAGGGAGGGAGACCAGGCTATAGGGAGGGGGACTAGGCTTTCAGTACTAATAATTACACTTGTCCCTTTATTTTGAAATTTTCGAGATCCCCCCAAAACTCACATTTTCCCCCAAAAACCCATCTCAAATTTTATTGTAATCAAAAATTTCATTTTCAAGTCTGCTTTCCCTCTTGAACGTCCAAATTAAACTCTTCCTCTCTTTCTCTTCCATCTCTATCTCATTTGCCCAACCCTAATGAAACCATCAAAGCCCAAAACCCTAAACTTTCTCCTCCATCTTAATCTCCCTCCCTTCTCGGAGCTCCATCTCTTTCATCTCTTCAAGGCTTCCGTAAAACCCTAGTCTACACATCTCTTTCCTTTTTACTCTAAACATAACCTTTCTACTCTAGCTTCCAAGAAGATATGGCCGCACCAAGAAGACCAAAAGACGAGATTGAGGAGATATCCTTGCACAACAAGAAGGACGATGATGGCGCTTGGGTGGGAGAGGCATTTCGTAAGAGCGCATGGATTTATCTACAGCCTGCTACAATCGGGCCTCACCGAGTTTGACAGCGGTAAAATGTACTGGAGCACCATTGGAAAGGTTGTTTACAAGGCCACGGTACAACATGTTTACAGAGCACGAGATATCCATCTTCGCCCCAACAAGCTCGATTTCCATACAATTGTAAGTATCGCAGGTAGAATGGGGCATGTGAGATTTTCTGAGAGAGATGTTTCAATCTAAGTCGACTTATTTCTTATTTGCAGATATTTTTCCTTCAAACATGGTAGAGAAGCAACCATTGGTACCGGAACATTTCAAGCATTGCATGTAGACATTGGCCAGGCAATGTTTTCTTGTAAAACAAGTGCAGAACTTCTTAAGGAAAAGGTCTTCTTTTACCGGCACTCCTATTTGGTGCCAAAGCAAGATGATTGGTTTGGTAAGCTACAGATAATCACATCTCCACCCCTATCTTCTATAGAATGGCCACTTCTAGATGCTTGGACTATAATGGTCATGAAATCAAAGATGCTTTGTGATATACAAGGGTCTTTGAAGTTTGCAAAGCCCTCTCGATCTGTGAGTCTTAGTTGGGTATGCCCAATACATCTTTGTGCCAAGATGTTCAATCAATTTTGTTTCTCACAAGCACCTACCATGTTTATGTGCAAGAAGGTATTAGGTGATGACGTGGTAGCCTTGCTTGGAGACCAGTGCAGGACTGTAGAAGGGATACATAAGGATGACACATTCAAGTGCAATATAGTAGAATCTAGTGTCTCATTTTGGTATCTCAAAGCTCGTGCCACACTACACATACGCTTCTATTATGAGCGGTAGATGAAAAAGAATAGTTGGGTCCCAATGCACGCAGATGAACAAGTTGTTTTGCCTCTCGATATATGCGTTCGGTTGCCCAGTGGTGTAGTGAAAGTTGTAGGTGCAAGTAGACATTGGAGCTTCCTAATATTAGAGAGCACCTCAATATCGTGGGAGGTGAGGATATTAGCAAAGCACAATTCAAGGTGAACAATAGGAAGTTCGAAAACGACTAGAGCCAAAGACCTTGGTAGATCCCGATTGGGATGTTGACGGTATATCGCTCTCAATTAATGGAGATTTTGTATTTTGTGAATTTTGAAGTTACCTCAAGTATGTTAATTTTGTAAAGTCCTTGCCCTCAAAAAAGTATACTGAGCAATGATTTTTTGTCTTGTAACAACTATGAATTTAGATTTTATCTTAAAGTTATAACTCAACAAATTTACTCTAAAGCTGTCTTGTATGTGCACAATAATGGTTAGCTCAGTGTAGGTACTAGGGCTCCTATTCCAAAATGGTTAGCTCAGTGTAGGTATCTTAAAGTTATAACTCAACAAATTTACTCTAAAGCTGTCTTGTATGTGCACAATAATGGTTAGCTCAGTGTAGGTACTAGGGCTCTTATTCCAAAATGGTTTAGTGGCACATAGATTTACAGCACATGGTTTTTTTATGTCGATGGTTTTGGAGTCCATCCAAAACAGTATATAAAGACCAGTCCATAAGGGAATTGAGAACATAATATCTTACAAGTTATAAGCTCTATACAAAAGCCGCCCACGGATGCAAATTCTTCTAATGAGAGGACTGTTCCTAGCAAGGTTGCTAGGCCAGCTATTTTAGCTGTTTCTTTGTGATGATGACTCATATTCCTCTATTGGGGATACAGATGACCAACCTATCTAGATATCTGAAAGCTTCAAAAAAGACCTTGAAGATGTAGACAAAGTGATAGATGAAGCCAAAGAGGTGCATCAAAGAATTCTTCAGATGAACAACCTAGAGAAGAAGATGGCAGAAAAATCTGTCGTGCAAAATTAGAAGGGTCTTAAATCGATGGACTTAGGCCCAGTAGAAGTTATTGTAAGACTTGTACTGAACTTTTGTATCTTAGCAATGACTAATGTGATGAAGAATTTCTACATGGACGTGTGTCTACAAAGTACTCATAAAACGTTTTGAAGCAAATGTCTTTCAAATTCAGTTTTAACCAAAGATAAGTTATGAGGATAAAAATTCTCAACAATCTATTTTATTATGGCAAAGCATAATACTCACAAAATACAATAATGAGTAGGGCTCAATAAAAATATAGAATGTTTATACAAATATGAGCTGAGCTCAATAAAAATACAAAATCTTTACAACGTTGTCTCTGGACATACAAATTGCCAGTTTCGAGCTCTGTAGCCTCAGCCTTGGCCTTCTCCTTTAACTCAGCCTTGGCCTCCTCCTTTGACTCAACCTTGGCCTCCTCCTTTCTCTCCTTTGTTGGCACCTTGCCTGCCTTGTCCTTGCTCTTTCCTGCAAATGGAAGCTTCCTCTTTGCCTTGCCCTTTCTCAGGGACTCCTTGTTTAAAGCTGAAATGCTTAATAGGGGAATGAAACGGCATCTTTTTTCTCTTCTTTGATGCACTAGTGCTAGCAAAACTAGTGGAAGTGGCGAGTCAGGGTCATTAGGCGTAATTGCATTATTGAGGATAATGTTTATTGCCTTTGCCCGCACACTCCACAGCCAGAACTCATCTGAGAGAACAGACTATGCAATAACATAAAAGTCAATTAGAATAATGCAGGATCTCTCATGAAATGAACATAGAAAAATTATATTAAAATGACATAAGAAACTTACATAGTTGTCAAAATTAGTGTACTTGGAAAGGAGGAACTTCCAGAAATTTGCGACTACATGCCAGCCAACAAGAGTGCGAATCCTTTTGCATCGGAACGGGTTGTTTGAGAAATTTCCACTCTATATCCTTTTTCAATTCAGGACATAGAGTTTCAATCAATGAAGTCGCCTTCTTACATGTTCTACAGTCAACGATATAAAGAATGGCTTACAATCAACAATAAGGAAGCAAGAAGGAAACAATATAAAGTATAATGACTTACAATTTAGACTGTCCATGCATTCCGAGAGAAGGCTAGTCATAAAAATTGTTCGACATTTCACCACATTTATTAAACAAGCAGACCAGTGCCTCTGAAATTGAGAAAGTAAACAAAAAATATAAGAAACCTAACACAGGCAACTAATAACTTAAATTCTATCAACAGCTTTAAATCCAAAGAAAATACATACTTCTCTATATATGGCAGCACAACAAAGCAGGTACCCGAACTAACTTCCTGGAAATAAGGAGCAAGGTCCTCGTCAGACCTCGACGGGTCAATCAGGATAGTTGATACCAAAGGATCACAAATATATACTTGCTTTGCCTGGTCTGGCAAAAGCTCTTTCAACAGTACCCTGCAGATTGAATTAAAAACATTAGGAAAGGGAAAAAGAAATCAAAATAAGAAAGCATTCAAAACAAAGGCGAAGAGTACACACCTTAAACAAGTAAGCACAATACTATCATTGATCTCTCTTTTCTTTTCAATGAGCATATGAACATCCGTTGGAGCGATATGGAGGTAATCCTCTTGCTCGGCGATGTACAAGACATTGCATATAATCTGACGAGGCATTGCCTTAAGTCTGTCGTTATTCTCTCCCTCTAACTTTAGAAGGTTTTCTGCCAAATCATCCCTATTAACATTCTCTTCTAATGTCTCCTTTCCTTTCAGATCCGCCCCCTTTTACAAGCCTATTAAGCCCTTGTAACCTGCTGTTGTCACCTCTTCAATAACCACCTTGTCTCAGAAGCCCTGTTCCGCTTCAAAGCAGAGGGAATGGAGAGGATTTCTACTACCTTTCTATCCTTGAATGGTAGAGGTCGCATGAATTTATCATGCCTATACCTAACTCTGCTTACTAATGTCATGTTCTTGTCCATTAGTGTGACCCTCCTGGCATGGGCAGCACAAATGTTACTATCATTTAATAAGTCTATAAGGAAGTCCTTGCATGACTCTTGAAGACATGCGGCGGTGCTACTCTTCCATTTAGAGTAACCTTTCCACTTTATTCTGTCGCTTATGGATCTAACAATCCTCCAGAAAGGAGCTTTGGGGATGAGGAGATTGACAGCCGCCTGCACCTTCCTTATCTCCGCAAACATTTTTCTTTGCCTCTGCAAAGTGACCCTGGCCTTTGAAATGTCCCTGTTGGTGCTGGGTTTGACATCAAGAAGCATAGGTTCACTTAAGACGTCCTGACGGTCTGTTTTCTCTAGAATATGTGGAACTCGATCGGGCATTGGATCTGGCTCTGGCACGGAAACTCTCCTAATCGTCTGTTTTGTGCATGCCATTATAGCACTAGAAAAGAGAAGGCAGAGTAATTAGCTAAGTCACATGACCACCATCCATCGCGTGATAAGGGGAATCCAAATCTGGACCAACGTTCTTTTGCACGGTGAATGAAACAAGAACATTTAAATAAAATTTTCAGACCCGTCCACGGAGCGATATTCCAATTCAAAAATATGGAGAATAGGTATATCTCACGGTGAACGAAATAAGAACTTAAGTATAAATAAATTTTTCAAACCCGTCCACGGAGCGATATTCCAATTCCAAAATATGGAGAATAAATACATCGCACGGTGAATGAAACAAGCACTTATTAAAATTTTCAGACCCGACCACCACGGAGCGATATTTCAATTCAAAAACATGGAGAATAGATATATCGCACCATGAACGAAATCTCTCATGAATAAAATTCCCCCAGCCATCCACGAAGCGATATGTCGATTCGATTTCACATGAAGAATAGCCATATCGCACTGTGAATGAGATCAGAGAAAGAAAAGGGGAAGAGAGAGAAAAACTTGCAAGCGCTTGAAACAATGGCTGGGATGGATCGATTGAGCGAGCTGCACGAGCAAAGTGTGGAGAAAAAAAATTGGAAAAAATCGTGAAAAATATCGTGGAAAAGAAAATATTCCTCCTTTTTATAGATCAAAACGCAATCATACGTTGACAGCGTCAGCCCTACACGTGGCAATTCATGAATCGATGATGACATAAGCCCTTCCACACACGGCATTTGATCCTCAATCATGTGACATCAGCCCTATTATTTGACCTATATAAAGATGGTGCAAGTTTTTTTCTGCTTTTCTTTGCACTTGAAATTTTATCGCTTTCCATACTGTCCATTGTGCGTCCACCACGGTGCGAGTCAACTTTTTCCATGGCCATACCATACACGGTGCGATAGGTGCATTCCGACGTCGTTGCTTTCCCCTTATCGCATGGTGAACGGATTCTACCCGGACATTTCATTCAAGGTTGGTCACTAAATCGATTATTACTACAATGTCTTTCTGAGTAAGCTAGTCGTATTTTTTGATTAATGGGTAATCGATGGAATTATCAATGGAACTGGTGTTTCGAGCCTTTTTGGTGAGAAGGGTGCAAAATATGGGGGACGTGGTAGAATATCATATTATTCATTTGGATTATTTACTGGAGTTATCCCACTACACTAGTACTAACAGTTGTCGCTTCTCCAGTTACTTAAGAAAGGCTCCAATTCATGTTCATTTCTTCCGACTACTCATCTTCCCCGGATCAGAGAAGCGATGGAGGTTAAGGGTTCTCACTTATACAATGCTGCAGATGATTAATGTGGATGATTTATTGCTGGAGGGGATTGGACGAGCCTAGCGCCACAGAGCATCTCTTTGATCTACTGAGGAGGGATGGGCCGCAGGAGAAATCCCTTTGCCATGTAGAGCCTATGTTCAACGTTCCTTTCGGTCTAGAGGAGATTATCAACAACGACATGGCAAGGACATCCCGGGAGAGTGGAAAGACTATTGTAGGTTGGTCGGTGGGGGACTGTCTCTTATGGGTCCATTATGTATGTCCACATGTCAAGCCTCACAGCAGTCACCTCGTCTCAGAATTCAACCATGTCGAAGAGGTGCGACACTTACTCAGATGATCAACGTATCAAGATTTGTGTTGACATGTGCCCAGTGCATGGCAGGAAATGCAGGTTGCTAGAATATCATTTTGGGTTTGTTGCCTATCTCTTTCTTCATGCTGATAAGGAGGATTACACAAAAGAGGAGCTTAAAAGAAGGACTGATAAATCAAAACAATCCTTTATTTCAAGTGCTCAGTCTGCAGAAGAAGAGGTCTTGGACCTTGTGTCCGAGAAGGAGGAGGAACTTCTCAGCACAAATTTTGATGTGGCAGAGTTTAAGGCCTCCACCATCATTGATGAACGTCATTCGTCCATGGGGAGCGATTGACGTCCAATTTTGTCATGCTTGGGCTACCATCCTTTCTAATTAATAGAAAGTAGGCAGCGAAATTGGAGGAGGATGAGAACCAGAAGGTAAATTATTGCTTTTGTTACCTGAATTAATTATTTCTTTAGTTTGTCTGGTTTCATTCTTATTGCTTCAGTCTGTTTGAATTATTTCTTACTTTAGTTTGTTCCCTCCTAGCTCTTTGTCAATGCAGATAGATCTTGATGACGCCGATGGATTTCTTGGACGAGGTGGTGTTGCTTGTGCAAGAGTTGGACAAGATGCCGCTCTTGCACACTATGTCTCTTCTATCGACAAAAATATATTTATTATATATCATAGCAAAGTACTCCAGGGATGCAGAGATTCCACTCCTTTAACTGAAAGCCCTATATCTAGGTATACACGGTATGCATTTATACCTTATAATATACATAAAGTCATGCTTATAGAGGTGTGCTGCCATCCGTATCTTTGGATACGGCCCTAGTTTTTGGCCTTCTCGAGCATGTTATTTTCTATGTTATTCAAGTTATGTCCTAGGTGCAGGAGTGGATGCTGTAAAGTCACTCAAGGGCTATAGTAGTAAGAGGTTTTGCATTATAGAGGGAAAATGCCTACCCAAGAGGGGGAGCAAGAAGAGAAGAGACTCAAGAGCAATTAGCTCTTTTCATGTAAATATTTTCACTGTAAATCTTCAATATAATGGAATGGTGCAATTATTTTTTATTTTCAAGTCAAAAAGCTTTACAACTTTCTTCTAAATGTTTACTTCCTAAGTCAAAAACGTTTACAACTTTATTCCAAATACTTTCAATTTCAAAGTGCTATTTCTACTTCCAAATTCTTCCTATGCGTCTTCATGAAGATCTCCATGCTACATGATGTGCTGGTCCTGTGGTGCCAGCTTTCCACTTTAGTGATCTTCTCTGTTTGGTATTATTTCATGCTTCCCTTGCTAGAGTACTCATACGTGCCCTTTCCATGGATAATTTTTTGCCCAAAAGTGTATCTGTAAAACCAGTTAAACATCTCATTGAGGTAATTTGTACAAGTCTTTCCTCCTCCATGCCGAGTGTTTTTAAAATCTACTCCTCTTGCTTGATAGTGAGATTTCTCCATTCCTTGTGTGCTCCAGATGTCCAGAGAATTACCATACTCATTCATGAAGTATGCACCATGAGCATAAAGAATGTGCTATAAAAAAATTAAGAGAGTCAGAAGTTATTCATACTCTTTTCTTAATATCCAGTAGGAAGGAGAAAATGTGTTTACCATGTAGTGCATAATGTTGGTTTCACCCCATGTATCAACCATGGACTTCGTAAAATTAGAAAGCTCGTCTTTAAATTTTTGTTGCTCCTTTGTGGTTGTCATGCTTTTGGTTAAAAGTTTCACCATCTTATTGAAGTCTGACCAAACCTTCTCACATAGAATTACAAGGCTTGAATTGGTGTGGTCAAATATTGTACATTTGCATAAATCCTTCCACAAGTTCCAAGGCTTGGTTGAGTCCTTGGCATTTTCTGGCTTCTCCAAAAAACATCTTTCTTTATTTCCACTCATGGACACTTGTTATGCAACCTCATGATTCATGCCAGAGGTCTTTTTGTTAACAATAATCTGCACATTGCTACCATGGCACCCAATTGAGTTGAGTAGTTTCTCTACTTTATGAATAGCTTCTTCTTGTCGTTCTTTACCTTGCATGGTAAATGCATAATCTATGTGACATTTGAGCAAACGGTCAAACACACGCATGAATGCAGTGTACAGAAGTGGACATTCTTCAAGTCAAATGGAATTATAGGATTCCATTCTGGGTCTCTCAAATGGAATTATAGGATTCCATTCTGGGTCTCTCAAATGGAATTATAGGATTCCATTCTGGGTCTTTCAAATGCCTATTTGGCATAGCTAGCATGCATGTTGGCAGACAAGACACCTCCAACCTAGTTGCCAGCATCGTCCAATATCTTGATTCTCAAGCATCCTCTTCTTTCCCGACTTTTTTTTGTTTTCCCTCACTATTCTCATGCACCACGATTTGGGGTGTTGGCACCGTCTGGACACCCAAGCAAGCACTTTATTGTCTTCAGGTCACCCCCCAAATGCCAATCTACTGTATGAGTGCCCTTGCCCTCTACCTCAAGTTTTTCTCTCTGAATCTGTGCTTTGATGATAGTGGTAATCCAGGGTATCCTATCAAACATCCAAGAGAGAACTTCATGTGTCTCTTTTGGTACTTTAAATGTCCCAAGCCACTATATCTCTTTCTCAGATTGGACACTATATGAGGGAAGGTCTAGCTTGCAAATCCTCTCCCTATTAGAAGTTTGATTGATCTCAGTATTCCCCTCAAATGTGTCTTTACTGAGAAAAGATGATAACTCTGAACTTTTTGCATATGCCATAGCCTCATGAGTGTGATATTCGCTCTACCCTCTTTCATTTCACAATCTGACACTCATCCATTTTCAACACAAAGCTAACTTTGTTACCTTGCATGACAAACAAAATTAATTAAGCTTTGATTTTTCATAGACTTTTTCAATTACTTTGCAAGAGATTAAAGTTACTTACAATTATTAGGTAATCCATAGAATAAGATCATAACTTTCAGAAGACGTCGTAGGTCAACAAATATATTGTTGAACTCGTAAAATAAGGAACCACAATATTACCATTGTTGCCTTGCTTTTTTCCCCAATCTCTAATAGTCAGCACATCATTGACGCAATGGTACTCTCCAATCTTATGTTGCACATGTTTATTGTTGCAGGTCCTCTTTGCTAATCTTAATCTTCTTGGGGCAGGAAAAATATTTCATGTGATGCCTTGTTTGCGAAGTGTATCTTGCAGTAATTGATGGAGAGCCTGGTATCCTTTTGTACTTATGCCCACTTCATCGCATGCATTCTGAACTTCCTCAATGCCTAAGATATTAGTTATATCTTTCATTATCTCATTTATAAGTATCTGTCATACCTTCTTGTAGAGTGGATCTCGAACTATGGAAAGTATGTCATGTTTTCTCACGCAGATATGTGACATATCTCCAATATCTTGAGGACCATTATCACCACACGTATCTTTAAGAAAGGTCATGTAATGAACTAACAAAGATTACTTATAGCGGCAATATTATATAATGAATTAATAGTTAATGAAAAAATCAAACAATAGATACACTCTAATAAGAATAACTTATAACCAAAAATCAAACAAACCTTGTTGCATGAATTCTTCACTTGAGAGCACCACCACCAATTGCAAGTGCCTGAATGTTGTTCATTGTCCTCTTTCGCTCTCTAGCTCCCATGGGTGTGCTCTTCATATGTGAGATTGTATGCTGTAACTTGAGGATGTGGTCCTCTTTCTCTTTGCCCTCTCTGTAGCTGTAAAATATTATTCTGTGTAATTTCGAGAGCTTGTTGCACACTACTCAAAGTGACTTGCAAGCTATGAATTTGTGAGTTTAGAAATTGAACCTTCCATGCATCACATATACTTAAGCGTTTGCAATATCCAAGGAGCCCATTCTCACCCTCTCCAAACAAAATGAATGAATGAGGATAGGCCTGTGAAAGATGGAGAGAAATTTGAAGAAGGATCATTAGGATATAAATACCCATCAACCCAAAGATCCACATTACAATGACCCTGCTGTCTTCTTTCTTGCTTCTCCTGTGCGTTTAGACGTTCTGATAGGTGCAGATTTATTCAAGATGCGAATATACAAGTCTACCTTCCTCACTCATGATGAATTTGAGGTGTTTGTTATTTCTGTGAGTGCCATAGTAGACACAATGGAAGATGGTAGATAGCTTGGATTCCAAAGAGAAGCTTGAAAGGGAGACCTACTGCAAAGAGAGGAGGGCTTCGGAGGGAAAGACTGAGAGAGAGAGAGAGAGAGAGAGAGAGAGAGAGAGAGAGAGAGAGAGAGAGAGAGAGAGAGAGAGAGAATCTTTTAGTTGTTGAGTCAGATAGAGAGGAGATGTGATAGTAATCAATGAAGAAAACGGTTTTTAGGTGGGTTTGCTATAAAATATAAATTTTAAATTGCTAGCCTATCCAAAAATTTAAATTTAAATTAAAATTTTAAATAAAAAAACGTAAGTTTTCCTTGTCTTTTAATAACTTGATTTAGAATTTGTGGGAACTTAAAAAACACAATGAAAGTGTATTAAACAAGATTGTCTTTTAATGACTGTTGATATGAAATTTAGAGGGAGCTTCAGAAACGCAATGAAAGTGCATTAAATGTGATTGAAAGTTATTTTGAGATAATTATTTTGAATTGTAGGAGCCCTTATATGGACAAGATTGATGATGTTTTGAGAGTTTTAGTGGCTAGAAAGAGAATCCTAGAGTGAAAATCCTAGAGAGGGAAAACTACAGACATCCCCTACTTTTAGGACCAAAAGTAGGTGTCATTATGAGGTTTGTCTCCTTAAGTCTCAGTAAAATTAGTCTTAATTCTTTAAAATTAGGGATCCTTACGGGGCCCTTTTTATGCTCAAATGACCCTAATGGAGACATTTTCTATTTAAGAGAAATTATTAATTGGAGCTTACCTAAGAAGACTTGTGACACTTGTACCAATCCATCCATAAGTTGTTTGCAAGTTTAATAACTCCAAGTTTGCAAAGGGGTGCTTACGTGCGTAAGTTGTTTGCAACTTTAATAGCTCCAAGTTTGCTCGCAATGTAGAGTACGAGCATCCCTCATGCAAAGGGATGCCTACCTCTCTATGCAAAGTTTTCTCCTCTTATGAAATTGGAGCTTACTCTCTATCATCTATGACCTCCCGTTCAAAGAATTCATTCACCATGTCTTCCATGATGAGATCCTCTTCCTCTTCATGTGGCAATGGTGGAGGCACCTCATTCATTAGTTGGAGAAAATGATTCTCAAGCATGCTTTTCACCTTTCACAATCTATCCAATGTAATTGAATGGTGTGGCATATTATGTAACACTCTTCTATGGTTTTCCGCTATGTCATCATCCGCACTTGGTCGTGCCAATGTCTCATGAAGCCCATATGTGTACAGATATGCTTAATTGTTATACAACGATGTCATATATAGTGGCCCTTACATTGATCACACATGTAACATATTTTTTCTCCTCAACCATACTTTGGAACCAACATCTAGCCCTTGATCAGCGAAATATCGTTGCTCAGGAGGGGAAATTTGTAGCAAAATTTCACTATTGAAGCAACGACCTGCAAGCTGATACTTGTGCCTAAATTGCCTCCTCCGCGATCTGATTCCTTTCTACCTACCTCTCCCATTGTTGCACATCACCCAAGCCCTTTCACCTCTCTCTCCATCAAAGCTGTAACATACCTCCTAGATTAACCAAGTTATGATTAAAGATAATATTAAGTTTTGGATGCTATAGATTTTAGTAATGAATTCCGACGGGTTTTCAGCAGTAAAGTAAAAATTCCAAGTGTTAAAATTAAGTGAAAATTGAAGATTGAGTTTTCAATTAGTTAGTATACTCAGAGGAAGGCTTTAAGTGTGTAAATCTAAATTTGATATAAAAAAAAGTAAAACGTGACCTATTTTTGGAGTCGACTTTCACATACATCTGATTTTGGTAATTCTACCTACGTTGGGTTGTAGAGTGCACACGTTTTAGTAATTTTAAGTACCCACACAACTAGTTTCTGATAACTATGGCTTGAAGTTATACCTATTGTAGTTGCAGCCCTGACTGGCAGATCTAAGAGGCATTCCAGATCTAAGAGGCCTTCCAAATCTACAAATAGCTTTTCCACAACTTCTAGAGAGTAGATATGAATTCCCAAATCAATTAAGACATCAACAAATATATCGGGGAAGTACACAAATACTCTTTTATTATTTTGTTCTAAATTCTTTTAAGATTAAATAAATAAATCGATAAGCATGTATATGAGAGAATCGATAAGCATGTATATGAGAGAATCTGAGCCAAGTTATGGCACACTTAACGGTGAGTAATTCTTGAAGTTATTAATTATACATGATCGCTTTAGTCTAAAGACTCATAGAATAAACACTTTTGGAGTTAAAGAACTAAAACATAGAATGTTTGACTAGTTTATGACTAAATTTTAGGTATAACCTTCATTACGGGCTATTTTGCGAAGAGTTTATCTTTCCATGTGATATGAATGAAATGTTGAGGTAAACACAAAAGTTTTAGAGGGCAAGAAACTCTACAAGAGTGTATGAGACTATAGAAGGCCAAATCCCTTTTATTTTTGAGTTATTCAAGTGCAACGTGGGGCACTTGGCTGTTTTTGACAATTTTTTGCCGAAAACACAACTTTGGCCATTTTGAATGTTCTCAAAAAGAACTTAGAACTTATTTTTATACCACCACCAATTCCTAAACATGTACACAGCGTGGAGCAAATGCCCATGGAAGATATGCTAAAGCGAGTTTCTTAACTAAACATCACCGAGATATGTTTTATACAACATTAGAAGTCCTAAAACTTTGTAGTTTTGACTTTTCTTTAATTCTAAATAGATTAGAAGATATTACTCTCCTAAAGAGACCAGTTGTTAGGCTTTGCCTTAGAAATTGTTATCAAGATTGACTATCTTATCGATGTAGACTGGATGGACTAACGCATAAGCATAGTTAACACTTAGCTATTAGTGACTAGAGATGATCTTGCTGGTTAGAACAAAGATTCCCATGTGACTTTAAAGACTAAGAGAAGTTAAGGATTGTTTGATTTAAAAGTTTGTTTTATACTTGAAGTTGATTTTGATTGATTTGAATATGCTTGTCTTGAAAGATTATGGACTAGAGATGAGTGTAAGATGATAAGTATCACTTATGATTGCTTGTTTTGAAATGAATAATTGATATGCATGTGTATGAATGATTGATATACATGTGTATGATGAGATTTTGAGATTCGGGCCAGTCGTCCTTAGATAGGAAACGTCGCATAGAATTTGAAATTTATGCCCTCTGGGAGCCATGTGGTAGAACCCAGAGTGGACGAGATTCAAAAAGAGGCATACTCGGGATAGCTGTGTTAATAAACCTCCATAACCATAGCTTTAAGCTTTGCAAATAAATAAGAAGGAGATAAATATACGACAAAAAGAGTGGGTTCAATCTCCCCCTTGCATGAGTGAGTATGCTTCCTCATGCATGTATTTATGTAAAAAGCAAGTGCTCACAAATATATCTTAATACATTCCACTTTGGGCCATTAATATCAAAAAGTAACTTGGTTCCCAAGCTTGTCTATTTACATTAAAATTGTAGCAATTTAATTAAATGAAATTATGGGTGGGCGACCATCGTCGCACATCAAAATACAATGGCCGCGCAACGGCCAAAATCCATCGCCACCCACGCTACTCCGTGCACTGATGTGCTCACCAAAAAACAAGACATTAAATCTCGCTTATCCGCCCAACACGATGTGACCACTGCTCCACGCTCTTGCATGTAGCCAGTCACGATCATGTCGCAAATGAGCGTACCATAAATATCACATAAAATATCAAATAATTCCACAATTCTCATTTCCATAACAAGTTTAACTCAACAGTTGCTACAAAACTTAACTACAAGTAAATAGTTTAAGTGTTCACACTCACTTAAACTATGGCCGACCGGGCACTTTAGGCTCATAAGAGGCCTAATGCTATTATAGTGACTACTCTCATAATATATCCATGAAGTACATCACTTAGGACTTCATCCTAACTTGCTACCGCATGCTCTTGAAGCGGGAATCACCATAAATACTCCGTCACACCATTACGGGCTCTCGTCCAAGTTATAGCTTTGGACACTATTGCTTCATATCTTGAATGTATGACCCTTTGGTGTATCTACCGTGACTCCTTGATGTAAGATAATGGTGGTAGCTCTTGTTAATCCTATAATTGGATTAACAAAGTTCATCATGCAAATCTCAACAAACTAAAAGGATGCACAAAACTTAACTACAAGTAAACAGTTTAAGTGTTCACACTCACTTAAACTATGGCTGGTCGGGCACTTTAGGCTCATAAGAGGCCTAATGCTATTATAGTGACTACTCTCATAATATATCCATGAAGTACATCACTTAGGACTTCATCCTAACTTCCGCATGCTCTTGAAGCGGGAATCGCCATAAATACTCCGTCACACCATTACGGGCTCTCGTCCAAGTTATAGCTTTGGACACTATTGCTTCATATCTTGAATGTATGACCCTTTGGTGTATCTACCGTGACTCCTTGATGTAAGATAATGGTGGTAGCTCTTGTTAATCCTATAATTGGATTAACAAAGTGTTGCGTGACGAGTGGTGATCAATGCAAGGATGCAACACAAAGATGCAAGCAGGAAAACAAGTGACATTCTTATTTAGGGCTCTTGTAAAGAGTTCCAAGTTGTAGATGAGTGTGGGAGTGGGCTTAAGAATAATCCCACATGTGGGAGTTTTAGGAGTTTTAGTATAAAAAGTGGCTCATTTGAGAGCTTAGGTACACTTTGGGCTAAGTTCATGCAAGAGCTCCTTTGAGAGAGCTACTCTCCCTCTTCTCCATAGAGGTGAAGACTCTTCTCTCACCCCATCTACATCTTTGTATGAGATAAATCTCTTCATTGAATCAATAGCAATGTCATGAGTCTTTCTCATCCTCTTCTCTAATCATTTTACTCTTATGCATGCTTTTAGTATTTCGTTTTTATGTATGTGGGCTTATTTGAAGCTTTCATGGAAGCTTGATGCTTGAGTGTGTGCATGCTTGTAGGAAGATAGGAGTGGAGTGAGGTCTTTCTCTTTGCTTGTGTGCATAGTGATTGTGTTCCTCTTGCTTGTATTTGTGAATGAATGGGTGTGTAGGAATGAGGGCAAGTTGAGCTTGTGTGTGTGCTTAGTCTAGTGTCATGTGATGGTAGCCATAAGCATTCTCTCCATTTGTGGATAAGCTTTTGTGCACCGGTACGGGTTGAATCCCTAGCTCCGAAAGGGATGCAAATCCCATTGGATCGAGCTACACGTGGATCATGCTACTCTTGCTACAAATGAGAGTTTTTCGTCTCTCCATTGTCGCCGCTGCTGTTGCTGCTAGGGAGAAGACTCAAAACCGGTTGAGAAGCTTGCATTACTATCACTATTTCTTTTTGTTTTTAGGTTTAAGGTTACCATGAGTGTGGAATCTCGGAGCTAGTGATTAGAAGAGAAAAAAAATAGATTAGTACTTACTTGTGCGGTTGAGATCTACTCCCGCTAATGTTTTATCATTCATGTATATGCTTTCCATCGTTGTGTTCATGTTTTGTTCATAGAATAGAAACGGAATTTGCATAATACATTAAGCTCAATGCATTATGTGTGAGATTATGTATTATGCATTAAACTTGTGCTTAATGTATTAATGCGTTATGGCTTAAGCTTAATGCATTATGTAATAATGCAATAGATTAATGCTTAATGCATTATTGCATAAGCTTTATCCTTATTACATTATGCATTCATGCTTTCAGCTTATGCACATTACGTATTATGCATCAATGCATTAAGTGTATGCTTAATGCTATATTAGCCGGCTGCACAGCTGTGAAGGACGGTGCGGCGGCTGGCTGTAGCAAGAGGGAAGCGACGGTTGGTGGGCGAGAAGGGCGATGGTGAGCTCGCCGTAGAAGTAGGTGAGGAGGCGAAATAAAGATGAAGGCGGCTGCTAGCTAGTGAAGAAAAGTTGCCTGTGTGGTAGAGTGGCCGCCGCAAGGAGGCTAACACAGTGGCTGCATCTGAAGAAGGCGTCAGGTGAAGGTGTGCAGCAGAGTGGAGGCGTGAAGGAGAGTAGCCGGCATAGGCGAAGGCCAAGCCTCAGCTGCTGCTGTGCTGGCGGCAAAGGAGTGACAAAGGCCGGCTGAAGCTGTGGTAGACTGGCCGCGTGGAGAGAGTTGGGCACGGGCGAAGGATAAGCTAGCGACTGCGAAGCTGTGGTAGACTGGCTGCGAGGAGGTAAAGTCAGCGCCCGCAGGAGAAAAAGAAGGCCGGTAGAGAGAGGCGCCAAATATAAAAGGAGGATGTGGAAGCAGTAGTGGCCGGCCGCGTGGAAAGAGCACAGGCAGTGGCGCAAGGCGGCTGTTGGGCTGACTGTAAGCGGGAAGAAGGCGAGAAGGCGGTGAAGGTGGCCAAAGAAAGAAGCCAAGGCGGCGGCTGCTGGCCAGCAAAGAAGCCAAGGCGGCTGCTGGCTGTAAGCGAGGTGAAGGAGTCATTGCGGAGGAGCCAACTGGCGGCGGCAGAGAAGGCGAAGACGCCAGAAGGCAAGGAAGCAGCTGCTGCAGTCAAAGGCGGTTGGCTATAAGAGAGAGCGAGGAGGAAAAGAAGGCCGCTGCAGTGGCCAACGTAGGAAGCTAAGGCAGCTGCAGCAGAGGCGGTACTGGCTGTAGAAGAAGACGGTGAAGTGGTCGGCAGAGGAAGCATTGAAGGCATCCGCAAAACAGAGTGGAGGTGTGAAGGAGGCAAACGTGCAGAAGAACGTGTGGCGGCGAGAAAGAAGGCGCACCGGCAGAAAGATAAGGTTAGTATTTTTTTTAAGTTTTTTGTTAATTTTCATGTTTTTTGTATTTTTTTAAAAATAAAATTAAAAAAACAATAAAACAATAAAACAATAAAAATAATTAAAAAAAAAGAAAATCTGTAATTTTAGGAGTCCACATTTTTTTTAGGAGTCCACATTCTTTGCATATTTTTCAAATTTTTTTTTAAATTTTTGTAAATTTTTGGCATAATTAGTGTAACTTGCATTTTTTTAAATTTTTTTAACTTTGTGCATAATTAGTATTTTTGTGTAATTAGTAAGAAATAAAAATAAATAAAATTAAAAATTAAAAAAAAGAGAAGAAAAGAAAAGAAAAGAAAAGAAAAGAAAAAGAAAAAGAAAAATTTTGTAAATTATGTGTTTTATTTTGAGTCCATATTTTCTGCATATTTTGCATCTTTTTTTTAAATTTTTGTAATTTTTTGCATAGTTAGTATTTTTGTGTAATTAGTTTTTTTAAAAAATAATAATAATATTTTTTTAAAAAAATAGATAGTTACACACATATTCATGATAGTTGCATTTAGTGGTTAGGTAGGGTTTAAATATATATATATATATACATAAATATATATATATATAT
Source organism: Cibotium barometz (assembly GCF_041138505.1). Taxonomy (NCBI): domain Eukaryota; kingdom Viridiplantae; phylum Streptophyta; class Polypodiopsida; order Cyatheales; family Cibotiaceae; genus Cibotium; species Cibotium barometz. Next base: position 46,932,868 of record NC_141073.1, on the reverse strand, counting down.
ATATATATATATATATAACCTTAAAATTTGACCTTATGCACTTGCGGTCGGGAAGTCATATAGACACTGCCATAGGGCCTAGGGCACCTTCTAGAGTACCTACGCAGGAAAGTGGGACCCAATCGGTAGAAAATTTGGCAGATATTGCTGAAACCTTTTCCGAATCCCAATCTGATACCCTTTCCAGAACAACTAGCTCATTGTCCATGGACAATCTAGGGCCGTCAAATAGTCATCCCTTAGCCCCAAATAGGACACCCACAAGATCTTTTAATCTATTTGAAGCCAACACCATGGAGTTACCACTCAATGTGAGACTTCAATATGTCTACACGAATGCTCAAGGAGCTGAGATCTTTAGGGATCCACAACAACGGTATCTTGTTAAGATCGCAGACTTTTTCTCAGACTGACCAGGGTAACATGTACATGGGTGGAGATGGTGTTTGCTACGAAGTCACCTATCATCCAGAGAATGTAGACAAAGTAGGGGAGCTCTCTAAAAGCGAGTTCTTAGACTTATCAAAGCTTTCCAGAGCAAGGGAGTCTAGAGATGATTGGCTCATTGAGCCAGACATGCTTGGACCATCCAATGCCCAGTCCTCAAAGCCATCCATAGATGATTTACTTCTTGTAGATCTAAATTTGGAAAGGGATAGGAAAGGCAAGAGCAAAATGGATCAGGGGGCTCAGAACCAATGGGAGTTTGTACGGCGAATTCCAGTGACAAAGGTCTTACAGGATGACCCACTTCAAGAGGTCTATAAGGACTCTTTAGAAGGATATTATGCCACAACTAGATTGCCAGAGCTAGATCTTCCTCTAGCACTTGTGGTGGTAGTCGAGAAGCTTGCAGAATACAAGAACCGAATCGTTGATAAATGGGCCAATGAATACCGAACCTTAGATTGGAAGGAGATTTGGGAGCTCACGTGGAAAGGACAACCATTATTCATGGAAGTGTTCTCAACAAATACAGCTAAACCAGGAGAGACAGCCTTTCTTGGAAAAACTGCTGCTCCTCCCCTACGAGAGTTCATTAGAGAGGGACCCTCAACATCAAAGTGGACCACTGCAAGTAGCCCAACTATAGCACCAAGATATTATCCTACACCAAAAGTGCGACCACAGATCACACCACAACAATGTTTCTCTCACTATGACAATCGGAGGGTAGGGGAGCCAACTCGGCCTCCCATAAATGCACCTCCTGAAATGCGGGTAACAAGATCTTTGGAGGGGGTTGGTGAGGTAGGTAATAGGGGACCCACACCAATTTGGGATGCATGTGGACCATCTTACCAAAGAGAGGAACAATTCCCACTGAGAGTGAGAGGCCATAGGCCCTATGATGAGTATTCAAGACAAGTAAGGCCATCAACTCTTCAAAAACTGGTAAAGAAGTACGAAGGGTCGGGAGATCCATATGACCATGTAGCAGCATTTAGGCAAGCAGTTCGAGCTGAGCAAGTGACTGACAAGCATACGCAAATTGAAGGATTTGGGCTCACTCTTGAGGGAAATGCCCTTGCTTGGTTTCAGGCACTAGAGGCTTCAAACAAATCTTCTTTACGAGTTCTGGAAGAGAGATTCATTGCTGCTTTTTCCTTGATGGGGATTCAACATGACACGCTAGCAAACATCTACTCTTTCAAGCAAGGCAAGACTGAGAGTGTTAGAGATTGTGTAAATAGGATGAAGCAGTACATTAATCGTTGCCCAGAAGATGAGAAGCCCACCCAGAGTCGATTAATTTCTCTCTTCTTAAAAGGACTCAAAAATTCAACACTACATACACATCTCTATGCAAAGAAGCATACAAATTTCAATGAGTGTTGCCATGATGCTATGGATTTCGCAGATAACTTCAAATTCCAAGATGGTTCTGGCCCTGAGGTGCAACCTAGGGATCAATGGGGTGATGACTAAAGTTCAGGGTCTAGTGCGCTAGTAAATCCAAACCAGATAGCTAACCTAGTACTAAGGAGATTGGGACAAACCTATCGCCCACCCATGCAGCCACAACAACAGCAGTAGCGAATGAGGAGTGTACTACCTACAGGTCCTCATCTTTGTGGAGCATGTGGCGGTAACCATAAAACCGAAGAATGTAATATCTTTTCTCCTCTAGTCACAAACCAACCCACAAAGAAGTGGTGCCAGGCCTGTGCTTGGAACTTTACCCACACCACACAGGAATGTACTCACATTGTAAGAATGAGACAGGAGCGTGAGCAGCAAAGGGGTGGAGTGACTCCACAAATGCATCAACAGTATACTAATTTTGAACATAAGCCACCGATGGCACAAGAGCAAGCACGACATGTTCTTGGAGCTCAACCTCTTGCTCCTGGGACTGTTCCTGTGAGGGTTGTTGACTACGACAATTCAAATATGTGTAGAGACTTGGTAAACCTAGGCTATGTGGAGGAGGAATATGCATCATATTCATCCAAGGAAAATCTCTTTGAAAGTCCCGCATATCCAAGCACTGGCCAGGGGAACAAAATTCTTTGATGTTGCTAGGCGGCTACCAACCTAGGACTCCAGGCCCCTCAGGTCAATGGCAGCAAAGGAAAGTAGAAGCCAAACTAATGGGCCCCTGTTATGAGTGCGAAGAACCCCATTGGGCTCGTGATTGTCCACATAGCTCAAGGCAAGCAGCTCGATCCAATACAACAGTACCACAGTTTTTACCAATTGAAAGATATTGTCTAGGGGGTTGTGTAGAACACTTCCCAAAGGATTGCTGAAATCACATGAGGAAGGCACCTCTCAACCAAAGGTCTCACTCAACCTTGTAGGGGCAGTTCCATCGCCACCTTCATCAGAGAATGAGGATGTCGTGCCACTTAGAGTCATGACTAGATCACAGACACGAAATGCCGAAATGCAGACTGATGAGACACCTCGAACTAGGGATGCAAAGGCAAATCTAGTGGACAAGACCCTACATTCCAATAGAAAAAGAACCACTAGGAGGAAAAAGAACCGCAACAAGCAAACTAAGAGTGCATCCACTAGTTCTCAAGAAGTCTCTAAACAAAACATGAAGGATCAAGCGTTTACATCCCAAGAAGTGCATGAAAAGCATCAATCTCAACCTGGGCCTAGTGCTAAACAAGATGAGGCTAGTACGATCGAGGATAGTTCTGGGGGTTCTGTTTTTGTGGATAATGTGAACGAGACTCTAGATGCCATCATTGATGCTCATAGAAGTCGCATTGCAGCTTTATCTGAGCTACCCAAGAAGCTTCAAGAATACCCAAACCCTTGTGAGGAGAAGATCAATCTAGCTGTACATCAACAACTCATTAGTGAAGCTCAATCAATACTTGAGGGACCATCTCCACCTATCCCTCGGGGCCCAACCTCTCTTAAGCCAACATTAGAAACCATACCAGAAGTGTCATAAAGTCGGGAAATGAAAAGTGAGCTCATCTCACAAGCTCATAGCGAGAGGTCTGCACCAATTGACACCCCATTGAAAGAAGGTATTCTGCCACCACCTAGCCTTGCCTTCCCATGCAATGATGAAGTTATTGATGCTAACGAGGACATGGCAAATGAGATGTGGGCAGCAGTTCATGAGAAAGTTAATGAGAATATGTCCTCTATTATTTCACCTCCATTCTCTGAGGTGGATTTTACCAGGGGCACAGAAAACAACTTTAGAAGCCAAAACATCCAGGAGGAAGTTCAAACAATTGTTTCTCCTAGAAGTAAGCATACAATGAAAACCTTACCATCATATTTGGGAGAATATGAGAACTGTTCTCAAACCTTGAGGATACCCTCCATGCATAGAAGGTTGACAAAGGAGATGGATATGGGTGTCGTGCAAGCTATTTTGTTAGCACCAGTGGCTTGTACCTTACCTTTGCTTGATTTGATAAAGCTTCGACCTGAGTTGTGGAATGATATTGCCACATGTTTTTGTCAGAGTAGGTATTGCTACAAAAGGGTCACCATCATTGTACTATACACCCTAAGACAAAGCATGTTATGCCAGTTCCTATCAACAAAGTAGGAAAATTTTGTGAGGACGATCAGGGAAATGCTACCCTCCCATTAGAAGTGCGAAAAGTAGCTTCAACTACAGTACTTGATAGTGGTGCAAGAGTGGGCATTGTGACAAGGTCCATTTGGAAAAAGTGGGGCAAACTAGCTATTAGGAGTACCAGAATGCGCTTACAGCTAGCAGATGGAAGCTTAGAACATCCCCTTGGGCTGCTTGAGAACATATTGCTCACCACATGTGGGATTGAATATGAGCACACCTTTGCAGTAGTGGATTTTGGAAAACATCCAAACTACGAAGTGATATTGGGTAGACCATTCATGCAACAATTTCAAATGATTCAAGATTGGGGATAAAATTATTTGTACCTCCGGCATGATTCTGTCATCACAAGGGTCAACCTAAAGAATCACTCATATCGTGATGTAACAAGGTCTCCATTAGATGAGTTTGATTCTGCTTCATCTGAGGGCTCAAGAGTTACATTGTCAGATGGGCGAGAAGATCTGTGGATGTGTGGAGCCTCATGTAGGGATTTCAACACTGAGAGACATAAGGGTAATCGAAGTGTATCAGTCGAAGTGTATCAGATGAGGCATACATTCCACAACCCTTCCCTGAGCACTTAATTGATCCACTAGAATGGAGTCACGTCCTTGCAACATTATCGACATGTGCTTTACCTAAGCCAATTCAATCTTGTGACTCAGATGGATATGACATTATTCCTATACGAATGGTACAACCACGTGACCTTCTAGATATTTTGTACTATGGGGATGCATCCACAATAGCACTGCATGTAGAGGAAGTCTCAGTGGAGGATTTAACACTCGAGTCTCTACGTACAGTTGCATGTGGCCCATTCATGATTATCTTGAACCACTTCACATCAAAGATAAACAACTCAAAACTTCTGAAGCCAACCTTTAATATATCTTGAACGGTTCCAAAGTAATCAAGCATTCCAGTAATTGTGTTATCATCACTTGCACTTGCACGACTTTCTTAAACAAACTGTGCTGTGACACCACAATCAAAGGTTGCTCTTCTTTGGTCTATTCGTTCTACTCGAAAATGACGTCCATGTGACCAAAACGCCCCATATTTGTGATACTACAAATAGCACAAAAAGATTGTTGATGGAGAATCAAACACTGAGACATGTAGAGAAAAAAAAGAGAGACATGTAGAACTTAAACACTTACATGCCAATCGCATCCTTTTGTAAGCTCCTCCTCCTCCTCTATTATAGTTAAACCAGCACGTTTGGCTTCTAAAATTGTAGCTTCTAGCCATCTACCTGTGGGAAAGTCCGGAAGAGCTTGCATACCTTCTGGATATGGGAGATTTCTTGTAGTGCGATTCCTTCTGAAACTTAAATGATCTTGTACTCGCTGTCGCTTGAGAGCTTCATATGTCTCAATCCACTTCTCCATTACATGAGAGTTCAAGATGCAAAATTTGTTGATTTTTTCCCTCAAATTGTTATCCATCTTTCTCTTAATGCCTTGGCCTTGAGGTTCCTCACCAATGACTCGCCTGTTAGACTCTTGAGACCATAGTCGAGGTATCTCTGGATCTGAGGAACTTAAATATTCAGTGATGTAAACAAGGGACTCTTGTATCAGCCACCATTCTGACATACTACCCTCTGGGCGAGCCATTTGGCAAACAAATCCCTTTAATGTCTTCATAAACCTCTCCAAAAAGAACATCCATCTTGAATGGACTGTTCCAGCAACTGCAACCTCATCTACAACATGAACTAGCAGATGCATCTGGATTGTTAATAAACTTGTAGGGAAAAACTTCTCTACCATGCAGACTGCCTCTATGGAGTTTAAACGCGCTGTCTCCAAAGTGTCTCTCTTTATCTCTTTTGAAGAAATCCAGCGCACCAATGTGCCAATCTTATAGATAGTAGCTCTAATGTCTTCAGTGAGGCAATCTTTTATTGCTATGGGTAGCACAAATTGTAGAAACTTGTGCCAACCATGACTCTTGAGGCCACTAAGATCATCATCCTTTGCAAATGCACTTTTCAAGCAATGCATACAACCTGTAGGAGTCCGAAACTCTGAAATTGTCCTCTTGACTTGTTCCTCCATCTTGCTAAAAACCCATGGGGATCTTGAAAGTAGCACCTTTCCATTGGGTCTAGTGCGAGCCCACAACTCTTGCATGCAACCAATCTCTTCCAAGTCATCCCTTTGGCCTTTAGTCTCCTTTTTTCCTGTCATGGTCTTCCACAGAATGTCAGCTACATTCTTGAAAATGTGCATCGGGTCAAGCAAATGGTTTATAAGGAGATCACCCCAATAGGGGAGTTGGTGAAAGATAGAGAGCCTCTTCATCCCAGGACATGCCAAGTTGCCACATTCCTCCCATTTGATCTTCCAATCGCTTGTCTTCAATGCACTTGGAGGAGGTCTTCCTAGATTACCATCCCGCAATTCATGATTTTTTGGAAGATACCTAACATGTCCTTGGTAGACATTCTTTCGTAATGCTTTTGAGTATCTTGAATCAAGTCGAGGACCACATACAGGACATGCATTGTAACCCGATATAGACAAACCTGAGCATTCTCCATAGCCAGGCCAATCATGCATTGTCCACATGAGAATACCTTGCACAGTTGTAAGTCTTGGGCCACTCTGCTGCTTTGACATGTCCTTCACTTCAATTCCGTTCCACAAGGTGCGTAACTCATCAATAAGTGGTGCCAAATATACATCCATGTTCTTCACCTTGTACTTTCCTGGAACTATTAATGAGAGCAACAAATGACCTATCTTTATTGCTAACCATGGCGGAAGATTATAATTCACAAGGCAAACATGCCATGTGCTCCATGAAGAGCTCCTTAAACCAAAAGGGTTTACACCATCCATTGCTAGGCCAAGACGGAGGTTTCGAGGTTCTTCCTTAAAAGCCGGCCATTTCTCTTCAATGTCACTACAAGGGATTGGGCTCATACCCGCGCTCCTAGCCGCTAAAAATGACTTGTGAAAAAAAGTAGCGGGCCCGTGTATCAGCGCGTGTATCATCGCGGCCAGAGACATGCGTGTAAAAGCGCGTGTATCATCGCGGCCAGAGACATGCGTGTAAAAGCGCGTGTATGGCACCTCTCAGACGCGCGTATACACGGGTGTATAGCCGTGTTTTTTTTAACAGACGCGTTGATACATGTGACTATACACGCTTTTTTTTAATTTAGACGCGCTTATACACGGGTCTATAGCCGCGTCCTATTCAGTTCAAATGTCTCAGACGCGTTTATACCTGCGTCTATACACGCGTTTCTTTATTTTAGATGCGCTTATACACGCGTAAGTACCAGTTTTGACGCACTAATACACGCGTATTTTCCAGGGTATCCGCGTAGATACACACGAGTTTTAGCAGTTGTGACGCGTTTATACACGCGAACAGAGAGCAAAAAAAAAATCCAGAGAGTGCTATTTGGTGCCTGAATACTGTTCCAGCATTCCAGCACCCAATAGTACTCTCTGGTTTTTTTTTTTTGTGCATTAGACCATCCCATTAGACCATCCACGAAGAACATATGCACGAGGGAGATTAAGACAAGAACGACATGAATGCATACATTGTCAATACACGATTCAAGACATACATGAATGTAATACTATCGATCAATCAATTCAATATTACTATCAAAATTTCATACATGTATACAAGGGAGTCCATATCTCGAAGTAGCCCATGGCTTGAGTTTACAAAAAAATATATACAATCACATCCTCAATATGGAATGTGATACTATAAGTCTGAGTACTACTCAGACCCAGATGATGACTCGGTGCTCCCTCCATGCTCAGATGAGCTCACATCGGTCGGAATGTCCGAGGAGTAGTGCTCACGTCCACCCTCTGCAGAGCGGCGGCGGCCGGTGGATCATCAGCAGCTTGTGCCTGTTCAAGTAATATATAGTATATAAGTATATATATATGCAATTCAATAAACCAAAACCATTCGTTTAGAATTTTCAAGTACCTGTCGACCGTATGGTCTCATGGCCATCTCAAACTGCGCGTCCGTAATACGTCCCTCTGCTCTGAAGATGGCCCACGTGTCACGTCTGCTATGCCGGCGAGCATACGCAGTATCGTGGGTTGTGGGCTTCCTCCCCGTAACCCGTCGTCGCTGTATCATAATCAACACAATTTGTAAGATTAAAACAATCATAGAATCAATGAATTAAGTAAACAATCAAATAAAGTGGCAAGATACTTACGAACTCTGCCTCCCATGACTCGACGCCGCCAGATCCGAAATGCGAAGATCCAATGGTCTCCATCTGGATCCGTCGTGCCTCCACATGCTGCCTGCTCTTCACGCCACCCTCTGCTCGTTTCTTTGCCTCCTTCCACTCGCGTTTGTGTGCAGTGGGGTGGCAGGTTTCTCGGCAGGATAGCCACCCGCAGCTACATTTAGCCGGTCATCGTACGCGAGTTTTTTAAGGTGAGATCTTTTATTACTTAAGATCTCCCTTATTCGCGTCCTTCCCCATACATCCGAGAATGTAGCATGTGGGGGATTGGGGTACCGACTATGTACAGCCTCTATCACCTCCCCAACTAATCGGCTATTTTGATCTTTAAATTTAATAAAACAATTTCTATATGAGTTTGATACTACCCCACGCATGTACTCCATTACCTCCCTCCCCCTCGCATCCATCACTATCCCGCCCCTATCCGTCACATCATAGCAGACCACTCTCTCTATCTCTCTCATCTCCTCCTCTTCCGAACTGTCTCCTCTAACTCTTCTCTCTCTATCTCCTCTCTCACTGTGTGCCCTACTACCTCCCCCACCTCCCCCACCAAAGCACCCGCCGCATCCTCCACTACTCCCACTCTTCCTACTGCTGCGGGTGGAGTCACGACTGGGGGATTGTCTACGTGACGGTGGCTGTGAGCCCTGACGTGATGGTGGCTCTGAGGGAGCACGTGATGGTGGCTGTGAGGGTGTACGTGAGTGTGTCTGGGACGAGGTATGTCTCCTCGGTGGACGTGGAAGAGGAGAAGCTGCATGCCGTCTCGTCGGACTCGGAGGAATAGACGGCACTGGAGTGCCTTGGATACTCGCGGTAGGGGTATAGACACCAGGCAGGGAAGGAGGGGGATGGGCATACATATACTCTGTAAGCTCAACCGGACCAGGTTGGCGCCCAAAATGATTCATCATCTCCATCAACCAATTGCTGTACGCAAATGGATCGGATGAAGAACCTGGAATATCCATAAAGAACCTGAACAAACATCTTCATGTACATCATGGGCTGTCTCTTGACTCACACGAATATCATCATTCAAGTCAGTTGTGTTGCCTGCAAATCATGAAATCTAAAACGCCGCAGTCTCGTGCAGAAACGCGTGTATAGACCCGTCCAGAAACACGTGTATACACCCGTTAAGAAATCTGTGTATACAACCGTGAAAAAACGCGTGTATATTCGCGTGAACAGACTCTGTAGACAGGTTACACACGCGCTTTTACACGCGTTCCTACACGCGACCTGCAAAATTTTTTTTCCGAAAAGACCGACCCCCGACAAAGACAGACAGAATGTCCTTATAAAAGGAGCCCCTGTCAGGATGCAGTAACCCAATCGTGTGCACAGAAGCAAAAGGACAAACCCAAAGAGCAAATAGCATAAAGAAATCTGACAAAAGAGACAAGGCACAGGACAAAGTGACTCACCTCTGAAAAAGTGAGTCCTCTCTGCTCCTTCTCTGCTCCCTCCTTCTCCCGTGTGTGTGCTCCTTTCTCTGCTCCCTCGTTGTTGTTGGAAGAGGCGAAAACAGGCGAAAACGCAAGCAGAGTCGATTTTTTAGTTCAAAATCTATATTTTGGGGAAGGCGGGCTATTTTTAGTTTAAACATACCGTCACGTTTATATTCGCGTGTATAAACGCGTGTATTTTCGCGTGTGTATATTTTAGCTGCGTTTATACACGCGTTTTGCAGAACTTACCCGCGTTAATACACGCGATTTTTAGGAAGTAGCCACGTTAATACACGCTATTTCTAGGAAATAGCCGCGTCAATACACGCTATTTCTAGGAAATAGCTGCGTCAATACACGCGATTTTTATGCTTTCATTAAAAACATATTGTGATTTTGTGTTTTCTGATTTTTACACAGGATGTCATCAACCTCTTCAAGCAGTTCTGGGGAAGATGAGACAATGCGTCATCGTAATCGCGATGTGTGGTTGGGACAACGGATCAAATGTATGTGTAATCGATGTCAAGGGTGCATTGTACGAGCACGTCGAATTACCATGAATCACATCTCCATGTATGGAGAATGGAATCAAACAGGTATAGAGGTGAGTAGATGTAAATTGATGGTATTCAAATGAGTCATGGTATCCAAATTAAATTAATAGAGTTGTAATATATAAACTCGCTCTAATTGAAGCAGGATGCAGTACCACACCCTAACATGGTACCCTACGCGCGACGAGAGCACGTAAAGCGTCGACGAGATGATGCTGGAGCTTCGGGATCTATTGTCAGAGATGAGTGGGAAAGGGATGACAATAGCCCTGCACCCCACGAAGTTGTGGAAGAGGAGGTGCTTGATGATATGGTGCGGAATCTTTTTAAGGATGATCCCAAAGGTATGGACGACGATGATATGGAACAAGAGCATCTTTATAAGGCTTCATCGACACCGGTGTTTGAAGGGTGCACATTCTCAGTTTTACGTGCTTCACTTGAACTACTTAATATACAAACAGTTTATGGATGGAGCAATGCAAGTCTTGACGCATTGTTGAAGTAAGCATTCTAACTTACAAATTTGAATTAGTGGTTTAAGGTTTAGGATTTAAGACTAATTATAATTGATGATATTGGATGCAGGCTATTATCAAATATGCTTCCAAAGGAAAATAGGCTTCCCACCTCAAGAGACATAGCGAGGCGCTATGTGACATCTCTTGGAGGACTGGATTATGATAAAATACATGCATGCATCAATGATTGCATTCTGTTTCGTGGGACGCATAAGGAGGCTCTACATTGTCCCACTTGTGGGTGAAGCAAGGTACAGAACAGATATGAAGAGTTTTGATGTACCTCGTAAATTCTTGCGACACTTTCCTATAATTCCTCGTATCAAACACATGTTCAGGTGCAAATCCATAGCAGAGCTCATGTCATGGCATTCCTCACATCGATCGGATGATGGCATGTGGAGAATTCCCGCACACTCCTGCTTGGAAGCATATTGAAGATGAGTGGCCCAGCTTTAAAACAGAGTCCAGAAACTTGAGACTTGGCCTGGGTATGGATGGAGTGAATCCATTTGGTTTTAAAAGCACCGCATACAGCGTGTGGCCAGTTGTGTTGGTGAATTATAACCTTTCACCATCAATGGCGATCAAGAAGGGACATCTTATGTTATCCCTTCTAATTCTAGGAAAACATAAAGTGAAGCATATGGATGTTTATCTTGAACCACTGATTGATGAGTTGGAGGAACTATGGAGAGGTGTTGCGGTGGTGGACATTAGTAGGCCTCCCTCCTCTCGACACTTCGACTTAAAAGCAGTGTTGATGTGGACAATGCATGACTTTCCAAGATACAGCGATTGTTCTGGTAAGAATTCTAATTACCTCCCTACTCTATTACTATTGGCTATATATATTAATTAGACGGTTTGACTTCATTATTCTAACTTTTATTTATATTTTAACAGGTTTGAAAACATCGGGTAAACATGCATGTCCTGTTTGTGGTCCTTTGTTAGTACATGAGTATGCTGACGGTTTGTGTGAGACTATATTCGATAATCATCATCGATTTCTCCCCTCAGATCATCCTAAATATGTTGCTAGTAAGAGTAACATTCCTCCCACAAACACTTGGTGCAAAAGATTGGAAGCGTATTTGGGAGTCTACAACTATTCTTCCTCCAGATGGCATGAACAGGTATAGTGATGTTTTTTCAATCTTGTTTTGTGTAGTCTCTAATTAGATTAAAGGTCACATAGAGCAATCCCTTGTGTAGGTACTCAATTTTTTTTCGGCTGCCATATTGGACCCATCTTAAGATCAACCATCTTCTTGATCCCATGCACATCTTCAAGAATGTGGGATCTGGTATTTGGGAACATATTATTGGTAAACGAGACAATGTTAGCGTACGCGAGGACTTGCGGGTCGCAGGACGTATGCGTCAAGCTTGGCCACACGAGAGGTGGGTGGGCACGTTCGTCTTCCGCCTGCACCATGGATTATATCAAAGAAAGAGGAGAAGCAGGTAAAGCAGGCCATCACCACTTTGCGTACTCCCACTGGATGCATGAGATCATTGAAGGGAGCCTTTACAACCACTAAGAAAAGAGGCGTTGAGCAACTATATGGGTTGAAGTCCCACGATTGGCACAAGATGCTTCAAGTAAGTGTTTTTCAAGTCTTGTACGTACGTTGAAATTAAATTTTGTAATGCCATAAACCATAAATGTGCTCTTATGTGCACAGTTCATACTACCTACTAGCATCGACCATTGTGCAAGTAAGAGTTTGAAAAAATGTATTTATAAGATGGGCGATCTTGTGAGGTATGTAAAACCCATGCTCAGATCACCCTTCATTATACCTTGCAAAATGAACGTGCATGAGGTATAACGTACTATTTATTTATTTTTCAGATATGTTAGTTCCAAAGCAATTGATCCAGCCACGTTGGATGATGCGCGTGTTATGGCAGTGGAGGTGGTTTGTTTGGTAGAGGAGACTTTTCCGCGAACCATTCTCACAAGTCAACTACATCTCATTGTGCATTTAGTGGACGAAATTGCTTTATGTGGTACTGTGCATGCACGCTGGATGTTCTTCCTAGAGCGCTTCATGAAGACCTTAAAAGACTTTGTGAGGCAAAGTGCAAGGCCTGAAGGAAGCATGGCCGAGGGTTGGTTGATACAAGAGTCTCTTGTATATATTTCAGAATTTCTTGGTCAAGTGGACAGCTCTTTGCCACGACTATGGAGCAATGAAGAGGACTTGAGGATGACCTCTATTGTGCCTCAAGGAAAAGGACAGAGTAAAGTAATTGACAGAACATTGATTGATGATCTCAATTTCACTTGTATCCTTAATAGTGATGTGATGAGCAGATGGGTTACAAGATATGAGGATGCAAAGACAAACAGGCAAGCAGAAAGAGCTCTCTTTTGGAGGCAACATGGCTCTCGGAAGGCGTACCCTAAGCATCTAGCAACACTTCCGAATGATATCCATGTTGATTGGTTGCATGAGGAAATGGAGAGAGCAGAGAGCGACGAGGGGCTGCATATCACGGCGGAAGAATGGGAGTATGCACGAGGATGCATGTCAAAGGTACATAGAACTAATGTTTTGCATTAGTTGTAATTGATTTGCTTTTAATATTTATTCACATTGCTTACACAAATATTGCTTCTATTTTGGTCCAGTGCACTATGTTCAATGCTATATGGTGTGAAGGCAAGCATTTTCGAACACAAAGAATTGATGAAAAGAGAAATACACAAGATTGCGGTGTCATTAGTAGCTTTGAGGGAGCTAATGGAAAAATGGATGATTATTGTGGCATAATCCAAGACATATTTAGGCTTGACTTTCGTCGCTTCTTTGTGTATGTTTTGGATGTCAAATGGCAAATGAACGTGGTGGAAAAAGGGCCTGATGCAGCGATAAAACGCCATGCAAGTGGATATGTAACTATTGACTCTACAAAGTTCTGGCAAACAAAGAAAGATAGGCTCGTATTGCCACAACAATGTGAGCAGGTATGCATTTTTTTACTAATGTGTTTCATGTACATATATATCGAAGCTCGCGTACCCCTTGACTTTTGATATGCTAATTAATTACTGTACTGTGTGTATTTGAGTAGGTTATCTATCTACCAATGGTGCATGACATCAAATGGTGGTACGTCATCCCTATTGCACCACGTTCCAAAGTGATGTATAATAAATACATTCACTGATATGGAGCATATGGAGGATGTAACAAGCCGCAATGAAGATGATGTCGAACATGCCATTGAAGATGTTGTGATCGATGATCAAGAAATAAGAGATGATCATGATAATGAGGATGAGCATGCCATTTCTCATGATCATGAGAATGACCCTACCATTGAGGATGATGTTGATGTTGATGAGGATGATCAGGACATCGATACCATTATCAATGGAGTACAGAATATCGATAGTGGAATAAATTTAATCGTAGCCTTACCAATTGATCAAATGGATATTGATGTTGATCGTTTGGCAAGGATGGATCTTATTGAAGATGAGATCGAACCCTAACCAATCCGTCACTGTATGTTCTAAATTGATGACATTTCCATCATCTCATATGCATGATTTATTTTTGAATATATTTCATTGTTGTAAATGCATGTAGTGGGATTGTGTAATGATGTATACTGTAATGTACTATGAGATGGTTTAAGGAAAATAGTTTTTAATTTTGTAAAGGAATTCAGTTTTTTTCCAGTTTTTCTCTGCCATGCGTGTATTAATCCGTGTATAGTAGCGTGTATTTATCCGTGTATAATAGCGAGTATTACCCCGTGAATATTATCGTGTATAGGTGCGTGTATTACTGCGTGTATATAGACGCGTTTATACACGGGTTGATTAATGCAAACATACACGCGAACTTAAATGCAAAATACACGCGCCCGATTCTATTCAAATACAGGCGCGACCATACACGCATTCGTAATTTATCGCGTGTATGAAACGCGTGTATGGCAGCATTGTCTTGTAGTGTGTGTCTCCATGCGGGTGAGTCAGCAGGCACACGCATCACTTCATCTGTGGATCGAGTTGTGGCATGCCATGTCATCAATCTTGCTATAGATTTGCACCTGAACATGCTTTTTATTCTTGGGATGATTGGAAAGTGCCTGAGAACCTTTACCGGGACAGCTTCCCCCTGAACATCTTCTCTATATCTGTTAGAGCCACAATGGGAACATTCTTGCAAATGCTCATATTCATGGCGGAAGAGACAACAATCATTGCGACAAGCATGAATATTATTGTAATCCATGCCTATGGATTTCAATAACTTCTTCACATCTGCACGAGATGGAGGCATCTCGTTGCCAGGGGGCAATATCTGGTCTTTCAAAAGCCTGCAAGTATGGCAATATCTGATCGTTACTATTAAGATTTTCTCAAATACAAGTTGATAATTTATCATTTCAACAGTAGGTGTAATCTCCAAAAAAAATCCTTACTTGAATAGTTCAGTGACACTTGTATTAGACCATCCAAAAATTGACTGCAAATTTAGCATCGTAAGAGATGCACGCAATACAGATATGTTGGCACCATTGTATAATGGAAGGCGTGCAAGTTTACGCATGGCCTCTTCCTCTGGTTCATAATTTGACTGTTTTGAGAATGTCGTGGTTGATGATCTTCATGTTCATGCTCCTCGAAGAGAGCTTCTTGTTGCTCGATGAAGGCATCCAACATTTCTTCCATTGGACCTTCTTCCATTTCCTGACCTTCTTCCATTCCCTCGGGTGCTGTTAATTGAGCTCCATCTGTCACTCCCTCCTGCGATATCCTCATCCTTTGTTGGGGACGAGAATTCACAGGCGCAATGTTATCAAGATGCGGCTGCACACTTGCTTGGTTGTACGATTGAAACCGTAAATTTTGCAAGCGCTCCATTGGAAATATGCCAACGTCATGAACATGCTGGTTGCAAATCCTTCGTTTTCGAAAGATTTGGTACTTACATCGCATGCATGGACACGCTATTCTCTCTTCAAGATTGAGAGGCTCCATCTAGCAGGATAACATGTATATGCAGCTCATTAAACACAAATCATTATGCATTACACAAAGCACTATGTAAACCATAAAACAGGGCTACTTTTCCCCAGCCGTGAGGGAGATTTTAAAAAATAACATTTAAAGCGTCAAACGGGCTTCTTTTTCCCAGCCGTTGAGGGAGACTTTAAAAATATTTAAAAAAGCGTCAAACGGGCTTCTTTTCCCCAGCCGTTGAGGGAGATTTTAAAAATAACTTATACATTAGCTTATCTTCTCTCCATATAAAATTAAGATGAATTTGAACAAGGATGGAGAGAGAAGCTATCTCTATTCATAAATAGCTATTTATAAAGGCCTTATGCAAAAATCTAAATGCATAGATTCTGTAAATAGAGCTTGCACATTGAGCTCTTATGACAAAGCCTATGCATAGAGCTTATGCATAGAGATTTCACAAGCTCGCAAGCTCTATGAATAGAGCTTATGCATAAAGCTTGCAAGAAGGCTATGCATAGAGATTGCAAGCTTATGATAGGTTTTATGCATAGATATTAAATTAATCCTATTTATAAGCTTACAGGAACCCTAAACTAACCCTAAACCATAAAACAGGGATGCAATAATACATAGAAAAAAACATAAACAAGAAAAATCGAAAGAGGATCTACCTCTTTTTTGCGAAGCTGAAGGAGAGGATTGGTGAAAGATTGGTGAGGTGAAAGAGCTGCAAAACAAAATATTAAACAAAATAATTAGTAAATTAAACACAAGAATAAGAACTAATACAAAACCCTATGCATGCATTAGGAGATCTATGCATACATAGAGAGCTCTCAACATGCATAGAGAGCCAAAAAAACACAAAACCCCAAACGTCCTAATTCTTAAATTAAAAAGTAAAAGCAAGAACATATTAGGAGAAGGAGAAGAGGAGAAAAGAAGAAAGAAGGAGAAAAGAGGAGAGAGGAAAAAAGAGGAGAGGGAGAGAAAGAGACCTTCTCTGCAACGGTGCCTGCGAAAAAAGCAGAAAATACGCTCTCGGCTGCTGTAAAAAACTTACGAGCGTCGGTATATGCTACGGAATGTGCGTCGGTATATGCTTCGGAATATGCGTCGGTATATGCTTCGGAATAAGCATCGGTATACGCGTCGGGGTAAACGAAAATTTGAAAATACCCCGCCCGACTTGTCTCCAACATTACGACGGGCATACCGACGTTCGACATTTGCGTCGGTATTTTAGCGTCGGTATGCCCTCAAGCTCTTGTAGTGCATCTCTGTCAGAAAATCTCACATGTCCCATTCTACCTGCGATACTTACAATTGTATGGAAATCGAGCTTGTTGGGGCGAAGATGGATATCTCGTGCTCTGTAAACATGTTGTACCATGGCCACTACTTTTTCAATGCTTGCCTTCTTGAAGCCTTGTAAACAACCTTTCCAATGGTACTCCAGAACATTTTACCGCTGTCGAACTCGGTGAGGCCCGATTGTAGCAGGCTGTAGATAAATCCAAGCGCTCTTACGAAATGCCTCTCCCACCCAAGCACCATCATCGTCCTTTTTGTTGTGCAAGAATATCTCCTCAATCTCGTCTTTTGGTCTTCTTGGTGCGGCCATATCTTCTTGGAAGCTAGAGTAGAAAGGTTATGTTTAGAGTAAAAAGGAAAGAGATGTGTAGACTAGGGTTTTACGGAAGCCTTGAAGATGAAAGAGATAGAGCTCCGAGAAGGGAGGGAGATTAAGATGGAGGAGAAAGTTTAGGGTTTTGGGCTTTGATGGTTTCATTAGGGTTGGGCAAATGAGATAGAGATGGAAGAGAAAGGGAGAACGAATTTAATTTGGACGTTCAAGAGGGAAAGCGGACCTGAAAATGAAATTTTTGATTACAATGAAATTTGAGATGGGTTTTTGGGGAAAAATGTGAGTTTTGGGGGGATCTCAAAAATTTCAAAATAATAAGGATTTTTTGAGCCACAAAAATGGTGGGACCATACCTACCCTAAACCCCCTACTTTTTTAAAGGGACAAGTGTAATTATTAGTACTGAAAGCCTAGTCCCCCTCCCTATAGCCTGGTCTCTCTCCCTATATTCAAAGGAGACCAAATGTGCACAATCCTCTATTCCTATTGGTCCATTGCTAATTACTTTCATTAGTAAAAGGCCCAAAATATGTCCTAATGTTTACTTTATATACTCTCCTTGTAGATATTTAACATATGATTTCTTATGTTATGTTATCGGCTTCTTAAGAAGATTTTCCCCCCTTAAAATCTTTTCTCGGACTCACGAGATGGGTCTCATAAATTTCTCTCTCTATGCTAGGTATGGATTATACAAAAATACACACATGTCTCAATGATTGCATGCTATTTAGAGGGGTTAATAAAGATGCAACACAATGTCTACAATGTGGAGAGAGCCGCTATAGAGATGATTTACAAGGAGACAAAATTCCCCAAAAGGTGTTGAGACAGATAGATTCCATATCCATTGAGATGGTTTATCTCAATGTTATTGAGGTGGTGTGTATGAACGAGAAAAACGTTAATAGATTAATTCTCACTAGCCAATTGCATCTAGTGGTACATTCGCTTGATGAAGTGGCACTTTGTGATGTTGTTCATGTTTGATGTATTTTTGTTTCATGAAAACCTTAAAGGATCTGAAAACATATGTCTCGCATATATCCTTCCATGCCATAATTGTGGAGCAATGAGGAGAATGGTCGACTAATCACTAATGTGCCACAAGGAAAATGGAGGCAACGAAGACTAGATGAAGCATTATGCTAAAAGGTGGATGCATTATGCATTCTAAATAGTCTCATCATGGAAAAGTTGATTGGGAGATATAAGGATGCAATCAATAGACGAAAGGATGAGAGAAGAGCTTTCAGAAGAGCAAATAGATGCTTACCATTCCCACACGGCTTAGAACCTCTACCAAATGTGATCAATATAGAATGTCTTCTATGGCAATATTGATGGCATCAAAAAATGAAAAGATGATCACAAGAGAAGAGCATGAGTATGCATGAGGATGTGACCGTCAAGTAAGGATATTCTTCATCTCTGTCTCATGCATCGATTGTTATATACCTTGTTTAATGCACTATACTAAATATCATGCTGTTGTTTAATGTTACTACAAACTATCATAATGCAATATGGTTAGAGGGAAGGCAATTTTGCATGGATCGTGTGGATTCTAAAAGAAACACATTTGATTATGGTGTGATAGTAACTTTTGAGGAAGAAAGTTGAGCTAGTAGACATGATACCAATTTCATAAACAAAAATCTTGAGTATTGTGGAACTATCTATTCAAGATATTCTTGAGGAGCATTTAGTTTATTAAAGAAAAAATTAAACATGTGGCTTTGATCAATTAGATAAACTATTTCCCTTTAAAAGTTTTCAACATGTGGCTTTGATCAATTAGATAAACTATTTCCCTTTAAAAGTTTTCAACTATCTTCATTTTTTTCATCAAACATGGCTAAGGGTTTCTGATGGATTTTTTAAAAAAACTATCATCATTTTTTGTATGTATGTCACATGTATAATCTTATTTTAATCTTCAACAACTCTCTCCAAATTTAAATCTCAATATAACAGCGAAATTTCGTTGCTACGCTTACTACTCAAAACAATGAAATTACATTGTAGCATCGAAATGTTGTTGTTGTGGGGGGTAGCTGCCTAGCAGACAGCAAAATTTTGCTACTGAGCAATGAAGTGAGCAATGAAGTAGTAACGAAATTTCGCTATTTACTGATGCTGTTGAGGAACGAAAGCATAACTGGAAAGAGACTAAGGCTGGCTAATCACATTAGAGTAAGGATAATTCACATGTGTCTTAAAAGGACAAGTACTCATCACGAGTCACGAGAAAAGGGCTTGCCCCACCAGGCCACTACCAAAGTCACATGTGTCGCGACTGTCCTTCTTTTGTTTTTTGCTTCTCTTCATATTCTTTATCACACAAATTCACATGTGTCTAAAAAGTGTCGACTGTCCTCCTTTTGTTTTTGCTTCTCTTCATAGTCTTTATCACACAAATGCACAAGTACTCGTTGCCCCCACAGGGCCACCACGTGACTTATCAGGATTTAGTCCTCGGGAGTAGGGACTCGGAATGTTGCATTTGGCCTTCTATAAAGAGTCTTAGCTATCTCTCTCTCTTTCGCGTCTTTCTAAGCGCGCTCTCTCACACACGCACACTGAGTCTTTCTAAGCTCTCTCTCCCTCACACATAAGAACAAGAACATGGGTGCACGAGGACGTAAAGCTCTTCTGGTAACTGTGTGGCTGGTGATCACCACACAGTTCTACCCGCAGTTGGCCGAATCAACCGGCCGCGACCTACGTACGTATTATCTAGCTTTGTCCATAATATATACTCGTCGTTATTTATTCAATTAATAGTAATTAACGAAGAAAAAAAAACAATCCCTTTATATGTTCTGAAATCCAGAAATCTCTAGAAGAGAAATCCCTCAGTATTTTGATAATAATGCTCTCTCTGCGTGCGCATGGGGCTATGTCCGTCTCTCTCTCTCTCTCTCTCATACGGGTCTGTGTAAGCACGTCGATCTTCACAGAAAGGAGAAGTGTCTCTCTGGCATCTCTACAGAAAAGAGGTGTCTGTGTGCTGCAAAATCCTGACTACAGCTGCTTGGACGTTTAAACAATGGCTTGCTAAGCCCCACACGGCTGTGGTTCCAAAAAAACTTCTGTTTGCGAGGAAGAGACCTAGATTCGGTCGAACTAGAGAGACAAGAAAGTAGCGAGAGACGTGCTCAAATTCTTAATTAAAATTAGGCTGTAAAAAGTATATGTGCACACACTCATAATTTGTTGGCCAGCTGGAGTCGAGGTGCGCGGCGAATCCGAGCAATATCATCCTACTCAACAGGTGGCTGATCAGCTATCAACCGGCCGTGATGGCATAGCTGGTACGCCAGGCGCTTAATTAGCCCCCGTCCCCGTATTAATTAGAATCGTAGCTGGCGGCTTAATTAGTTGGGTATCTACTTATAATGATAATTTGGGCGGTGCAGGCAATATAGAGATGGTGAAGCGATTCCCTTGCCAAGTTGAAGGAGGAATTTGCAGTCCGGACGCGCCATATTCAATGTGCTGCGAGGGATTAGCTTGCCTTGGGCACCCATTTCTCTTCATCTTCGTTTGCACGGCAGTCTAATCTCAACTGTCTCGGTACGAAGCAAAGTAATAATTTTCTTGCCTTACCAGCCACATATATTATTTCACTTGGTTCAAAGTGTGTAAAGGCCCTGTTGACAATGTTCACAGAAAACATTTCGTTAACAAATCTAAAAACATTCAAATCTTACAAGTTTTTTCTCAAAATTTTCATTTTCTGGTCTGATTATAACTAAAATGTATATATATTTGAAGGCTTTGAAAATTGATTATTTACTATTTAAAAGTGAAACCATAAATTTTGCAGTTTGTTTGTGGGTTTTCTCTGAACACTGCCTCTGGATTCTTTTTTCTCACCATACACTCTCCTCTTTTCTGTTGTTAGTTGGAGATGGCTTAACTTTTCTTTGTGTGTAGCCAATTCATCTCCTCATCACATGTTCCTTCTTGTTCTTTACATGTGCAGGCCATGCAAGTCGATGATGGAGTCCATAATCGCATATGAATAATGCTTTATGTGAATGCAACCCACATCTTCTTTCCAAGCAGCAATTGCTTCCATTAATAAAATATGCATGAACTAGTGTCCAAGAGAAATGGTCTCATAATAGACATCTATTATGCCCATGGGGATGTTATGTTGTCTTCCATTTCTAATCAATAAATATTATTCTCTCTCTCTCGGTGTATGCGCATACTCGTGCATGAAGGATAAGAGTATGAGGAGGCCTCCAGTTGAGCCTCGGGAGCCAAACCACTGGGATATCCATTTGTTTAATAGGATAGTGTGGGGAGGCCTCAAGTGACTCAATCTACCCTCAAGTTTAATTTTGCTACCTAATAGAACACATAGGTAGGGGGACACCTCCTATCAAAGCCACATGCCAGAATATAGATATTAGGGCATGATATTTACTGGGACTATAAGAGTATGAGCAGATAAATAAAAATGAATGAAACGTACAATATCTTAGTAGAGTTATTTTTAAATGGCCTAGCTAATAGCTAGGCCCGATGAATTCAAGATTTTGGGACTCTTCAAGTAAGAATTTGAGCTTCTATAGTAGCCAGATCTACCTGTTGTGAAGAAATAAGAAATTAGAATAAATAAATTTTGGGACTCTTCAAGTAAGAATTTGAGCTTCTATAGTAGCCAGATCTACCTGTTGTGAATAAATAAGAAATTAGAATAAATAAATTTTGTTTTATTTTTCATGCTAAGTCTATATTAGGTAATTTGGAAAAAATCTCACATTTTGGGAATCAATTACTCTATATAGTTTTGAACATATCTAAAACATACTAACTCCAAATTTGTCGGAGATCATAGATTTAGATTCTACTCTTCAAGATCTTTCCGATGATATGTCACATGAGGGGGTTTCGACAAACGTTTGGACAAGTTCACCATGCTCCCATTTTTCAAATGGGAATGGGATTTTTCCCAAATTATCTAATAGGGTTTTTGCTTGTTGTTGTAAGTGGTCTTTTATCTTAGTAATGTGCAACTAAACTGCATAGTGGACCAAAACCTACCTTTTACTCAAGAACAAGAAGTTATTCATACCATATGGCAAGTGATAGATTAATGGCCAAAAGTTGTTATCTTAATTATAGAGAGTATTTTTTGGTCAACCCTGCTAGAACCTATTTATGTGGAGGCACCAATGGGATGAAGATAATGAGAAGCTTATTATGGAAATTGCTATGGATTATCTTTCATAGTATGCTTCAAACTTGAGTCTAACCATGATCATGGTGAATCTAGATTTTGTTAAAGAGTAAAGAAATCATGGAAAAAATCTCTATAACTTATACAAATACCTAGCCAGACTTAACCATCTTCGTCCATATCTTCCTCCCGAAAAACAATTGTAATAGTAGATCAATATCAACGTTTCCAACTTTTTGGATCAAGGAGTTGAAATTCCTAAGTGATGTAATAATTTGAGAAATGATAGTATTTTCTTGTCTTTAAGAACTTTGTTACAAAGAAGATTATGAATGTCTACATGGTTAGTCTAGATTTTGACGCATAAAATAGTTTTTCTTTCAGAGAGAAACCATGAATCATGGTTGTTTAAAGTTAGAATGTTCTACTCTCAAGAGAAACCCTCGATAATGATGTCAAGGAATCTCTCCATAGATCTCAACTTGGACCATTCCCAGGAGAAGGAAACAATCTTGACGAAGTAGTTTAGAGTCAGACTAATTCTATGGATGAGTATTTTAATATAACCGTCATAGTAAAATGGATTTCACATGCTTGAAAGTAGCTAGAATTTCTCGAATTGGTTGGATAAATTATATTGAATAAAACTATTTGAACCATGAGCAAATTAAAAGGGATGATATGAATGAGTTGTCAAGATCATGAATCTATCCCATCTTGTAATAAATCCATATGTATTGCTTTATCAATGTCTATATCTAATGGAAGCTCAATGAAAAGAAGGGGTTCCATATCAATGTCAATATCACCATTATGATCCAATGAAGAATTATCATGATTGATAGGTGACTCATTATCTTCTTCGGATTGATGTTCCTCATGCTCTTGATTGGGCTCCTCCAAAATGTTTTCTTCTTCGTCTTCTTCCAATGAGCCGATTTAAGGTAGTACTTGCACCTCATCCACAGATTTGGCCTCGACATCTTTATCTTGAAAGATATGTTTTGAATGAGGGAAAACTTGTATAATATATCACCACTTTGGATCAATTCGATCGGCATGAAACACAACCTAATATCATAAAGCAAAGGGGTTACACTTTTATTATACTACAACAAGATTTAATTTGGGATTGGTTGGGTTACTAATATGTTGACAGTGTTGAGAGGTATTACGAAAGTATCTTTCTCATCATTCGAAAACTTGGTGGAATCAATTTGAAAAAACCCATTTGGATGTTTCTTCACGGTTTCTTAAGCACCTCTATATATCACCTTTTGAAATCAAAGATGAATAGACTAAATTCTCTAAATCCAATCTCAAGAATATCCTGAATAGTTCCACAATACTCAAGATTGTCCTCTATAACATTTCCCACTCTACTCCCTTAATCTCATTCCCATAGCTTGGAAGACCATTGAGATTGCATGTTGAGTAGGTCCATTAGCATATTGGTTTTGATGTTGTATTCCCACTCTACTCCCTTAAGGGTTCTATCAATCCATTTGTCTAAACGTTTTATGGAATCTCCAATGAGTTTGCAAGTTGGGGAAGGCTCTTTTTGCATAGATTTTGAGTTTGAACAAGATGGCATGAAAGTCTCTATGCCTTTAGTAGATGTGGGTGCTATTGTGTCCAATAGAGAGCTTGCAAAATACAAGGAGAGCTAGAGTCTGGATCATTCATTACTTGAGGTTTACTTGATTGTAGGGCAACCTTGTCCTTTCTTTCTCCCTCTCTCTCCCCTTTTCCTACCCTCTTCCCTCTCTCTTTCCTTGCCCTCTCCCTCACTCTACCTATGCATCATCTCTCCTTTTCTCTCTCCCATTATTTCTCCCTTTTGCACCCTCCCTTCCTCTCTCCTTCCCTCCCTCACTACAACAAATCCGGGGCATAGCAACATTTTCTAGCAATGTTTATTTTGTCAGGATGTCACGATTCCATTCGCTGCTTCATCAGCAGTGCTTCTAGTAGCGAAATTTCACTACTAGAGCGTTTATAGTAGTGAGCTTTTGCTACTAGAGCGTTTATAGTAGTGAACTTTCGCTGCTAGTAGGCAGGGCCTCAAGCAGTGAAATTTTGTTGCTATACTATAATTTCGTTGTTGTAAAGTAAAAATAGCAACAAAATCACGCTGCTATTTTTGTTGCACAAAATTATAGAGAGTTGTTGGATGCTGAATTTTAAAAATACATGTCACATACACACAGAACATGATGTATTGTTTTAAAAACATATCCATTAGAATCCTTAGAGCCATGTTTTAAGAAAAAAAAAAGATAGTTAAAAACTTGTGAGAAGTAAAACAATGTCAAGATCATGAATCTATCCCATCTTGTAATAAATCCATATGTATTGCTTCATCAATGTCTATATCTAATGGAAGCTCAATGAAAAGAAGGGGTTCCATATCAATGTCAATATCACCATTATGATCTAATGAAGAATTAACATGATTGATAGGTGACTCATTATCTTCTTCGGATTGATGTTCCTCATGCTCTTGATTGGGTCCCTCCAAAATATTTTCTTCTTCGTCTTCTTCCAATGAGCCGATTTAAGGTAGTACTTGCACCTCATCCACAGATTTGGCCTCGACATCTTGAAAGATATTTTTTGAATGAGGGAAAACTTGTATAATATATCACCACTTTGGATCAATTCGATCGACATGAAACACAACCTAATATCACAAAGCAAAGGGGTTACACTTTTATTATACTACACCAAGATTTAATTTAGGATTGGTTGGGTTACTAACATGTTGACAATGTTGAGAGGTATTACGAAAGTATCTTTCTCATCATTTGAAAACTTGGTGGAATCAATTTGAAAGAACCCATTTAGATGTTTCTTCACGGTTTCTTAAGCACCTCTATTGAACCATTTGAAATCAAAGATGAATAGACTAAATTCTCTAAATCCAATCTCCAGAATATCTTGAATAGTTCCACAATACTCAAGATTGTACTCTATAACATTTTCCACTCTACTCCCTTAATCTCATTCCCATAGCTTAGAAGACCATTGAGATTGCATGTTGAGTAGGTCCATTATAGCATATTGGTTTTGATATTGTATTCCCACTCTACTCCTTTAAGGGTTCTATCAATCCATTTGTCTAAACGTTTTGTGGAATCTCCAATGAGTTTGCAAGTTGGGGAAGGCTCTTTTTGCATAGATTTTGAGTTTGAACAAGATGGCATGAAAGTCTCTATGCCTTTAGTAGATGTGGGTGCGATTGTGTCCAATAGAGAGCTTGCAATACAAGGAGCGCTAGAGTCTCGATCATTCATTACTTGAGGTTTACTTGATTGAGGGAGCCTCCTATAGGTATATTGTGCCCTTGGAGCTATTGTTGATATTGCACTATTGAATTAATGCACTCTATGACCTCTTGGAGGTGTTCTACCCCCTTTGTAGTGCTCATGATTGCGTGAAAAATATCATGCAAATAGATGTAGGAACATTGGTGCATTACAACTCTCAATATTGTATTGCTAATAAAGTGTTTTAAGTATCCCAAAATCCCATGTGGTCATATAGCCTATAAAAGGACTCATTAGCATGTTAGTGTGGGTAGGGTGAGCTTGAATTGCTCTATTAAAAATGTGTGATAATGTGGTGAAGTTTGTTTAATCCTTTTTTTGAGCTCTTAATTTTGCTATTTTTTTATGAACATTAGGGCCTAGGCTTCTCGTCTCTGGCTATAATAGTTGCGCATATCTTAGGCATCAATTCTTGTGCCACGACACTTGCCTTTGGATAGCCAGATTCTTTATGTTGGCCCATACCTTGCAACTTGTTGAAGGAATTACACAAAGATGCAATTTCAATTGGTGCAAGACCAATATTTTGTACACTACTTGATAGCAATGTGTTAACAAAATCAGAATTACTTGTCATAATCATTTTTCAACCCCTACTTGTTTTCAGCTCAAATATTTTTAGGCCTATTCTAGTTTTTGGAGGTAACTATTGGAGTTGAAATATCTGTGAGCACTTTCAGTCAGATGTGTATCTCTAAGCCTTGTTTGAGCATAAATGTACGGGTAGCCTAGACTCAATCAAGCTATACACCTATGTCAATTGGTGCAGTGCTACCTATCTAATACCTATAATATATAAAGCCTTGCAGCAAGAGTTCAACTCTTGGGCATCTTGTTGTACTCATTGACCACACTTAACACCCTGACCCCTGGATGTGTTATATTGAAATAACCTATGTGCATGCCAATGCCAATGCCATCTAAGTAAATAAGCATGTAGTGTGAGCAAGGCAGCTCTACTTGCACATATACCACTACCTCCCTAACACACATGCTTGAGACAAAACAAATTATTCTTCATCCATTGAAGGGAATCCATCACTTAAATTTCTGGTAGTGTGAACTCAGTGGACAACAGTCAGCTACCCTCTAGCTCCCGCTGGGTTTAGCAGAAGGGTTTTTAAAAATCCTTTTTTAACACATTTTTTTACATACAAAAGGGTACCATTTAAAGGGAGTATTTACAGATTGAATAGAAAAAGGGTGTGGTTTATTCATGAAAAATTCACAAACAAGGTGTTTTTAAAATAGGCCTCGAACGCACGTGATATAGAGGGTTTACATATAGTGAACCCCTCTAGAGTTTTTAATTTATGGAGGCGTGGATTCCCAATCACCTAGGCGAGGCCTAGTTGGTCGGTGCAAGGTTACATAGGCAGGGCAGTCAGGTTCCAAGTGGATTGTATAAGGCTGGAGTAACACCATCCGGAGGTCATATCTCAAAGAGGATCTGGCTTTTGGGCGTGAAACTCACAGTGTGGCTGGAAGCCAAGGCATATATTAAATTCTATAAACCATATCACCAAATAGGAAAAGTCCACCTGGCTAGTTCAATAGAGTGCAGCTCATATCCAAACCTTCTTGTTGGCTCAAACGAACAAATCTGTTTTGCATTTTTTCATCGTGTTTGCATGTGTCCGGTGTGAAGAGGTAGGAAGGGATTTGTCATAAACCCTTCTTTTCTGTGGAATTTCACTAGTTGAATGCTACCAGCCTTTTGCTTATGTGGAGTTTCACCAATTGAATGCTGCTAAACTTAAATTGGAGTTTCACTAATTGAATGCTGCCAACTCGCTTAGGTGAAATTTCACCAAACTAAATGCTACCAACCTTTTGCTTATGTGGACCAGCAACAACAGCTGGTGTAGTCGAGAGTATGGCTGAAGTTGTAGCCTTGCGCAGCTAGTGTAGTCGTGAGTGTGGCAGAAGTTATAGCTTTGCATAACAGAGTTGGCATAACGCATGTGGAGATGGTGGTGAATCATGCGATGGGCAGGAGGGAAGCAAGGGAGTGTAGTTGGTGTGGAGTAGACGTTTGTGTGGGTTGGGTGGGGAGAAAAGGAGGTGATTCATTGGGGCCCAACTAGCATAGGCAAGAGCGGAAGGAGACGATTTATTACGCTTTGTGCAGAGGAGGTGAGGCCCGCGTTATTTGTTGGTAACTAAAGTTGGCTCTTAGCCAACTTTAGTTAACTAAGGTTGGCCCGAGTTATTTGTTGGTAACTAAAGTTGGCTCTTAGCCAAACGAAGGCGTGTGCAAGAGAAGACAATGCTGCTCTTGTGGCATCATGGGCAGGGATGGAGGTAGGCGAGTGCAGTAAAATCGGCACCAGCGGAGAGCAAGTACATCTAGTTGGCATTACAGAGCATTGGGCAAGATGTAGGCAAGGTTTGAGAGAAGAATAGAGCACTATCTTATTTTGATAGCATATAAGAGTGCATACAAGAATGAGGATTTAGAGTTACAATTTGACCTTTATACTTGGCTCCTAGTGTTCACACTTTTCCAGCCAATGTTAAAAATGAGGTCCTAGTTCATCCAAGATTGCCTACACTAGTGGAAACAAGACTGTTCTAGCTAGAGAGATAGACAAGGTTTGAGAGAAGAATAGATCACTATATTCACTTGAGATCATACAAGAATGAGGATTTAGAGTTACAATTTGACCTTTTTACTTGTCTCATAATGTTCAACACTTGGTCGGCCAATGTTAAAAATGAGGTCCTAGTGCATCCAAGACTGCCTAGACTAGTGCAAAAACAAGACTGTCCTAGCTAGAGATAGGCAAGGTTTTAGAGAAGAATAGAGCACTATCTTCACTTTAGAGCATACAAGAGTGCATACAAGAATGAGGATTTAGAGTTTCAATTTGACCTTTATACTTGGCTCATAGTGTTCACACTTGGCCAGCCAATGAGGTCCTAGTGCATCCAAGATTGCCTACACTAGTGTAACCTTAGTATCCCATGGCGCGCCTTTCATATACAAGCAGCGATCACACATGTAAAATAATCCTTTACAAGAGTAATATGAATTATCGAGTGCCCCTGTACTGCTTCACAGCTGGAAGAAGTGGCCACTGTAGAGGTTGTTTCTTGCTGAGCCATGATATACATGAATCGCCAAGGCGAAAGAAAAACCCACTAGTGGCATAACATCCATCCCAATATGAATCACTAAAAGCATGCAGTTGTGACTCACCCCCCTTTGGATAAAACAATCCAAAATATTGAGTACCTTGTAAATAGCGAAAAACTTGCTTGACAGCCTGTCAATGCTTCGTACCTGGGCTATGCATAAATCTGCTCAACTGTGAGACTGCATACTGTATATCTGGCCTTGTGTTGCATACATAAAGAAGGGATCCAACAGCCTTTTGATACAAACTAGCATTAAAAGAGTCTCCTGCATCTTGAAGACTAAGTTGAGTACCTGTCTCCATAGGTGTAGCCACAGGTTTACAGTCTTCAAGATTAAACCTCTTCAATAGCTTCTGCATCTTGAAGACTAAGTCGAGTACCTGTCTCCATAGGTGTAGCCACAGGTTTACAGTCTTCAAGATTAAACCTCTTCAATAGCTTCTGTATATATTTAGACTGCAGCATAACAATGCCATCATTGCGCTGCATAAACTGAATCCCTAAATAATAATGCAAGGGTCCCAAATCTGACATCCCAAACAATGATTGCAAAGCAGCCTTAAAGGCTGAAATCGGATCTATATTGGGTCCCATGAGCATCATGTCATCAACGTATAGAGAACGATGACCAAAAATGTGTTCTTACTCCTCTTCACATAGAGAGTACTCTCTATTGGACTGTTGCAAAAATCATTTGCAACCAAGTATGCATGAATCTTCTCATACCATACTCTAGGAGCCTGCTTAAGGCCATAAAGAGCCTTTTTCAATCTACATACTTTAGACTCTTCCCCCTAAACCAGGAGGGTGCAATACATACACCTCCTCATGTAAATCACCATTTAAGAATGCAGTCTTAATGTCCAACTGATGTACATTCCACCCATGATGTCCTGCCAAAGCAATGAGACACCTAATGGTAGTCATACGAGATGTGGGTGCAAAGGTCTCATCATAATCAATGCCCTTTTTCTAGGCATACCCCTTTGCAAGCAAGTCTGGCCTTGTAGAGCGATCAATGCTACCATCTGCTTTGCATTTTAACTTGTAAACCCACTTAGTACCAATGGCCTTCTTGCCATGAGGTAGATCAATCAAATACCAGGTGTCATTCTTGAATATAGAGTTATACTCATCCTGAATAGCATGCATCCAATGATCATCATCATGTGCTTCCTCAAAGGAAACAGGTTCCTCCTCATTACATAAAGTAGAAATGAGAACATGATCCACATGAGAATAATCTGCATGATGAGAACCTACACGAGTTCTCCTAGGTAAAGGAGCTACCAACTTGCTATCCCTCAATGTCTGCATAAGCCATTTTGGCATACGCCTAGATTCTTCTATGGCTGCTCTATCCTCACCCACTACATCCTCAATAATTTCCTCATCAAAAGGCTGATTTGTAGGCTGATTTTGTACCTGCAAAGGCTGAATTTCAGCACTTGGTTGAGCATTCAATTGCTCTACATATGGCTTCCCTCCATTAAACAAAGGTAGGAGCGGGTCAAACATGTCCTCTGAGCATACACTTTGCTATTTTTTGCATGAAAGCATGGGATGAATTGAGTTTTCGACAAAAATATCTCTACTTACTAAAATCCGCTTTGAATTAACTGCCTTATCATCAAGCTTACTATGTTGTTGCTCAGGAACAAGAGCATAAGCAAGACAACCAAAAACATGCAAATGAGCCATAGAAGGCTTTCTGCCATGCCAAGCTTCATAAGGAGTTTTAGACTGCAAGGCCTTGGTAGGGCATTTGTTCAACACATAGTTTGTGCACATAGTTGCCTCTAACCAAAAACCATGAGCTAAATCTTGGGCTTTCACCATACATCATGTCGTCTCCATGAGAGACCTGTTCTTCCTCTCAGCCACACCATTTTGTTGAGGTGTGTGGCACTATACATTGATGCCTTATGCCTTTTTCAGCCATATACGCATGAAATTCCTTGGAAATATACTCCCCCTCTCGATCTGAATGAAGGATGCCAACTTTACATTAACATGCATTTTTAGCCATGGATGTGAAGTGCTTAAAGCACATAAAAACCTCTGACTTCTACTTTAATGGATACACTCAGCTATATCTGGAGTAATCATCAATAAAATTGACAAAGTAGAGATATCCCCCAATAGATGGTGTCCTCATAAGACCACATACGTCACTATGTATAAGCTGTAATTTCTTAACAGCTCTCACAAATCCATCCTTTGGAAATGATGCCCGATGCATTTTACCAAGAATACACCCCTCACATACATGTCTAGTAGGGGTCTCAAGAGTTGGCAACTCAGACACCATATCATGCCTTTGAAGGCGTAACAAACTGCCATAATTCAGATGGCCAAATCGTGCATGCCATCACTCATAGCACTAGTCGTAGAGACTAAGCAAGTATCATGCTGTAACTTCTCAAATACATCCATCTTATATAGGCCATGAAACAAGGTACATGAGGCAATGTCATTTCTATCCTGAACTGTACATCTATCATCCACAAATTTCACCATCAAGCCTGAGAAACCATGTGCACATGTGATGATTCCTGCACTTGGGATAGATTCAAGAGATGAGAACATACCTTTTTGTGAAGTAATGTGCTTACTAGCACCACTGTAAAAGTACCAAGCATCTGATTCTACCACTAACATTAGCATACATCATGAACAGAAGTTTCATAACTGCAATGTACAATCCATGCCCAATCATCTTGAGCAAAACTTGCAGATTCCTTCTTCTCTGCACTTGGTGCAGATGCATCAGTCACCACAGCCATGCCCGATTCTTTCTTTTTCTCCTTCTCTAGCCTTTTCTTGCACTCATGTATGTAGTGCCCTGGTTTCCTGCAATAGTGACACTTACCCTTCTTTTTAGGCTTATCACCTTCTTTCTCTGCATCCTTACATGAGGATTCTAATTTTGGCTTATAGCCACCATGCAAAGAAGCTTTACCTTTACCTTTCTGATTGGCAACAAAAGCTTGGTCACCAACTCGCATATTAGATCTGTTTTGCCTAGACTACTCTTTTTGCAAAGAGTATTGGAATCAGCTCATTAAATGTAAGGTCATTTGGATTTCCCTTCATCATGAGTCTAAGTGTAGAGGCAAAACTCTGATAAGAATCCGACATGCATTGAGTATTGTGGGCACCAATGTACTATCAGGATATATCTCATTCACACTAGCAAGCTGCTCCTCAAAATATTTGATCTTGGTCAAGAAGCTATCCATTGAGTCTCCCTCATTAATGTGCTCAGACTCCAACTGTTTATGCAGATATGCAACACCTGCTTCAATGCGCACCTGGTATAATGCAGCAAGTGCATCCCATGCTTGTTTTAAAGTCTTACATGATCTAATATGATGAATAATGTTTCGTTTCACATAAAGTGCAAGCAATGCATGTGCCTGTGCATCTCTTACATCCCATCTCATTTGAGCAGCAGTGGGAGGTACTGGTGGTGCATGTGGAGGAGCCACATCTGTATCAGATTCTACTTCAGATGTACCTGCAGCACCTGGTTGCACTGGTAGTTGTAAAACACGACAAGTTTCACTACCACTGTGACCACATTCCAAAGGCCTTTAGCACAACCACTACATGCCTCATCATATAGGACCACAATGAGTAGTTAGTTAGCTTGAGCCAGTTGTTGCCCTTAGGAATTTTTTGGACCCAAAGAGGGCCTCTTGAATTAACTTTTGATTAGGAATGGACCAATAGGAAGAGGGTTGGGTGCACATTTTTGACTTCTTTGACCCTAGGGGGCCTAGGCTTTGGTTTGCTAATGGGGCCTAATTACTACTCATCCCCCTACCTCTTGGGCCTAAACTTAGAGGTCCCCCCACCTAGAATCGCGCAGATTAAAAACCCTAAAAATTAAAAAATTTTAATTTTTTCCCAAAAGTGTGTTTTCCCACTCAAACTTTCCCCCAACATAATCTAGGTTTGGAAAGCTCATTTTGAACCTCTTTCTTCCTCTTCTAAGCTCTCCATTGCTGCAGAAACTCCATACCTCTCAAGCTCTCCCTCCTTGTCAAGCTCCCTCAGTCTCAAGCTCCCTCTCCCTCTTTCTTCCTTTTCTAAGCTCTCCATTGCTGCAGAAACTCCATCCCTCTCAAGCTCTCCCTCCTTCTCAATCTCCCTCTCTCTCTCTCTCTCTCTCAAGCTCCCTCCCTCTCAAGCTCTCCCTCCTTCTCAATCTCCCTCTCTCTCTCTCCATTGCTACAGAAACTCCATCCCTCTCAAGCTCTCCCTCCTTCTCAATCTCCCTCTCTCTCTCTCTCTCTCTCTCAAGCTCCCTCCATCTCCATTGCTGCAAAAACTCTATCCCTCTTTAGTCTACTCTAGGTTTAGGAAGCCTATTCTCAATCTCTAACCCTCTTTTAAGCTTTCCATTGCTGCACTTAAAACCCTAAACTTTACCACCATGGCCTGTAATGTGAGAAGGCCTAGGGAGAAGGTGGAAGAGCTTGTGCTACATAACACAAGAGATGAGAATGGAGTTTGGGCTCCAACAAGATTCAGGGGTTGGGGCTTGGGTCTACATGCAGCCAAGCTCTAAGGGACCACATCGAGTGTGTCAAAAATGGGGAACATGCTACATCATTGGAAGGGGCGGCTACAAAGCTTCAAGCATACTAAGAAGGAAGGACTGGGTTGCCATAGTGCAAAATGTGTATACCCTTGGAGACCTGTACATTCAAGGCCAACGACCAAGGTTTCCTTCAAATTGTCAGTGTAACATAAACACAGCTTTAACAACATGCTAATATTGGATTTTTTGTTTCAAATTTTCTTATGATTCTCCATTTTCTTATGTCTCTTTGCAGATATTTTCCCCTCTAATTATGTTGAGGAACAACCACTCCAAAGCCTCACTGGAGTTTTCTATGCTATGCATGCATCCATTGGAGAGGCAATGTTTGTATCTCAAAGCCCAAGTGATCTTGTACTACAGAATAATATCTTTTTCTTTTCTCACTCATATTTTGTAGGTAAAAAACCAGGTTTATTTGGCAAGCTAGAAGAGATCCCCAACCCTCCTCTTAACAATCTCGAATGGCCCAAACCTAATGCTTGGACCATCTTATGCTTAAAGTTTAAGATGGTAAGTGATATCAAGACATCACTCAAGTTTTCAAAGGCATCTAGGTCAGTAGGGCTAAATTGGTTTTGTCCTTTACATGTTTTTGTGCACATGTTCAATTCCATGCCAATGCACCAAACAAAAACTGTATATTTTGTAAGGAGGTACGGTCTGACCTCATTCAAGGATTACTAGGAGAGGGTTGGGAGGTTAATGAGGGGTCACATCAAGGTGATGTGTAAAAGTGCAATGTAGTACGGTCTCAGTCTTGAGGGAAAACTCTTCAAGGACTTGACTGATGAGGACATGCCACCCGACCAATGGTTAACTGTATTTAAGTTCAAGTACCAAAAGAACAGCAAGATCTATTTAAACCATTTGCAGCCACAACTGGTGGAAGACTGCAGACTTCTATTCTCCAAAGTTTATCAGGGGCCCCCTTCATGTGGTGAATTGACCAACAAATTTGCTACGTGCTACGCTTTTGAGAAATGCCATGCAGCGAAAAAAGACCCAGCAGGGCATAAAGTAGCATGGGCCCGATTTGGGGAAGGAGTGTTGCAGATGATATCATCTAGGAGTGGCGGGCTTGAGCGTAAAATTGAGGCATGGAGGAGGCAAAATGCTTCCTCTCCTGGCAGTGTCCTGCATTCAGATAAGAAGGCCCGGATGACTCAAAGTGGTAGTAATATCTGCACAGAACGAGATAATGCTTGCAGAGGGGTAATTGCTGACTACCTACCTGATTTAGAGGCATTGCTGCAAAGACTGGCAGACCTAGTGTCACATCCAGGATGGTCAAACCTCAGAAGCCTGAAGGCCTCTATTCAAGCAAACAAGGACCAGCTACTGGTATATGAAGGTAGAAAGGACGTGGCGAAGAGTTTGATGGAAGACATCGATACCCTGGAAGCACGCATTGTTCAGCTTCAACAACAAATCCCTGTTCCGGATGAAGAGATCAGAGAGGTGGAGGCTGAGCTGGGAGCAAGTCGGCGCTTGTTGCGACGACACGGGGTTTTCGAAAATATCCAAAAGCTCCAAGCGGAGGTTGAACAGCAGGAGGTATTGTATTTCTGGCCTATTGCATTGTGTTTGACTGTTGATAGTGTTTAATTTGCACATGGTTTGGCAATTTGGCATGTTTCACTTCTTGATTGGTTTATCTGCTGACATTTTTTGTGGTTTTGGAACTTCTTGAACTGTTTTGGTACTTTCTTTACTTGTTTTGGTATTTTTTATAATACTTGGTGTTGTGCTGCTGCCTTTCTTGGTACTTAATGGTGCTTCTTTATTTCATTTGGTACTCTATTGAACTATTTTTGTGCTGTTTTGGTACTTTCAGGTTACTGAGTTTAGTCTAATAGGGCACCTTTGGTTGTCTTGGATAATTGGTTGCACCCATGTGACTGGTACTTTTGGTGCTTTGCTGTTCATTTGAAACTCTTCTGACCTATTATGATACTGCTTTGGTACTTTCTAGCTACAAGTTTTAGAGTCTTTAAGGTATTGCAGTTACATCTTGGGTTCAATGTTGGCACTAACTTTGGTACTTTTTGTGCTTCTTTGCTTCATGTGGTACACTTTTGAAGTGTTTTGGGACTGAATTTGAGCTTTTATTTGGTCTTATATGGTAGTGCTAAATATGTCTTGGGTGCTATCTAGGTATTATCTTTGGTATTTTTCGTTTTCTTTGATTCGTTTGGTACTTTTTGCACTATTTTGGTACTAGTTTGGAATTTCACTGTGACAAGTTTTTGGGTCTTTTGGGTATTTTTGGGAGTCTTGTGTGTTTTTGGTACTTAATTGTACCAAATTATTGCTGTTTACAACTGTTTTGGCATAATTTACATGTTTTGGTACTGTTTAGTTACCTTTTGGTACTTTTTTGAGAGTGATTTGTTAACCTTTTGGTACTGTTTTGGTTTGTCATTGGTTTGTCTTGGTATTGTTTTGTTACCTATTTTGGTACTATTTTGCTACTTTTTGGTTTTGTTTTGGTACTGTTTTGTTTCCTATTTGGTGCTATTTTGCTACTGTTTGCTTCTATTTTGGTACTGATTTGCTACCTTTTTAGCACTGTCTGTAACCTATTTGGTACTATTTTAGTAGTATTTGGTACTATTCTGCTACTATTTGATATTATTTTGGTACTGCTTTGCTACATTTTTGGTATTGTTTTGGTAGTTTTTGGTACTTCATGTACCAATTTTGTGTTGTTTAAAACTATTTTGGTACAATCCAACCTTTTTTAGTACTGTTCTGGTAGTTTTTGGTACTTCATGTACCAATTTAGTGTTGTTTAAAACTATTTTGGTACAATCCGACCCTTTTTAGTACTGTTTTTATTCTGCTTGGGTTTGGCTTGGGAGTTGTTGAAACTTCATTGTACCCATTTAGTGCTGTTGAGAACTGTTATGGTACAATTTACCTGTTTTGGTACCTATTCTGGTTCAGTTTTTGTACTGCTTGTGTACTTCCTTGCTAATTGTTTGTTTTGGTGGATAAGTAGATAGAGTATGTTTGTTTTGCAGATGGAGTATGTGAAGCTCCACAATGAATGCTTGGAGACCCAAGACCATCAAGAATTTGTACATAAGTTGTGTGCTGATGTGAAGAGGGGGATGAAATATACATTGACTCCAAGGCCTCATGTTGTGGACCTTGCCCCAACACAATTCATGTGTTTGGTACTTGTGTTGCCTGTGGGGAGGCTTTGGAGGCTTCTTACGTGGTTGGTACCTTCATGCTTCCCTGCAGGCATCAGTACCATCCATTGTGTTTTGCAGCTGTGTTGAGAACAAGAGATATGTGCGTGAAGGCACGTTGCAACACCGCAATCCCTTCGGAGGCAAAGGCTTGGGTGTCAGGGAGGTCATTATTGAAGAGTAAGTGGGGTGTTTGTGTTGGACACTGTATGTTTATATTGTTTGAACTGACGATCTAATCTTGTCTTTCATCTTTGTGCATATGTAGGTAGAGAATCTTTCGGTGTGCGGACACCCATGACACCACCCCAAAGGATAGGAAGGATCTCCCTGGTCACAGTAAGTCAGATGCCACTTAAATGTTTAAAGAAGATCCTTACAAGTCAGTGCAGAAAATACTGCAAGACCTTGATGCCAACACAAGGGAAGGGAAAGGGGCTGAGCCTGCTGTAGACTCAAGCATGGGGGAAGATCGACTAAAAGCGGAAGTGTAGGAGAGAGACAAAGACGAAAAGGGACCGGAGGAGAAAGAACAGGGGGGAAGTGATCTGATTGAGGAGGTTGCTGAGCAAGAGACTGACCAAGGCGAGAAGAACAACGGCTGTTGAGGAGGTGACAGTTGAAGTTCTCTTAGAGGCAGAGGTTTTGGCTACGGCATCAACATCTGCAAAGGACAAGGCAGGTAGAAAGAGGAGGAAGAATGGAAATAGGGCAGCGGAAGCTACTCAAAGTGCACAGGAGGCTGCAGGTGCAGAGGAGCCCAAAGACACTGAGGAGGCTAAAAGCAATGAGGAGGCCAGAGCGGCGGGGGAAGCTACTAAAAGTGCTGAGGAGGCTAAAGGTGCAGAGGGGGCTGAAGGTGTAGAGGAGGCTAAAAGCACGAAGGAGGCCAAAGAGGCGGGGGAAGCTACTGAAAGTGCAGAGCAGGTTAAAGGTGCAGAGGAGGGTGAAGGTGTAGAGTTGCCTAAAGGCACGGAGGATACAAAAGGTGTGGGGAAGGACAGAGCTACGGAGGAGACACCTGATGCAACGCCCTTAGAAACAGGTGATAGCAATGATTCAGCCACCCTCTTCGAGCTCTTCGCTATGAAATGTAGAAAACGCCCCGTTGGTGGTGGTCTCAAGCCGCAAGGCTGCAAAAATTAGCTGATGTTACAGCATTTTGTACTTGCTTCTGGACTAATTTGAAATACCAGCCCATTTTGCTTTTGTCGATGCGTTTTGTGTCATGCCGCTCTACTCTTGAAAGGTGTCAATGTGTTTGTAAACTGTCATGTCCTACTATCACTGTTTTGTAACCTTTTATTGGTGCCCAATGTCTAACTTTGCTTTTGCAAAAAGGCTGTGTTCTTCTACTCATATAGTTTAGTGGTACTACAACAGGGGAGGCTACATGAACAACCACCGGATACATCAATGCCGATACATGTAATGGCAAGCAATAGGCGCCTTGTTGTTTTGGATGTCAATGGAGTGCTACTGAAGGATTATGTTGAAGCACCCAAGGATTTGTGGCAGCTCCCGTTCCCAGATGGAGTTAGGCCCCGAGGTGTGCAAGTGTCTCAATACAAATATTGTGTCGTCAGACCTGATGCGGAGGACTTCATCATCAACTTGAGGAAGCGATGCGACGTGATGCTCTGGTCATGTAGCCAAAGGAAGAACCTGATGGCCATAATGAATGCTTGCTTCCCATGAAGATGAAAGGCCTCTTTTTAGGTATTTATCCCTAAACTTTCACAACTGGTGTTATTGATTTTGATACTGTTTGGCTAGCTTTGCTACTGTTCTGTACACAATTTGGTACTATTTGGTAGTTTGGTACTTTTGGCACTGCTAACACAATTTGGTACTTTTTGGAACTTTGGTACTCTGGTGCTATGCTGCTTTGGACTATGTTTGTTCATGTGTACACAATTTGGCACTGTTTTGTACATAATTTGGTACTCTTTGGTTATCTTTGGTACTTTGGTACTCTGATGCTATGGTAGTTTGAAATTGTGTTTTTTATTTTGTACACAATGTGGTACTGTTTGGTGCTTTGATACTATGGTACTTGGTTCTGTGCTTGGTAACATTTGTGTACACAATTTTATAATGTTTGGTACTTTGGTTATTTGGTACTTTGGTACTGTGTTGTACCAAGTTTGGCACCTTTTCACTGTTATGTACTGTTTGTTAGCTTTGGTACTCTTATTTGTGCTGCTATTCTAATTGCTTGGTTTACCTGGTTTACAGATATTTTTGACCAGTCTCATTGTGAGAGGTGGGCTACCAAACTCAGAGATGTGCCAGTCCTTTTGCGAAGGAGTTCGGTAATAATAAGCCTATTTTTCTG
Source organism: Cibotium barometz (assembly GCF_041138505.1). Classification (NCBI taxonomy): domain Eukaryota; kingdom Viridiplantae; phylum Streptophyta; class Polypodiopsida; order Cyatheales; family Cibotiaceae; genus Cibotium; species Cibotium barometz. The sequence goes on along the minus strand of NC_141073.1, from coordinate 46,893,554 downwards.
AAGCTCCTAAGAACAATGTGGCGCAAGTATCCGCAATTCAATGAAACAAACACCCTCCTTGTGGACGACACGAGATACAAGTCCTTGAAGAATGATTACGACTCGTGCTGCTACATCCGGTCATATGAGCCTAAGTATTATGACCCCAACAAGCCGAAGTATCTTATGGATGTCATTTTTCCGTGGATCTCCGGGGTAGCTAGCTGATAAGTTCCCCACTGCTTACAGCCACCGGAATCCCTTGTTTGATGTTGAGGATGACATTTCCTCGTTCGTTGTCAACTACTTTGTATCTATGGAGGGGTATTCGTACCGCTTTGACCCCCCTGATGTGTAAAAGATTCTGTATGCTTGTACATTGCCTTTGGCATTTAATGATAATTATCTTTTTGTACATGTACTTTTTTTGGCTACTTCTTTTGTACTTTTCTGTTACTACTTGGTGAAAACAAAAAGGAACAGTAGCAAAATTTGGTACTGCAAAAACACAGCAGAGTTAAAAACAATAAAGCACAGTACCAAATTGATAACACAGCAATAGCATTAGACAGTACTGATCACAAGTAAGATTCTAATCAAGAGAATTAGACAGTACTGATCACAAGCAAGATTCTATTCAAGAGAATTACAACTGTTGCCACTGGTTAGAATTGTAGTTGGGGTAAACACTGTATGGCTCCCGTCCTAGTCACTTCCGTCTTCATATAGCATACTGTTGTAGATATTTTCATATATCTCTGAGGATAGTTTAAAGTGGTGATGGAGGCCAGGGATAGCCTCCATGGGGAACCGTATGGCTCTAACAAGATGCGAGTAGATCATCACCGGTGGTGTCTGATCTAATAGGGTATAGATATCAACTTTGCCCTCAACCTGGGCATAGTACAAGCCCTCAACTAGCAATCCACCTCTTATGATCTTGTTATGCCAAAGGTCCTTCTGTACTCTTGGTGCTACATAAACGGTTTTTGTGCACTTAAGAAGGTAGAAGTCCTCCTTCTCCTCGGCTGCGTTCACTGCAAAGTTATCCCCAATGGACAATAATTGGCTCAACACCTCAGGGTCTCCTTCATACATAGGCAACCCTAAATCCTCACTCACATGGGAGGAAAACAAATCATTGTAGTTCTCCTCATCATCGTCGTCCTCATCACTATTTGTAGGTTGTACTGACTCTGTCAATGGCTCGATGGAGACATATTTCCATTCTTCAATGTGCTGTTTATTATTGCATCTCCTCCACTGCCCACTCACACATGGATCATAGAAGCATGAAAGTGTACAAAAACGCACATCACATGGATTGTGCGTTGAGTAGCCATCAACACAATGGAATGAGCGAGAGCCTGCAATTGGTTTACAGTCCCACAACGGAAAACGCAGCACATCATTCGGTGAAACCAACCAGAACACCCTCCTTGTGCTGGCACTTCCACCTTCCGTTGTCGGTTGAAACCTCGCGTTCAAAAAATTGACCACATCAGCCGCACACTTCATGGGCCAGCCATCGGGTTTTAGCTCTTCGTGCGTCAGGGTTCTCTTGATAATAGCACCTGCACCATCATGCTCTCCTTTTCCATGCCCTGAAGCAAAGAAGTTATGCATCATAAGCAATCCTGTCAATTGATAATACCTGGCTACGAAATAGTGTGGTCTTCGTGCCTTGAACTGTGAAGCGGCACCATCTGACCATACCCAATGATAACGCAAACAATGTCCTTGCTGTTTCATCCAGTTGTCATGCAGCATAAAACAATGCTGAACAAAGAGCGTGTCGTGGAGCTTATCATCTGATATGTAAAAATGCACAGTCTTCTCAATAGCTCCTACTGAATTTCTGATATAAGAGATGTGTACCAGTATTGTTACCTGTGTTGACCACCAATGCATGGACTGGATCTCATTTTGCACTTTAAAGCTGTAATTCTCTGCAAAATCAACAATAGATACCACAACATCTCTGGGAAACTTAAGCAAACAGTCTTTGAATTGTTGGGCCTGCCACCTAAACATAAAGTTGTGCTTACGAAGCTTTTCAGATGACCTGAAAAGAGATGAATGAAAGTTGCACTTTTCATCCTTTCCACGACCAAGTCCTTTCGCTTCTTCTCTTTTCCATCACCATTAACCTGTCCAGTGCCCACATCCTGGAATATCTTAACAGTCAGCTCCTTGCTATCTGTTGCAATCTTGGCTGGGCAGAATGACAACTTTCGTACACCGCATTTGGGGCACTCTCCAAGCAAGCATCTCTTTGCATGATATTCACCCTCCTTAGGGCGAGGGCACAATATAAAATCCAGCAAGTTACTTATGTGTTGAAAAACAGCCTGGTTTGCAGAACATTGGCCTGCCTCACTACGTGTACCACAAATGGAGCATGTACATGGATGTTCTTTGCCGTGATGCCCAAACTTGTTCTGGCGCATTTGATTGAAAGCATCCTTGAAGTATACCATCTGGATATGGTAAATACAGCAGCAAGTATAGCGCTCTTTCAATCTTCGGACAAAAAAAGGCTTGAGTGTCTCAAAGGACCTAAGTGACAACTTCACCGCAGGATACATGCTCTTGAATCTTTTGTAGAGCTCCACCTTTAAACGAAAAATGAACCACGTTAGAGCTCAGAATACTATCAAACAAGAGTAAAGCACCAAAGCTATTTACAGTACAAAATTTGGTACTGTAAACCACCAACTCATTCTAAAGTACCAAATTTGGAACTATAGTGCCAGATAACAGACTATAGTGCCAAATTTGATGCAGAAAAGCACCATATTAGGCTCTATTTATTACCAGGCGGACCATAGTATACTTTTCTACATTAAGCATGGTACCAAATTGGATCATAGTAACAAATTGGGTGCTTTTGTGAATACAAAAAAGCACCAAATTTGGTTCTATGTACCAAGCTGGAACCATAGTACCAAATTTGGTACTGTTTTACATACTGCATATTACCAAAATGGATCCATAGTGGCAAATTGGGTACTTTTTTGGATACAGAAAAGCTTTAAAATTGGTACTATGCATCCAGTTTGGTACTTTTCTGTATTCACTAAAAGCACCCAATCTGTTTCCAAAACACAATTTGGTATAATACTACCAAGTGTGAGTGGTGCCCAAAAACACCAAATTGGATTTGTGGAACCCCTTAGGTACTATGCAGGCACACTTACCCTGCATAGTACCAAAATTGATCCATAGTACCAAATTGGCTATTTCTCTGTATACTTCACAGTACCATAATTGGAAGCTTAGTACAAAATTGGATACTTTTTTGGATACAAAGAGCGCCATAATTGGTACTATGCATCTAGTTTGGTACTTTTCAGTATCCTCTAAAAGCACCAAATCTGTTTCCAAAACCCATTTTGGTATTATACTACCAAGTGTAAGTGGTGCCCAAAAAAACCAAATTGGAGCTGTGGAACACCTTAGGTACTAACCAGGCACATTTAAAGCACCCTGCATAGTACCGAACTTGATCCATAGTATCAAATTGGCTATTTCTCTCTGTATACTTTACAGTACCATAATTGGATGCTTAGTATGAAATTGGATACTTTTCTGGATATAAAACGCTCCAAAATTGGTACTATGCATCCAATTGGTACTATGCTTAGTACAAAATTGGATACTTTTCTGGATATAAAACGCTCCAAAATTGGTACTATGCATCCATTTGGTACTTTGCAAGATACATTGAAAGCACCAAATCTGTCTCCAAAACCTAATTTGGTATTACACTACCAAGTGTGAGTGCTTCTCAAAAGTGCCAAATTGAGACTGTGCTTCCTTACTCTTGGACATTGCAACCAAAAGTTGTACCATGAATCCTGTTGGGTACAATGCGAAATTCAGAGACGTGCCAAATTTAATCCTATGGAGGTGGAATTGGTACCTACAATGATACTATTATGGAGCTAGGAATTCAAACAATGGTAAGTACTTGGATATGGAAATTGGTACCTACAATGATTACAGTACCAAATTGGTACTTATGGCCTAGAGTGATTGCTGGTAAGAAACTACCAGTTTGGTACTGAACAGCCAAGCTTTCAGTGCTGCCCAAAGACTACAAATTTTGAACTATTCCAAAACAGAAATCAAGGCCACCATGGATTGCATTGTAGCAAAAACATATTACCTGAGAGTCATCTAGAAGATGAATTGGATGTTTGATGACACATTTTGTCTCGATCCTCTGCTTACAAATATCCTTTTTGTTTGGTGAAACTCTCGTCTCAGATTTCCAAAAAGCGGTCACCAAATCTCTAGTTTCACTTGTGATACTTGTATACAAAGGAAATTGTCTGTGACAAGCACTAAGTGGCAACACTTCATTCTCATCTTTCGTTTCCAGTCGACTGCTTGCTGCCGCTATATTCCGTCGATGAACACCCAAGACAGCAGCAATTTTGGACTGGTTCACTGACATTGTTCTCTGATCACCATTGTTCAGTATCATCATCAAAGAGGCTCTCTTTACAAACAGCTCACTTGCAGAGTGAGGTACTTTAATTTGAGTCAATGTGTTGCGAACGTTGGAAAGAAGACTCGATTGCACATCCAAACTCCTCAACTTGGAAAATGGCTGATGATGCATGAGCTGCTCTAGAATTTCTTGTTGTTCTACTGTTGTTAGTCCTTGGGTCTGTCGATGCCAACATCTAGCCATGGCTTTGCATATATTGTTCCTTGACCTGGTTCTTGAAAGGCTACCTTCCCTAGCAGGGTTGCGCTCCTTGCATCGTTGCTCACGCTTCTTTTGCGCCCAATAGCCCCGGAGAAATTCTTGGTTGCCGACAGGTTCGTGAGCAGCTTGGGTTTCATTGATAGTATCCTCTGTAAATGCAGGTATCCCTGACTCAAGGTTAGTGAAGGAATCACACTCAACCTCCAGCATCGTCTTTGTAAATATGTTGCGGCCTGAGCTGCCATGTTTATACAGAGAGAGAGAGGGCTATGGTGTTCCGCAGGGGATAGAGGATGTGCAGGAGAGAGGTCTGAGAGAGAGAGGGAGAGAGAGACAGAGAGGGGAGGTCTGAGAGAGAGAGAGAGGGAGAGAGAGAAATCTGCTTCCTTGCGTCTGCACCCACGTCTCCACCCACGTCTATCTGTTATGGGACGTTTCAAAAAAAAGACTAAAGTATAACACCTCAGGGAATTTTCACAGCTTAATATTTCTCCTTTATTTCCTTTTTGCCCTCTTTTTCTTTACTCTCGTTCTACCAAGCCTAGGTGGTGTCAAGGACAACCAATTTTGTACCACCATCCCTTGCTTTCGCCCAATTGGATACCTGCCCCTTTGGGATCTCTGCAATGCATGCGGATCACTCTGAACACCTGTCAATCTAGCATGTGGAGGCACATATCTATCCTGCCTTGCACGTGGTGTGCGTAAAATGGATATGCCAAGTTCCTCATCCAAACTTTTTGAACTTGACGACTCATAACCTGTAATGCCAATTCCTTCAACCTTCTTTTTTCCTTTATCCATAGCACTACTCCCAATGCTCACACTCTCATGTCTCAAGCATTCTGATAGTACTACTCTTAGACTCTGTTGGCCCACACATAGAAATAGAACTTACTTGTGGCAAGTTCACATGCACATCAGCATCAACGGAATCAATGACACCCTCATCCTTTGTCTTGTACCAACTAGCAAATTCATCAAACACCACATCTCGTGAGATAACCACTTTCCTAGTATGTGGATTGTAACGTTTATATGCCTTGCGATCCTGTGCATACCCAACAAAAATGCACTTTTCTGCCTTAGGATCCAACTTCTTCCTTCTCTCATCTAGCACATGCACATAAGCTATGCTACCAAACACTTTGAGGTGTCCAATGTCTAGCCTAAAACTTGTAAGATGCATATGTGGTGTACTTCCATGTATGGCTACTGTGGGTGTCTTATTAAGTACATACACCGCTGTGGCACATGCTTCTGCCCAATAATAGTCTAGAATTCTCTTTTCATTGAGAATTGTCCTAGCCACATCACAAATGACTCTATTTTTCCTCTCAGTAGTAGCAACACCATTTTGCTGAGGTGTGTAACTGCAAGCTAGCTACCTTCTTATCCCATGCTTTCTCAAGAAATTCTCAAAAGCATGTGGGGTGTATTCACCACCTCCATCTATCCTTAAACATTTTATCCAAGAGCCATATTGCTTCTCTGCAAAAACTTTGAAGTCCATAAACTTTCCTAACAGTTCACTTTTCTCTCTCTGAGAGAAAGTAAATCCATGTCATTCTACTAAAATCATCAATGAATGTCACATAATACAAGCTGCCTTTAATAGATGGGTTTTGTGCAGGATCCCATACATCACTATGAACTATCTCAAGTGGCCTGCTACTCATGTTGCCTTCTTTAGGAAATGGCAACCTTGCTTGCTTTCCAAACTGGCGAGCATCACACACATGCATATTCCCATCATACTTGAATCTAGGTAGCCCACTAACAATGCCTCTTGCCTGCATGTTCTTTAACCTTTGTATGTTCACATGTCCAATCCTTTTATGCCACATGTCAATGTCCTGTACCACATTTTGGCTTTTAGACAACATGGCTGATTTCAACTCAGGAATCCCAACATCCAACTTAAATAACCTGCCTTCTTTCTTGCCTTTGGCAATGACTCTACATCCATTTTTGAAATCCTCAACGAAGCAACCATGCTCGTTGAAATGAACCTGTAAACCTTGTTCAACCATTTGACCAACTGAGGCCAAACTTTTTGTAATAGAAGGCACATACAAGACATTTGCCATAGACTTTGTTTCACCATTGTGCATCACCAATGGTACACTTCCAACATGAGTGATAGCATGTTGGGAATCATCACCTATTTCCACATAGCCTTTCACATCCATTGGCTTCATATGTTCAAACCATTCGCCATGATAAGTCATATGGTTTGATGCTCCAGAGTTCATATACCAAGTGTCATCACTGTCACCATTTGTCATCATAGATCCCACGACATGTTTCATGGCAAACGAGTGATTTGCGCTACCATTATTACTGCTTGATGTAAAATTTTCACCATTTGCATAGTTTCCACCATGTTGTGCATAATCTCCATCATGTTGTGCTCTACTCCCTCTCAAATCATTTTGTTTGTGGTAACAATCATGTGCCATATAACCAAGCTTTCCACAGTAATGGCATTACACATTTTTCATAGATGCTTGTTGGCCTTGCCAATGTCCTCTTCTTACCTCTGCCTCTCTGAGGTGTATATCCACGACCACCTCTAGCACCATATGAAGGCTGAAAATTCTATTGTGGTGACCTATCCTGCCATCCACGACCATTACCATGACCTCATGATGCCTGATTCCTGCCATTATCATCATGGCTAGTAGATGCATCATGAAAAGAGTCACTGAGTTTGATTTCCTCAACAAGTAAGAGTGAAACTAACTCATCAAAATCTGGTAAACCTGTACTCCGAACAGAGATAGATGTATCAAAAGACTTTACTCCTTGCCAAGACCATGCAAGGTAATGTCTACCAAATCATCATCAGGCATGGGAGCATTGTTAATTGCCAATGTATCTGCATACTTCTTTATCTCTTGTACATAATCATGAATACTCCTTCCTTCCACTTCACATTATTGTGTCAAAATTGAGACAATAATTATACGTATCAATTTTTGAGACAATAATCATGAATACTCCTTCCTTCCGCTTCACATCATTATACGTTGGTAAAGCTATTTGATACTCCTTCCTTCCGCTTCACTAGTATCTGGTATCAAACATCTTTACCAACGTATCCCATGCATCCTTGGGATTCTCAGCATCATGTATATGTATGAGTATAGCATCTGAGATACATATAGACAGGTAATGCAAAACTTTGTATGCTCTCTCTGACCACTGCTTATTATGAGCTACAACTTGTTGTTGTGTAAGTTGTCAGGGTAGTTCAGGCTCTGGCTCTGCACCTGTAACAAGGTTCCAAAATCCTTTTCCTTTCACAAAAATCTTTTAATCCTGTACTTCCATGCCTGGAAGTTCTTTCTATCCAACTTCTCACCCACAATTTGTACTGGGTTGTCTTACATATTTGTTCAATGCAAATGCACCTTCCGTACACTTCCAATTCTATAAAGGAGCCTTCCTCAGATCAACCACACTCTAATAAGAGTTCTAGATACTCCAAAGTACTAAACAAACTTCACTGTTGATGTAGAAAATCACTCTGACTGCATTCAAATTGAACTGGCATACATAGTCCAAAGTACCCTATTTTGGTGCGCTTTCCAAGGCTTCAAATTGTAATGTAGTGGTTCAATCAAGTGTGGATAAGTTGCATTGACACCTAAACAAGCTCAATGTTGCATATTAACACCAACCAAGGTGCGTACATACTAAAAATATCAAATCCCCTTCTCTGTTTTGAGAAAAACCAGTAAAAACTAGTAGGAAAAGTGCTCTAATTTCTTCAATTCTTGTCCAAATTGAGAGACTAGGCATTCATTAGCTTAGCAATGATGTCTACTAACTCCATGTAAAAGGAATTAGACCAATTGTAAAAGTTGAGAGAGTAATTAGCCAATTAATGACCCTTTGTTTCACTAATCATTGTATACAGCCTGTTTAATCAGCTCATAATCAGCTCCAAAATGCATAATTGCTCCAACAATGAGTACTGGTTTGAAAATGATATAAAAAAAAACTTTTCAATATATATATATATATATTTGGGAGAAAAGTGTAGTTGACAACCAGTGATGTGAAGCCTAACATAGTCATAGTTCTTAGGAGATCATAATCTTGTGTCGAGTAGTTGCTCTATAGTAAACTTGTACTGGTTATGGAAGTAACACATTAAACAAAGAGCAATGTTTCCATTCACTTTATCTATATGTATTCTCTGCAATGTGTTGGATAGGAATATCGTGTCTATGTTTTACATGATGTGCATATGAGAGAGAGTGAGAGAGTTACATTGCGGAGTGAGAGCAGAGTGAGAATATGTGAAGTTCTAAAGCCGAGCAGTGTTTTGAGTGTCCCCAGGACCACTCTGGAATTGGTGTTTAAATCCAGAAGCTCTCCCAGGTGACTACACGTCACCCGGGAGTTGGTGTTTAAATCCAGAAGCTCTCTCGGGTGACTACACGCCATGGGTGACTACACATCACCCATGGCAATTCTTGACTGGTCTGTTACCCCAGACCGCTATTCTTGATTGGTCTGTTACCCCAGACCACTATTCTTGACTGGTTTGTTACCCCAGACCGCTATTCTTGACTGGTCTGTTATGCCATGGCAATTCTTGACTGGTCTGTTACCCCAGACCGCTATTCTTGACTGATCTGTTACCCCAGACCGCTATTCTTGACTGATCTGTTACCCCAGATCGCTATTCTTGACTGGTCTCTTACCCCAGACCGCTATTCTTGACTGGTTTGTTACCCCAGACCGCTATTTTGCCATTTCGATCCGAGGGAAATCAGCGAGAAACAAAAATACAAAGACAATAGTGGATCTTGCATAATGGGAGCTGGAGCTCTAAGAGGATGGAAGAAACAATGGTATCTTGCAGAGAAGTGGCTCCAAAAATGTTATGGGATACCACACCTCCCAAGAGGGAACTCCACACATCCACAAACTGGAGAAATACATTAGGAACTCAATGGAGTCTTTTTGGGCCCTTTAATTTGCCATGAGGTTATGGAAACGTTTAACTTTTTGACAAATAGGAGCCCGCCATGTAAGCAAAAACCAATGGTTTGTAAGAGAGGTGTAAGAGTGGTCAAAGGGTGCACCTTTTCCCCCAAAAAGGGGAGGGGGCAATTTTACAATTTTTGGACCTCCATAACTTCTACATACAAGCTCCGATTTGAGCGGAGATTACAGATCCGTGATCTACGCATCAAGAGCTTTCCATAGATATGTTGCATGATATGGTTTTATCCGCTAGATTTTAAATTCCATTTTCCCCCCAAAATTCAAATTCGAATAAAGTAGCCGTTTTGAAGCTTCAAATTAGAAAACGTTTCTTCTTAAGAGAAAAGGTTTGACTCCCTTAAACTGCCAAATAAAAGGGCCCAAGAAGACTCCATTGAGTTCCTAATGAATAGACAACAACTATCGTTGGGTACTTACCAATGCTTCAAGCTCACGTCCCTTGAGGCTCCCCAAGCTTGCTTCACTCCTCCAATCTCCACCTCCTTGCTGTCACCACACGAAGTCGCTTGCACCACAATGCAAGGCAATCTACCTCACTCTCCCACACACATGCATAGAAGAGGAACATGCACTAGATTACACTCTCACTCTCTCACTCTCACACTCTCACTCTCTCACTCTCTCTCTCTCTCTCTCTCTCTCTTCACAAGGTAAAGCAAGACCTCTCATACCACAAAGGGGGATTGTGTTTTTTCATTATGAGAAATTTCCTTCTATATAATTGGCCCTTATTCACACTTGGGCACCCAGAACTTACTAAGGCCTTGGGTGGCCATTATCTCATAATGTGCAACTTTTATAGTACCTTTACATAACACTTATTAATGTCCTCAAATGGAGGAGTATCTTTGTTAGTCCAAAGTGGAATTAACACAAGCTCTTCAAATATCAAGAATATATCACTTTTTCCCTATCAACTAGTTATTTGCTGTACACTAATTCTTTCTATTTGCTACTTCCCTTAGTGCTAGGCTTCATTATGGTTGAGTCTTCCTTGCATCTTTGGAGGTTTGATAGAAACTCAGTACGAAGGGCTTTGTGTGAATATATGATCTTGTGTGCGTGCGTGCGTGTGTGTGTGTGTGTGTTTGCGCGTGTGTGAGAGCATATCTTGATACATAGTTCTACACTCACTATTGGGCGCTGATGATGTTAGTGGGGATGTCATAGTATCTAGTCCATACTATGCATAATGGAGTTGATAGGTATATAGTCTTGTGGGTTGACTACCAATGAGTATATAACATGCACGTTCCCAAAAGGTGAATTTGGGCATGTTCCTGGATTCATCTAGATATATATCACTTCTAAACCTTCTTGTTGACAGTAGCTGATCTACTGCTCACTTCAGACTGATTATGATGATTCGGAGTCAGCACGGCTAACAGGTGACCAAAACCTGTTATGTCTGCCTACTCTTCTAAACCATCCCTACACTCTATCCAAACAAAGATATAACAAATTTTCCCTTCAAAGGACACTTGTTGACACTGAGCTGACTGAAAACATCAATCAGCACACCAAGCTAATCTGACTTACTGACATAAAAAAGTTGAAAGTCACCCAATGGTCAGCACAAGAACTTGAACAACTTTCCAAGGCCCAAACATATCAAATTTAGCCATTCTTCACACTCATCTGACCAATATTGGTCCCCAGCTGATCAAGATTGATTCATTGCTGACACAGACTATAGACTACTAATAAAATTGAACTTACCCTAGACAATCTCTTCTCCACAGCTTCACAAGATTAGACTTCCCCCAAACAATATTGATAAACCCCTAATAGGGCCGAACCCTTTAAGACAGATAACTTCGCCTTCTGCGATTTTAAAATAAATGTGCAACGTGCTATAGACTCTAAATAAAATCAGGAAATAGAGCAATTGGAAAGAATAACCACCAGAGCAAGAAGGCTCTCAAATAAGCGACCACAAAGAAACCAGAAATGTTCTCAACTCCAACAAAATGATTAATTCCAAAGAGGCGCTTACAAGTTTCAACAATCCAATACAACCAGGAAATGTTTTGAGAAATCCTTAATTCTTCCAAGTTCCAACAATGGTGTCTATTGGGAGGTTCTGGGACACTTTCTCCCACACAGAACCCTCTCCCTCAACTACAACCCCCTACTCTCTAGACAGAACCCAAGTCTCCTCACACGAACCCCCGTCGCCCTCTTCACAGACAATTGGTCAGCCCCATAGTAAGCCGTAACCACAACACATAAGCTCTCTTCTTTCAACACCCAGCTCTCTCCAATAGCTCTCTCCTCATCTCCCTGCTCATCTCGTTGCTTCTCCTACCCTATCTACTTGTGGATCTCTCTAAATCCATGCATACTCCTACCTACTCACCTAATCCTATCAGCTATTTGTCATGCAACAGTTTATTACATTGAGTTACAACATGCATAGATGTTCATGCAAAAGACCTATATTCTAAAGTGCCTAACCATATTCAAACATTTATTTGTCCTCCTGGGGTTGGGGTGAGCATATTCCCTGAGCATCTTCCTTGGTCTCCAAAAAATTCCCATCATCTTTTGCCAAACCCCCCAAGGTTGAAGCATTCATGCTCAACCAGATGCCTTGAACTCCTCTGCAATGGCAAAGTGAAGTATCTTGTAGATGTACTTCATGTTCCGAACATAACAAAGAATCTGGTTTCAGTTGGCCAGATGATTGAGCAAGGTTTGCAGGTTTAGTTTAACCCTGATGGTTGTTATGTTGAAGGCTTTAAAGACAAGTGCAGGTTGGTTACAAAAGGCAACAGAGTGGGTAGAATGTTTACATTGAATGTAAACATGCTTGAAGTGAGTGCTGCGATGTTTGTAAATGGTTCAGGAATTATTGCAGACACAGACATTTGGCATAAAAGAATTGGACATGTGAATGTGCAGAGAATGAAGTCTATGCAGAGACTAAAGGAATTATGATAGGGCTGCCAAAGTTTAAAGTTGAAGGTATACAGAAAATATGTGAAGCATGCCAATTTGGAAAGTAAACAAAGCATGTATTTTCACGTGACAGAAATGTGAGCAAAAATGCACTAGATGTTGTGTATTCAGATGTATGGGGTCCTACGAAGACCATGTCTATGGGAGGTTGCATGTATTATGTGACATTTATTGATGAGTGACCACACAAGGAAAGTGTGGGTATACTTCATGAAGGAGAAGGGTGAGGGGTTCACTCATTTTCAGAATTTCACAGTTATGGTTGAAAAGCAAATAGGGAATTATGTAAAGTGCCTAAGGTCAGATGGAGGGGGAGAGTACTTCTCCAATGAGTTCTCAGAATTTTTGAAGAAGAATGGTATTCGAAGACAGTTTACATGCAGATACACTCTGCAGCAAAATGGAGTTGTGAGCGAAAAAACAAGCACATTGCTGAGATTGTGCAAACATTGATGGGAGAGAAGAATATGTCACATAGCTATTGGACTGAGGCTATTTCTATAGCAGTTTACATCATGAACAGAACTCCAACTGCAGCCATACATGATGTAACTCCAGAGAAGAGGGTTTACTGGCAGAAAACCTGATTTGTCTCATCTGAAAGTCTTTGGATGCATCGCATATGTACGTATGCCAGATGAGCTGAGAACTAACCTGGATCCAAAAGCTGAAAAATGTGTGTTTATTGGATATTTCCTTGAGCAAAAGGGATACAGGTGTTATAACCCTGCTACACGTGAGTTGAGGGTAAGCAAGGATGTTGTTTTTTATGAGATGATCAACTAGTATGCTGCTAAAAAAGAAGCTGTTGGGGTTGATGTGAGTGGAAATGTGGTTGCATAGAATACAAGTCAGCAATCATAGTCTTTGAGTGGACCAGGAGAGTCCTCATCTAGTGGTTCAGTTGATAGACCATGGAGTGGCACAGGCTGCGTCATAATACTAGTCCTGCAAATGTGATTAGTACATCACATAAAGGCAAAGAGAAAGTGGTTGAGCCCCTTAGTATGTCTCACATTTGTGCAGGGCATTCTCATGTTGATGGAGAGTCTAGAGATGAGCCTTGATGAGGATCTTGGGATGCCAGCTATGAGAAGACCTGAAGTAAAGAAGGCTATGAAAGCCATGAATGCAAAGCTACGAAGATCTGGGAGAGTGAAGAATCCCGTGCAGAGGTTTACCTCCTATGATAGTTATGTGGCACATCACTACGCATACATGGCAAAAGTTGTACAGGTTGTAGAGCCCACATGCATTGATGAGGCTATTGGAAATGTGTGTTGGGAGAAAGCTCTATGGATGAGGAGATGGATGCACTATATGGAAATGAGACTTGGGATTTAGTGCAATTGCTTGAAGGCAAGAAAGCCATTAGATGCAAGTGGGTGTACAAAGTAAAACATAACAGTGATGGAAGCATAAGCAGGTACAAGGCTAGATTGGTAGCCAAAGGATATACGCAGACATATGGCATTGATTATGAGGAAACTTTCAGCCCAGTTGCCAAGATGGCAATAGTGAGAGTTGTGATAGCAGTGGCTGCATCAAAGCAATGGTCCTTAGATTAGATGGATGTAAAGAATGCATTCTTACATGGGGATTTGCAGAAAGAGGTGTATATGTTGCAGCCACCTGGTTATGAGGATGTGAGTCACCCCGAGTATGTTTGAGAAAGCCTTGTATGGCCTAAAACAACCACCAAGAGCATGGTCTGACAAGATTTCTGAATATCTTGTCACTATTGGCTTTCATGTAGCCAATGTAGATTTCTCGCTGTATGTGAGACACAGTGATAGAGGGGTTGTGCTTGTTGTCATCTATGTAGATAACCTGATCATTACGAGGGACCATGATGCAGAGATCTTTGATGTAAAGATCCTGTTTAGATAGAAGTTTGAGATGAAGGATCTTGGGGAGCTTAGATATTTCTTGGGCATTGAGGTGATTAGGTCACCACATGGTATTAGATTATTGTAGAGACAGTATGGCTTGGACATGTTGTCCAAGTATGGTATAACAGGCTGTAAGCCTATCTCAGTGCCATTGGATCAGAATGGTAAGTTGAGTGCAGATTTTGGAGAGATTTTGGAGGATCCTACTATGTATAGGCGCATAGTAGGAAGCTTGATCTACATGACGATCACCAGGCTAGATTTGAGCTATGCTGTTGGGTTGGTGAGTCAGTTTATGTAGGTTCCTCGGAAGCCGCATCTGGATGCATTGAGATGCATACTGAGGTATGTGAGGTCTACTTTGCATTATGGACTATTTTATGAAACTGGGACAAAGATATGTGTACATGGGTACATAGATGTTGATTGGGCTGGTAGTATCTCAGATAGAAGATCTACTAGTGGCTTCATGTTTTCTTTGGGGAGTGCTGCTGTGACTTGGAGCAGTAAGAAGCAACCTACGGTTACTCTATCGAGTATAGAGGACGAGTACAGAGGTGCTGCTATGGCAGCATGTGAGGTAGCTTGGTTGAGAAAGCTACTTGCAGATTTGGGTCTATCAGCGGATAGACAAGTTGTCATTTTTTGTGACAACATTGGTAATATATATAGTTGGCCAGGAACCCGGTTTCTCATGCTCGCACCAAGCATATAGAGGTCCACAGTTGGCCAGGAACCCGGTTTTTCATGCTCGCACCAAGCATATAGAGGTCCACTACCATTTTGTCAGAGAGAAGGTCTTGGCAAGAGACATTGACCTTGTTTATGTCAGTACACAAGATCAGGTCATCGCTGACATCTTAACCAGAGCATTGGGTACAGAGAAGCTCCACAGATTCAGAGGGCTTTGCTTGGTGTACATGAGATGGAGTTGAGCTCGAGGGGGAGTGTTGAGATAGTGAGCTCATCTAGTGAGGCAGTGGACACTGTTGACCTGCCTGGGGGATATGCCCCACACTTACACCACTGGTGTGGTTGGTGAGATCATGGGTGATATACGGCCAGTGAGATGACAGGCTCTGTGATGACAGCCATTCTAGAGACTGGCATAGTTATAGCGCAAGCTCATTTAGTTGGGTTCACACTACTATAGAGAACCCTAGTATGTATTTGGTTGAGTACTTTTTCATATGTGTGTACTCTTATCTTTGTATATGGTGTGTTGAGTGTTGTGTGAAGAAGAAGAAGATTTTGAGCCTCTCACCTTGTGTGTCCTCTTTTAGGGTTTTTTTGAGTGTGTGTGTGCTTGCAAGAGCTCAAACTCTCTTCTCCCTTGCATCTTTTCAAAAACGCGCATGAAGTTAAATATTTTCTAGGTCTAGCAAGTTTTTACTACAAGTTCGTAAAGAATTTGCATGTGGAATTGACACAAGCATCTCCACATCAGCAAACTTCCTTCAGGTTTTAAAAACTCCCAATGCATGTACCATTTTATGAACTTGCCAATACATATCAAGGGAGGGTGCCATGAGAGAAACCACCATTTGGAAGTAAAGGTGGTTTAGTGTTCCTCCCTTCTCTAATGCGAACATGCCTTTAAGACACTTCTTCTCTAATGCGAACATGCCTTTAAGACACTCCATATGAACAAACTCTTCAAGACCCAGTGCGATACATCCTGTCACCATTTCTAATGCCCACCATCACAGAAGCTTCTAAAAGCTTGGTTTTCTTTACACTGTGGAATTTTGGGTAGTTGCTAATAGAAGGACCCGATACATCCTTCTTGACTTTCGTATTGGGACTATCGGAAGGCCCTATGATTAAAAAAAAATATGTAATTGCTTCGTTGGCAGAGTTCCATGTTTGTTTAACACACAAGACTATATAATTAGTCATGCAGGAAACCTTCAACACAGACAACCAATCCAACACATATTTCTATGCTCGTTAAAAACATGCAAGAAAAAACCTAAGAATATCGCTTTTATCTTGAGTGACAGCAAGCACATTATGGATGCACGAGGGACCTTTGGGTAGCATGACTAAAAAAAAAAAATGTAATTGCTTCCTTGGCAGAGTTCCATGTTTGTTTAACACACAAGACTATGTAATTAGTCATGCAGAAAACCTTCAACACAGACAACCAATCTAACACATATTTCTATGCTCGTTAAAAACATGCAAAAGAAAACCTAAGAATATCGCTTTCCTCTTGATGACAGCAAGCACATTGTGGATGCACGAGGGACCTTTGGGTAGCATGACTATCCTGGAAGAGGAAACCTTTTTGGGCGGCATCGTTACAAGCACACAAAGAATTACAATTGCAATATCCTTATATATAATCCTAGTGAGCAGGAACCCAAAAAAGAAATAATAGACAGAAAGCTATCGCAAGCGGTGTGATCACCATGCTATATACAAAAGAAGAACAGCATGGTGATTCATACAGAACCAGATGGCCATCCCTAGAAAAGTGGCCACATACAAGACAAGGCACCATCGTCGCATCGGCTAGAAGCTTCCCATAGCCATCACATAGAAAGCGTCCACATGCAAAAAGCAAACAAAAACCATTCCGGACGTCATACTGTGTGTGTGAAGGTGATACACCGGCCAATTAGACGACCACCATGGCATCAGTTGGAAGCTTCCCATGGCCATCGCATGGAAAACGTCCACATGAAAAATAACAAAATCGAGACCATGCCAGACCTCTTACTATGCCTGTGAAGGTGACAGATGACATACCCACTTTCTTACAACCACCTCGGGGCAAAACCATGCACCATCCCAAATTAGAAAGAAAGAATTTGCATTGCATTTCCACCCCAAAAGCCACCACATGAAAAAATCTTAGAGACATGTATGTATATTACCAACCTCCACGTCCAATCTTGGAAAATACCCACTCAATTAAAATACTTATCCGGGAATATACCCACTTAATTAGAGTGTTCTCCCAAAACAATTTCAGCGCCTTATTAAGTTCTTTCTATGAAAATTTGATCCCAAATCCACATGGAATTTACCCTTGCTAATACATTGTCATGGCCTCTAAAAGGGTGTCAAGGAACACCACTTTTTCTCCAACTAGGCCATTGTTGCGTATTTCATAAGTGTCTAGCACGGGAATGCCCACTTACCATGTTAAGAGAATTGAGCCATCTGTCATGTTTCTGTTGAGTGTGAGACTTTTTAAGTGTCAAGAGATAAGGCTAAAAGTCTATAAGACCATGTACTTAGGAAACTTTGTGGTGTATCCAACCTCTATTTTAACAAGTTAAACCGTTGCAACACAATGCACCTTCACGACCAGTGATCTTATGTTTATTTATGCCGAAGTTAAATCTGTTTCATTAACTATTTATTTATATTTAATTGACCTTGCTATTTTCCTTAACCTCTATTTCCCTCTGATTGTGTTGCATCCATAGTTATGGGAAGTAGGGAAACAAGAACGGGAAGAGAGGAAGTAGAAAACAAAACTAACAATTTTCATGGGACTAGAATGGGGAAGCACTACATGGGCACGAGTGATCCAAGGTAAGCCGAGGGAGTAGAGAAATAATGGGATGATAGTTGCATTTATATGCCAAATTGTATATTTGGACGATAACCAAAGAATGGAACTATAACTCGATTGTAATCGAGTGAGACTTAAGCTGAGATATGGGACAAATCACCATGGAAGCTTTCAATAAAGCTTGCTAACCATGATGCCCAAGTGGTTTAACCTCACACCAAGAGGATGGAATAAACCTTCCATAGGCCTATGGTGTCAAAAGATCATAATGGTCATAAAAGGTTATAAAGGATACAAATGATGGCCCATGAGCCCCTTATTTACTTGAGCCCATGACCATGGTCTTAGACCTAATCTATAAAGTTTTTGCTTCATTACAAACCACCCCCTCCTATAATAATTTCGTTCTCGAAAACAAAGGGTGGTCGTGTACAAAAGACACATATAGAATGCTATATAAAAAAGCATAAAAAATCACATCTAAAATTGAATGTCAATGTCAACATCAAGGGCATATGATCCCTCCTAGATCAAATGGAAAGAAATGTAGTGCAATGCCGATGATGAGGCTAACAATAAGTCCTTAAGGGTCAAATGTAAAATCGAGGAGTCGTGTGATCATAGCCATTGGTCTTGTGCCACTTGGATCAAAAGAATAAAGCGTATCACCCCAAGTCAAGAGCATATGGTGGCCACCCAGATTGAATAGGAAGTGACATTGTCCTACCATCACCAAGATCATGGTCTATATATCCATCAAGGTCAAAGACGAATGTGTCATGATGGCGTACTGCATCAATAATAAGCAGAAGGCTCTCAAGATGATATCTTGTATGACCAATAAATTGAATCCACATTAATGCATAAGCATCCACGAGTATCACAACAAAATGCCTCATAATCCAAGTCAAGACCTAGACCAAAAACTAATGTATCATTACAAGTATGGTATGCCTCCATCAATTGTGTCTCCATAATCATTGGATCTATGGAAATGCATAAATCAGATGCAAAGCTCTCAAAATCCATGTGATCTATATGCATACTCATGCCTCGCCTTACGAGTCTCACCTCAATCAAAATCATCACTACCCCCTCATACACTTTACCTGACTGCTCAAACACATAAACTATATCCAAATGAACACTGCCAAGTACAATATGAATGCTAGGAGTAGTGATCAACTCGTAGATATCCCCACATGTGAACTCTCTAGAGGAATAGCCCAACACATCTAACATAAGAACCTCAAGCCTAAGCTTCTCATGGTCCATCGTATGCTCATGGGTATCATGTGGAGTATCTCTAACCTTGTATGTAATAGATGAATAATCAAGATCCTCTATTCAGTCCTCACTATGATCTCTAGCGAAGTAGGTAGACATACTAGACGTATCGTTATCTAAGATGCTCGATGCCATCCCTTCTCTCAAGATCATTCCCACATGATCTAACTCACACACATGGCACATATATATTCATCATGTATGTATGTGTCATCATCCTATGCACATATATCAATACCATGTTCATGTGTATCATCATGTATATGTGAATTAATATCATCATAAGTATGTGTTTGTGATACATCATCATGTGTATGTGGGTGTAATACATCATCATGATCTCATCTGAAACTAGTGCCCAGTATCCAAATCAAATCCCAAGTCTACATGATATCCATTAATAAACTGAATGCCCAAGCTGAAGTAAAACCACAAAGGCCCCCCCAAAAAACGTGAACACCAAGATGAATCCATAGATGACAGTGGGGCACTTGTATCGGGAGGCATCCGTATGGGCAACCTGCCAAGCCAATTGTCAAATATTGGTCCCAGTGGCTACAAAAGCGGCACTGACGACGTTGTTGGCTATAGTCGACACGCTGGCAGCGCTACTAGTGGTGCTGCCGGTGATGAAGATGGTGCTACTGGGGTGACGCTTCAAGCGAAGCAGGGTTTTAGGTAGATTTCGGGGTGCCTCAATACGTGGTACCCCATTTGACCGGGCCCGCATCAGCAGCTGATAGCCGGCCCTCGCCCGTGGGTGTAGGCACCTATAAACATCGGGCTACATACATGTGCAAACATGGGTTGGTCACGGTTGGTCACGGTTGTGCCATAGTGGAGTTGGTAAGACACGTGCTTGGGGGATGAGGGTGATACTAGGTTCAAATCCCACCTCCCACATGTCTATACACGTGACGTTTAGACATGTGTCTATACATATGTTCGTAACATTTTGCACGGACCAATGTTTGGACATGGCATTGGAACTTAGGAAAATTTCTAAGTCCCAAAGCTGGATGACTGGCTACTGGGGTCAACAGGGTGCCACGCATTGAGGCACCCTGAAATCTACCTAGATTTGCGAATCAGGTGATTCAGAAGGGCACATAGCCAGCGTAAAGCAATTGAGCATCAGCACAGCAACTCGAACAAGCGACCCAGAGTAGCTTAGCTGTGGGCAAAGATGGCACATTCTGGTTGAGCAGGTGGTGGAGGAACTGAGCAGGCAACAGAGATGGGTGGCCCAAGAAGCAACGAAGGAGCTGAGATGGACGCAGACCATTGGTAGGTGGAGATGCAATCCAACAAACTTGTGGGAGGTTCTCTCGAGACGGTTTGTCTCGCAATGATTCCTCCAAGCAACCCTAGCCGTTTCCACAATCTTTAATTTGGCGAGAGCCATCTTGCTTCTCTCGTTATAGCCAGTTACATCAAAGTATTCTTCCATTGCCTCAATCTACTTTAATTTGGCGAGAGCCATCTTGCTTCTCTCATTATAGCCAGTTACATCAAAGTATTCTTCCATTGCCTCAATCCACTTTTCCACTACTTCACCTAACTGCTCCTCTTCACCCTTGAAGGGACCAGGTAGGGCTTTACGAACATATCCAGATCTAAGTCTTCCTCATCGGTTAGAGGATCCGGTTGCCTTGCACAGGCCGCACGCCTCATGATTCTGACAAAACGAGATTTTTGTCAACTTAACTTTGACAAAACAAATTTATGATTATTTAATTTTTATGATTTATTTTTTAAATAGATAATTATTTCATCATACTTCTTGGAACAAGATTTACTGTGATAATTTTATTAACCATATTCACAATCATGAAAATAATTTGGAATTTTCTTTTGCAAAACATCGTTTATTATCAAAAGTTTGAGATATATACATAGAGCATCACGGCTCCAAAGTCACTGCCTCAATCGCATACGCATAAAGAAGCGAAACTGCGAAGGAGACATGCCATGATAAACACGATTCATCTCATTGAAAGAGGTACTGTAATTCTACTTCTAGGGATAAAGCGGCTAAGAAGCCTAAAAACTCGATAAGAAATTCTAAAATTCCTGGGTGAATGATTAAAGAGTTGTACATAATGAACAACCCCTAGCATTATCAAGATCATGGCTAAGGAAATATTTTGCGCGAGTCTCTGACACTAATTGGTATTGATATTAATACATCTTCCTCCAGAGAACCACATATACCGACGTCGCTCTATAGGATCAGGGAAGTATGGATCCTCAAAGTGACAGGCAAACCTCACTCTACTTACACGGGTTGTAGCAGAGTTGACGAGATGTTCGAAGGCAAAGGCGATCATATCCTGGCTCTAGGAAAGTCGAGGAATGCTAGAAAGATTTGGGGTATCCATCTAAAAATTCTCGGGGCCTCACCCTCCAATATCCAGGCACGAGACTAAGCTGATGGTCATTTCCAAAACTGAAACCGGGAAAATTTTCCATGCCCGAAAAACGGGGACGATTTCACCTTTTTGAATTTCTTAACGAATTTTCTAATGGGGTCAAGAGACTAAACTAACCTTCATCTCAATAAACCAAATAGAAGGACAACTATTACAGAATTAACTTGAAGAAATCAACGCTTTTTTCCTAATTGAATCAGGCACAGCCATTGATCTATTCATTTTAGAAGTCTTCAGGCTTTTATTTAACTACTCGATTTCTAAGCGTATTCCTATTAAACAATTTTATTATTAAAAGTCTACTGATTCCAGCCAGCCCATGGGTTAGCCACCGCCCAACCACTGGAATTGGTAGAACCAAACAAGTACTCACCCACCCATAATTGAATGCCTTTCTTAACTTTTGCTTTAGAATACAGATACGCACACACTCCTCTTTAAACTTTAACTCATAAAACCATCCATTATCAAACAATTATACGGATATCATAACTCAAAATTTCCTTCCAGTTCTTGTTTCTCAAAAGCAGGTGTCACTCTGGACTCTCTGTCAAGACCAGCTGGTCAGCACAAACGAGATCTAGTAATAGATTACAATAATTTTTTTCGTCATCATACATATATATATCTTCCACGACATACGCATGGGTGTCCTAAAGCACCGCGAGCCCGTGCATCGCCTGCTGGTCAAAACCCCAGGATCCTCCTTAGGTGTCGTGGCACTTCACTCAGGGACCACTTTGTCGGCCCTCGCCCATCGTACCAGAAGCACACCATTTTTCACCATACCAAGGCTGGTCAAGACCTTGCCGCGTGAGCCATCCTTTGAACAGTCCCAGCTGTTGCAACCAAACTTCCCTTAGAAAAACACATATACCAAATACTCCTTCCAGCATTCTGGCGTAAGATAGTCCTTTAAGAAAATAGAGTTTCTATGCAAGTTTTCAATTTTGATCTTCTTTTGAATACAATGAGTATATCTTAAATCCGTATCCAAGACTTCTAGATCACAGGTCTGAATTCTGTTTGAATTCCTCAAATTCTGTAACCTTGATCCTTAGATCAAATTCAAAGGGTCTCAACTTAGTTTCAGATTCGATGGGTGATTTGAGTGTATTTTTCCTGAATTGGTCACATCGTCTTTCCTTGAAACTAATGAAAGAGTTTGGTCTTGATCAAAGTCTGATTCTGGGTTTGAGTCTGGTAAGGTTCTTCCTGAATTACCTTTCTCGAAAGGCGGTGATATTTCAATCACTATTTTACTAAATTTCATTCATTGAATATTCACTTAACAGATTTTTAAACTAATCACAAATTCCTATGAGGAATAAATTAATCAATTTATCTAAATTTTTGACTTCGATATATTTTCTAAATTTTCTCATTACCATCCGAGTGAATATGAAACGATAGAATTTTCTCTCACGGTGTATTTACTTATTCATTTATCGATTATTCATGGAAATTAAACATAGAATCAAAGAGAACTTTAGTTTTGATATAAAAGTTATTTATGCCTCTTTTTATGCATAAAATCCAACTTCAATGGAAATAACACTTTTATATAAAAGAAAATCCTTTTATGCATCTATTTATGTATAGAAATTTAATCTAACAAAAATCACTTTTTTATAATAAAAAAATATCCAATATGCATCTTTTTATGCATAGAATTTAAATCTAATGAAAATCACACTTTTATAATAATAAAATATCCAATATGCATCTTTCTATGCATAGAATTTAAATCTAATGAAAATCACACTTTTATAACAAAAAATTTCTTTTATGCATCACTTTATGCATAAAAATCAATATTGATGAAAGTAACACTTTTATAATAAAAATAAATTCTTTTATGCATAAAAATTAATCTTGATGAAAGTAACACTTTTATAATAAAAATAAATTCTTTTATGCATCACTTTATGCATAAAAATCAATATTGATGAAAGTAACACTTTTATAATAAAAATAAATTCTTTTATGCATCACTTTATGCATAAAACCAATATTGATAAAAGTAACACTTTTCTAATAAAAATATTTCCAATATTTATCTTTCTATGCATAGAATGAAAATAACACTTTTGGAATACACAAACGGAGGGGATTACTCTTTTTAAATAACATAAAGATAAAACTTATTTTCACAAAATTTAGTGCAGGAGTGTGTGTAGATGCATAATTGGGAAAGATTCTTCTAGAATGCCTACATGGAAGAGGAGAATTCCGCCATGTGTAAGTGGGATCTCCACCTACATGCCACTTAGACTTGGATATTATCTCATCACACTTTCAAAGTCAAAAAGTCTTCAATTTAATAATCAATAGAAGACTTAGCCTAAGAGGACAATTGATGGTGACATCTACCTTATGTCACTGAAGGGTTGAAGATTTTTATGTTGTAATTTGTAACAATGGAATAGAGGGTGATTCTCCACCTATAAAAGGAGCCCTCCTCTCCCTTTCAAAGGAAGGAATGAAGCCTCCTCAATTGAGCATTTTGTATCATTGCCATTCTCTTATCTTCAAACCCTTATTCAAACACTCTCTTTACATGTGAGTGTCTCATTTAGCATTAGATCCTCATGCTTAACCTAATTTTGGACCTCTTTGATGATTCATGATAAGTGGGATAAGGAGTTATTATCTTGGTGGGCCTGTGACTTCTCAAGGTAGCCCTTGCCTTATTGCCGCCCTCCTTTGGAGGTACCAATGGTTTTAGCAGTAATGAGCATGTGGAAAGACTTTGGGGACCATAGGCAAGAGGCAAGAGGCAAGAGAAAATTGAGGTTTCATGCAAAGAGAGGGAAGTGCAGTTTTTGTGGTCTAATCATTCAGATATTAGTTTCTAAAATTGATCATATAGCTAGAAAGCTCTTTATATGCTCTTTCTACTCATGTAACTAATTTCTTAATCCTTTACTTCATTGATGATCAGAATTTCTCCCAAAGTTGCTAACTTTTAGGCGAATTTTGGCAGTTTTAAAGTCTTGTAGTAAAATGCTGATAACTTTTCGCTCGGTTGCCCATTTTTGAAAGTTTTTAAATAGGCGCAAAGCTCTCTTTAAGCTCTATGTACTATGTAATCTTCTTTTGTAGAGTTTATATGGATTTAAAACTGTAATTCTCTGTGTATCTCTATTTTTATAGACTTTTGGCTATTATTTCTTCTTAATAATGATTAATTCCTCTTAATCTCTATCAAAAAGCAAATCCCATGTATCTTATCCTCTTGTAAGTGATTGCTATATTATTTTACTTTAAGATGTTCCATCCAAATCACCCAATTCGAACGGATGAACCTTACCAACGTTCCCCATATGTTTCCATTCACATAATCGTGAGTCAGAAGATTTTCTTCTAACAAAGAATTGCCTTCTACGGTTTGGAGCTGCAAGACTCGCAGAAATTCTTGCTTCTCCTGAGCCTTTCATCTTTCCTTCCATGAATTATTATCTCACCTTTGATGTGTTTATCTTTATCTTAACCTAGGGAGAGAAAGGGAGGTGAGGAGGCTGTGAGGTTTCATACAAGTGTGTTTTGATTCTAAGAAGTGACCGTCAAAACCCCAACTTTGTGTCACAGTATGTCCCAAAGTATATGAAACTAAGCATTTAAAATGGTCATGACAGGAATCAATTAAGTACTCAAAGGCCCAGGTAAATTCATTTCTAAGGCCAGATAACATTTAGTGTTTCTCTTGTAGAATCGTAACTAGTGATTTGGAAAACAATATCTGTGGGGAACAAATCTGGGTTTTTGGCATATCTTTCTCCCCCTTTCTAGGGGAGATACTATAGTATATCAACAGAGCAGAATGTCCCTCTTTTTCTCATCATTTCTCATCACATTCCTCCTATATCTCACCTTCTTTTACTATTCACCCATTTTCACATGCACAAGGTGATTTCCCATCTCTCTCCCACACACCCTCTCCCTTTATAGCCATGCTCATGAGAGTTTGTTATGAATAATGTGTGGAGTTTCTCAATATCCATCCCCCTTTCTCCCCCCTCTCTTAATCTCTTAATCCCCCCTCTCTTGCTCATGAGGGTTTGGTGATCACAGTGTGTGTGTGTGTGTGTGTGTGTGTGTTTAGATTGAATAGGGTGGGTGTGTATGTGTGTATTGAATAGGGTGGGTGTGTATGTGTGTTTAGATTGAATAGGGTGGGTGTGTATGTGTGTATTGAATAGGGTGTGTGTGGGATTACATAGTGTTTAGATTGAATAGTGTTTAGATTGAATAGGGTGGGTGTGTATGTGTGTATTGAATAGGGTGTGTGTGGGATTACATAGTGTTTGTGTATTGAATAGGGTGTGTGTGGGATTACATAGTGTTTAGGGTGGGTGTTTGTGTAGATTGAATAGGGTGTAAGTGTAGACTGAATAGGGTGTGTGTGTGTGGGATTACATAGTGTTTAGATTGAATAGGGTGGGTGTGTGTAGATTGAATAGGGTGTAACTGTAGATTGAATAGGGTGTAAGTGTAGACTGAAAAGGGTGTGTGTGTGGGATTACATAGTGTGTGTGTGTGCATGCGTGTGTTTCTCAAATCTCAATAGCATAGCCTCCCTCTCTTTTAATCAATCTCCCCTCTCTTGCTCATGAGGGTTTGGCGATTACATAGTGTGTGTGTGTGTGTAGATTGAATAGGGTGCGTGTGTGTGTGTGTGTGGGATTACAAATAATGTGTGTATCTAAGTGTGTGTAGATTAAGTATGTGTGTATGTGTGTGTGTAGATTAAATAGTACGTGTAGATAATTGTGTGTGTAGATTAAATGGTGGATGTAGATTAAATAGTCATGTTTAGGCACTCATATTTGTTTGATAGGTTGATTTCTCTCTTTTTTTGATAGGATAGGTTGATTTCTTGCTTCCTTTAACAAGGTTGTGTGCTAACTTGTAAATAGGATTTTTATTTATAGATCTTAGTATTAGGGTTTTTTAAAATTGGTTTTGATTCGTAATTTTTTAATATTATTACTAATGTTTTAATTGTATTTTTTGTAGCCACATTGGAGGGTGGACTAGTGGAGTAGCAAGCTTTTTGCCTTCTCTTTGAGACAAAATACATTATAGACTAACATAGAGCAAAACCCTTTCACATTTAGCCATAAAGTAAGCTCTTAATATATTTTCTTTCTACTTTTTTTTGTTTATTGTCTATGTGTCAAGGCCATGTTACCCATCTGTTGTCCCACACGCAACATTGCCCATAATGTGGCAAGATGAGTAGGCATGGGATGTGCGTGTATGCATAACATAGTGTGTGTGTGTGTCTTTGCACATGCCATAAGGCCATAAACCTTGCATGCATAGGCCTTAACACATAAGCCACAGGCCTTCCTATATGGATTATGGCTTATGGCTTATGTGTTAAGGGCTATGCATGCAAGGTTTATGGCCTTATGGCATGCATAATAGCCACATGCAGCCATATGCCTTACATGCAGCCATATGCCTTACATGCATATCCCTTAACATGGTTATGAATATGCAGCCATAAGACTTGTATGCATAGCCCTTAACATGGCTATCCACGTAAGCAATAAGGCTTTCCATATGGCTTATGTGTTAACAACCATTAACCATATAGACATATAGCCATATGCATAGCCATATAGCCATATCCCACAGCCATATGCATAGGCCATATAGCCACATAGCCATATGAATAAGCTATATAGCCCACGAGCATATCCACATAACCTTGTATGCACTAGCATAAGCCCTCTTGCATAGAAGCATAAGCTCTCTTTGCATACTAGCATAAGCCCTCATACATAGCCTAGCATAAGCATACACACTAGCATAAGAAAAAATCACAAGCCATCATTGCGTAGCCTAGCATAAGCCCTCATACATAGCCTAGCATAAGCATACACACTAGCATAAGACCTCTTGCATAGAAACCTAGCATACACACTAGCCCTCATTGAATACATACTAGCCCTTAAGGAAGATCCCTCATTTCCATACACCTAGCCCTCATTGCAAATACATTATGACGTAGGTCTAGGAGCAAGCAAAATTATGTAGAGAAATGAATGCCTTAAATTGTACATGACTTTGCAAGCACTTTATTATCGTATTTAGACTTTCGTGTCTACATACAATGCATATAAGCATTGTTTATGGCTCATGGGATATCCATAATGGCATATGCATAAGCCCATTTGCAATAGGAGTATATGCATAGCCCATCTACATTTATATCCTAGCCCATATGCCAACTCATTTATATCCTACTACTAGATGTTTGGAGGAGTTGGTCAATTGAGTAGTGGACTCCACAAGTGGCTGCATTGTGGCAAACCATAACCTCATGTTATGGGCATGATGCATGGAGCCAATTCACACAATTGGTAATTCCTCTCTTATAGTTAAAAATTTGTGATGTCTTTTGTATGTGAGGTAAGTTTTATCAATGTTCTTGTTTTATGGAACCGTTCCCCCCTCACCCCAGGCCCTTCCATGCCTCCTAGCTTAGGAGGCATGGCACACTTACAAATCCTACTATCCATGAAAAGTGTGATTTTGAGAGTAGGCAAACCACACCCAACCCATCTACTAGCCTCAACCAATTTGTGGCTCCATCCTCTTGAGCTAATCCACCCTCCATGGCCTCGGTTCTACCTTCTCAAGGTCCAGTTTCCATGGCCTCTTGTCCACTTCAACGATGTGGGTGTGCCTCTTAAAATGTAAGAGAGAGACGGGATTCTTCTCGAAATAGTGGTGATGGGTGAGGCTTTTCATGCTTTGGTCGATGGGTGTGCCTCTTAAAATGTAAGAGAGAGACGGGATTCTTGTCGAAATAGTGGCGATGGGTGAGGCTTTTCATGCTTTGGTCGGTTTTACTAGATCTCCATAAATCTCTTATCGACCTCCACAATCAATTGGTGGGTTCTACTAGATCTCCATAAAGCTATGATCGACCTCCACAATCAATTGGCTTAGGCACAAATCCACCAATGCCTTGTGTTTGCTAGGTATGAGCATTAAAATTTAAGTGAGCCCTCTCAAGAGATAGAATTCAGAAGGAGGCCCATTCCCCATTATGAGCCCATGCAATTTTCTTACCATGTGGATAGTGAAGGGGGGTAATTTTCGATGTTGAGGAGAATCAACTGGCAAGGATGCAAAACTTAGTTAATTTAGAGATCCCCTATTGTTTTAAGAGTTGGAGAAAGGTGGATGAGATTTATAAGCAGTACATATTAGATGTATTAAGAAATGAGTCTCCACAACCTCATGTTGCCCTTCAGTTATATCCAATTCTCTAATAATAAGTGGATAAAGAATAGAATGAGGCTCTCCCTATCTAATAGAAGAAACCATGTGAGTTGGTGTGCATAAAAAAATAAGAGCAAGCTGGATGGATGTTGCGACCCGAGAGTGGAAGCATGCCCTTAAGATGGTTTGTGAGAAACCATCTCCAAGTGAACAACACTCGGAAGAAAGCCAAATAAGGATGAGAAAGTGGGTGCTTCCCACTTCGGGCAAGGATACAAAAGTTGTAAGATTCCTCCCCAGCCTCTCAAGATGTCCAGTATCTTCCCCTATAATCAAATCCCTCTTCAGATATATAAAAGATCTTGTTTCTACCTATTTTGGCTTAGAGAGAGAAAATATTCTAGAGAGAGGTTATTCAGATTTTAGATATTTTTGGATGGAAAAATATCTCTTATTATTAAAATAAATTCCCCTGAAGCAGAAGTTCAAAAAGATTTTCAGAAGGTGCATTAGAAATTAATTATAATCTGTTCAAAAGGCCATATCCTAGGGGTCCAGATTTTCTGAAAATTTTAAATTAAGGTTTTGAGGGGCCAATCAGATTCATCCAAATGTGTGGAGGAGATAAATGGAAGAAATAAAGAAAATCCCCCCAAAAATGAGTAAATACTCACATAAGATGAAGAGTGGACTAAGGACCAAAGGAAATACTAAAAAAATGAATTTTTGACACCTCATATGTGGGGATTCCCCCTCATGAAGGAGGCACCTTATTTCACATGTGTGGTGGAGTTTTAAATTCCTAAAAATTGAGATATTTCATCTCTCCTCTCTCCTAATTCAAGTCTAGTTCCAAAAAGTAAGCTAAAGTGACCTAAAAATGGTCAAAAATTTACCAAACTGATCTAGAAAATCCTAGAATCAATTTTCTTGGTTAGAAGCTCACTTTTTTCTATAAATAGAAGCCTCCCCCTTTGTTGAAGCTTAATAGTGTTTTATGCACTGTTACTCTACTTCTCACCAGAGCCAAAAACTATGAATTTCTTAATAATTCATTAATTTTTGACCTTTCCCTCTTCTAAAGAATTGGTGGCCACTCTTGTTGCAAACAAGAGTAGATCCCTCAAACCATCAAGCCAAAAGAAAGCTCCGAGAATTTCAAGTAAGTTAGAAATCCTACTTTTTTTTAATTCTTTTAATGGTTTTCTAATTTTTTTTGTTATCTTTAAAATGATAATCTAATGCTATGCCTCGCTAGAAAGGCTTTCCCCCTCTCTCATTCTTAAATTCAGCCCTTCTTTATCCTAGTTAAGTAATCAAATTGTTTGAATTAAAATTTTAATATTGTTTCTCTTTTAAAAGTGAAATTTGGTTAGTTTAGAATGCTTTAAACAAATTGGGGATAATTTTTAAGTAAATTCAGAATAGGAAAATTTGAAAAATGGTCAGTCATACAAAGGAGGTTATGGTGAAATTTTGTTAAATTTTGTGAAATAAGTATTACCTTTTATTATTCAAAAAGATTAATCCCCATCGTTTGTGTATTCTAAAAGTGTTATTTTCATTCTATGCATAGAAAAATGCATAGTCGAAATATTTTTATTACAAAAGTGTTATTTTTATTAGATTTAAATTCTATGCATAGAAAGATGCATACTGATTATTTTTTATTATTATAAAAATGTGATTTTTATTAGATTTAAATTCTATGCATATTGATTATTATTTTTAATTATAAAAGAGTGATTTTCACTAGATTTAAATTCTATGCATAGAAAGATGCATATTGATTATTTTTTTATTATAAAAGAGTGATTTTCATTAGATTTAAATTCTATACATAGAAAGATGTATATTGGATAATTTTTTTTATTGGAAGATGTATATTGGATAATGAAAGAAAGTAACAGGGGTGGGTTAGTCCCTCACCAAGGGAGTGGCTCAGGAAGGATCACCACTTAGCATCTCACGGGAGAAGCTCACCATTGATTCTTGGAACAAATAACATTATCATGAATGAGCCATAATCCCATTTACATTGGTATTTATACTCCACCCAAGAGTTCACACCTACTTACTAGTTGTCCATGGCCTTGGGCCCATAATGCTTTCTTACAAACCATCCCTTCCCCAATGGTTTCGTCCTCGAAACCTCAAATGAATACCCCAAATTCGGAGAAGAATGTTCCATGTGGCTGAATTTACACCAACCCATATTGCTCTATCAATGCTTCATATCCCTCCAATGCTGAAATAGGTTGCCATGAAGCTTCTTCCTTAGGTAAACCTTTCCATTGAACAAGATACTCCACCAAGGTACGAGTGCGAAGTACCTTTTTCCTTGTACCCAAGATAGCTTCTGGAATGTATTCAATCATTCCCTCTTCATTCATTGGAGGTAACTCATCAACCATTTGATCGATCATACCCACATATCCTTTCAAGTGAGAGACATGAAACACATCATGAATCTTTGTTGTAGATGGAAGTAAGAGTTGATATGCAACCTCCCCAACTCTTCGTATCACTTGATAAGGACCATAATAGCGATGAGCTAGCTTGGTGTTGGTGCTTCCCTTCAAAGACGCATATCTTGACTTTGGTATTCTCAAAAGAACCCAATCTCCCACTTTGAATTCCAATGGTCTTCGATGAACATTGGCATATTGTCTCATTTTCTCTTGTGCAACCTTCAAATTACTTTTGCATTGTTGCAACAAAGCTTGCATCCTTTCAGCTTCCTCCTTGGCATTATGGTTAGAAGTCTCATATGTACCCACCAACATAGGCAAATTGACCTTGTAACCATATAAAGCCTCAAAGGGTGACATGCCAATGCTCACATGATATGTTGAGTTGTAAGCAAACTCAGCCAAAGGTAACCAATCCCTGTGCTTTGAGTATCATGACAATAGTGGCGTAGATATGTTTCCACCCATTTTGTTTACTCTTTCTGTTTGACCATCGGTTTTGGGATGATAGGCGGTGCTTGGAGTAAGCTTGGTTCCCATATATTCAAACAATGTTCTCCAAAAAGTGCTCATGAATTTGACATCGCGATCACTCACAATTTGTGACGGCATACCATGCAACTTGAAAACCCCATCAACAAATTGCTTGGCAA
This sequence comes from Cibotium barometz, assembly GCF_041138505.1. NCBI lineage: Eukaryota > Viridiplantae > Streptophyta > Polypodiopsida > Cyatheales > Cibotiaceae > Cibotium > Cibotium barometz. The sequence goes on along the minus strand of NC_141073.1, from coordinate 46,861,363 downwards.
CATTTTGGGCTGAATATGTGACCTTGGAAGGAATGAAATGGGCCACTTTGGTCAATCTATCAACCACAACATACAAGCTGTCCCACCCTTTCTTTGTGCGCGGAAGGTTAGTAATGAAATCCATTGATATATGACTCCATTTGCCTTCGGGAATGGGCAATGGCTGAAGCAAACCTCCCGGTTTATGTGTAGGATCCTTGTTCAATTGACATGACCGGCACCCACTTACATAAGCATGAATGCTCTTCCACATCCCCTTCCAAAAGAAACTTTTCCTTATTGCATCAAAGGTTTTGTAGACACCCAAATGACCAGCCATAGGAGTACAATGCATCTCTTCCATGATCTTCTTGATAAATGATGAAGTAGGAACCAAGTAGACTTTTCCTTTGTAGTAGAGGAGACCATTTTTCAGCTCATAATGGGGTAACTCTTCACATACACCTTGCTGTAATTTCTGCACTATTTGTGAGGTTTCTTCATCAAACAAGTACTCTTCTTGTATCTCCATGATCCAATCTTTATGCACCTCAGAAATAGCATACAATGAGCAGGCCCACATACGAGACAAGGAATCGGCAACCACATTTTCTTTGCCCTTTGTGTATGTGATTTCAAAATCATAGTTTTGTAGTGTTGCTACCCACCTTCTTTGCTTAGGAGACAAATTGGGTTGTGTGAGGAAATACTTCAGCACCCTATGATCACTTCTCACATAAAAATGACTCCCATATAAGTAATGGTGCCATTTCTTGATAGCATGGAGTATAGCAATCATCTCTTGCTCATACACATGGAGTTCTCTTTCTTTGTCATTCAGCTTTCTACTTTCATAAGCAATGACTCCATGGTCTTGGTAAAGTACCGCACCAATCCCTCTTCCACTTGCATCCGTCCTTATTGTGAAAGGTTTGGTGAAGTCTGGACATACCAAAATAGGTGCTGATGTGAGCATCTTCTTCATATATTCAAAGCTTTTGTTGGCAATGGCATCCCAAAAAAAGGTTTCCTTCTTCAATTTATCCGTCATTGGGGCTGCAATTTCTGCATAGTGGGCAATAAAGCGCCTATAGAATGAAGATAACCCCAAAAATCCCCTCAATTGAGTAGTGTTTGAAGGAACCGGCCAATTCCTAATACATTCCACTTTCTTTGGATCCACACAAATGCCATCCTTGCTCACAATGTGACCCAAATATTCCACCTCATGTGCCATGAAGGTACATTTTGTCTCCTTAACATACAACTTGTTTTGCCTCAAGACCTCCAAAACCTCTTTCACGTGCTTCAAATGCACTTCCTCATCTTTGCTATAGATAAGTATGTCGTCGAAAAAGACCAATACAAACTTGTAGAGGAAAGGTTGAAGCACTTTGTTCATCAATGCTTGAAAAGTTGCCGGTGCATTGCATAATCCAAACGGCATAATCCAAACGGCATAACCATGAATTGGTAAAGACCCCTTTCTGTACGAAATGCTGTTTTGAACTCATCACCACTTTTCATCCTTATTTGATGGTATCCGGAACGCAAATCAATCTTTGAAAAGCATGTGGCACCCTTCAACTCATCCAAAAGATCATCCACCCTTGGTATTGGAAATCGATTTTTGATGGTGATCTTATTCAAATCACGGCAATCAATGCACATGCGGAAAGTACCATCCTTTTTCTTCACAAGTAGCCAGAGAAGCAAAAGGAGATTGACTTGGTTCAACCCATCCCATGTCAATGAGTTCTTTGACTTGCTTTGCCACCTCTTCCTTTTCAACCTTTGACAAACGATAGGGAGGCTTATTGATTGGTTTGGCATTTGGTTCCAAATCAATAGCATGATCAACACTCCTCTTTGGCGGCATTGATTTTGGCATGGTAAACACATCTTCATAATCCTTGAGTAGCTTAACCATGTCCACATTTTTGATGCAATCCTTTTTGCTATTATCTTCCTCTTTGCAAAGCTGTAGTACATAAACATAGCCCTCTTTCTTGAACTCTTTCTTCATTTGAGTAGCATTGATCATGAAGAGCTTGGACCCTTGCATTCCATTCAATGTAATAACCCCTCCATGATGCACAAAACTCATGAAACTTTTCTGTAAGTTCATGGTAAAAGAGTTCAAAGTGGACAGCCAATCACATCCAAGTACTATGTCAATTGGTCCCAACTCAATCACCAAAAGATCAACTTTGCAAGAGTAGTTCTTGGACAACTCCAATTCTGTACTTTGACACTTCATATTGCAACCCATTGAATCACCATTGGCCACTTGCACCATGTGCTTGTTTGGTAAAGAAGTTGGTTGCATTTTGAGAGTGTTCAAAGACCTTTTATTGACAAAACTATGCGTGCTTCCAGTATCAATGAGTGCATATGCTGTTCTCCCATTCACCTTGATCTTCAATCTCAATGTGTTGGCACCCTTACTTCTCGCATAAGCATCATGAGAGATTGTACACAAGGTAGTATGTGCACTATTGTTTTCATTCCACACGCATGGAGGCATCCCATCATCCATTTTGTCATGAGCAAACTTTAGTTTCCCACCCGGATCAAAAGGAAACTCGGGATTTTCTTCATCAAAACCATCATCATGAGAACCTCCACCCTCATGAGGATCTCCCCATCCTAAGGCATCATTGCATGCAAGGAATTCCTCCTCCTCATGATTAGCATTGTCCTGAGTGATAATGTAGCTTATGGAAATATCCTTGGATTTGCATACTTTGAAGTGATCCTTGTTCCATTTTTCTCCACATTTGAAACATAGACCTTTGAGCCTCATTTCATGCAAACGGTCCTCCTTGATAACCTTGCTTTTTGAACCCCTATTTGCTGGCTTGGACTCATTGTATGTAGCTTTGCTGGACATAAATGGTGGTTTAAATGGAAGTCTATTCGACCCTCTACCATACACGGTAGGAAATCTTGGAAGATTAGGTCTTGTGTTTGCATGAGAACCCATGTCAGTCCTTGTGATCACTTCCCCTTTGATATTCCCTTTGCTAGCCCACTTTGTCAAGTACTTCTCTTCATGAATTTCTGCAAGCATCATTGCCTTCTTCAAAGTGGCGGGTTCATGAGACTTGACATCACCACCAATAGGAGCTTTCAAGCCCCTTATATACTTGACAACAAGATAATGCTCATCAAAGTCATCCAAGTATAATAGAAGCTTTAGAAACTTGTGAGAATATTCCTTCACGGTAGTGATTTGCTCTAGCTTGTCCCATTCCACAATGTGATTGTCCCTTTGCATGCGAGAAGTAAACTCTTCTGCCATGTCATTCTTGAATTCTTCCCAAGTAGTGATGACATAAGCATGAGATTGCTTCCTCCTCCACCAAGTGTGAGCAAAACCTTCAAGATGAAGTGAGGCAAAGTAGACTTTGGCAATCTCGCTCCTTGGGCTGATTTCGAAGTAGAGATCCATCTTGTTTGCCCACTCTTCAAAGTCTTCGATAGAATTTGATTCTCCTTTGAACTTATTAAATATGATTTTGTCCTTCACAGCATTGTCAAAATCACCATGCATTCTTGAACCCCTCTGCCGTGCTCTTGGATCATCAAATCCTCTTCCTTCACCCAAGTGTCTATGCATTTGCTCATCTTCCAATTGCCAATCACCTGCATCTTTAAATCCCTTCTGTTCATACCCTCTTCTTGCATCTTGCATAAAGGATGAAGTTCTTGGAATACTGGCATTGGATCTCTCCATAAGAAGCATCACCCATAGGTCTCTTGCCCTTGTCCATGTAAGAAGAATGTGGCATCATTTGAGGTGGCATCATTTGTCTTACTTTGTTCTCTTCTGGCATAGAAGGCTTTCCATCATGTTTGGCATTATAATGTACACCATCCATTCCATTCATATCGGCTTCTTGATTGAGCTTGAGAGGAGCCAATTCACTAATGGCTTTCTCCAAGTCTTTTAACCCTCTTTGCATCACGTCATCCAGGTAGTGGTGTCGCTTGTCGAACCGTTCCATGAGGTGTTCACCAAATTGTTGTTGCCGATTTGTTTGGTTATTTTCAATCCTTTGAAACATACTCTCCATAGCCATTAACATCATGTCCACTGTTAGCGGAGTAGTTCCCAAAGATTGAGGCATTTCCACTGGCTGAGATTCATCTGGAGATGGTGCTTTTATGGTTGAACTTTCTTCATTTCTCGTTGATGAACTCATTGCCATCATTGCTTCCGGTTGTCTTTGATCATTTTCATTCCGGGCTCCCTTGTTTTGACCTCCTCTAGTCATTTCCATGCGCGGAATTGATCCCTCCTTGCAAAGACCACTTACTTGATTTTTTTTTTCTCTATTCAAACGGTATCCGATTTGGGTGATCTTTATATCAACGCGAAGCTCTCGACGAGACGAATAAGAATCCCCAAAAACAGATCTGAAAAAGTCAACAACCTTTGACCAGTCAACTGTACCGGCGGCGGCTGAAAGTCAACTCTTGATGTTAACCGCTCAATTCTTATCCGATTTGGGTGATCTTTATATCGATGCGAAGCTCTTGATGAGATGAGTAAGGATCCCTAAAAATAGATTTGAAAAAGTCAACATCCTTTGACCAGTCAATTGTTCTAGAGCTGAAAGTCAACTCTTGACTTTGACAGCTCAATACTACTCCGATTTGAGTGATCTTTAGCTTGTTTGAAAGAAGTTTTCGGGTAGATTGAAGGGCTTTCAGGACAGATTTGAAAAGCTTTTGAAAAACCCTAGAAATTCAAGGATTTGTCCTCGCTGCAAGTAGGCAAATTTTGTAAAAATTTTACCATAGTCTCCCCTCTTTTTGCACCAAATCTGAATCAAATCAAAGCATCTCAATCAAGCATTAAAATCCTTATGCATTTGACCACTATAAGCAAATCAATCCTCAATCATTTTTCCATCTGAGCATGTGACCTTATGGCATCAATTTTGTCCTTTTGCATAAGAAGTCGATGTAGAGGATTTGCTTGTTTGCTCAAGTCGAATGAAGTGATCGATGAAGCGCGTTGATGCTTGCCGATCTCCCGGCCAAGCACTTCTCACCCCTTCACCAAGTTTACATCCAAGTTTACATCCAAGGTGAAGGTTGAGGCCATTTCTTTACCACCAAGTACCTAATCCTCTTCCTTACCGCGTTACCCGGCACTAACGGCAAGGAAGATTCAAGACATTCTCCCCTTGGCCTCTCCTCTAAATGCCAAGGTACCCTTACTTCATTCTAGATTCTAGGAATAAAGTGGGGTACAATCGTGAGTGGAATGTGGTTACAAGCTCAAATGAATGAGTAGAGTTGACTTACAATTGATTTATAGCATGACTCATGCTCATTCATATCATAATACATGGTTCATAGTGCTTCCTTCATCACATCCACTCATGGCAATGTCAATACATTTCCACATACATCAACAACATCCAAGTGTCACGAAGCGGTGATCTCGGGTCGCGTTCTGGGCGCGAGTTCCCGCTTGGGAGTAGAAAATCCAGTACAAAAGTGAAAACAGAGAGCACTTGCTGAATCCTGCACCTCAAGACCTATAGCTCGTCTCGAAGAGGACGACGAGCCGGTCGTTTTGAGTACTAGAACTCCAAAAACGGAGTTCGTATGAGAGAGTTATGACCAAAAACGTGCAACCGGCAATGAAAAACGGTCACCAAAAAGTGGGCTTCCAACCCAAAACATTTTATTCAATCCCCCAAATGTGCCAAAAGCTATGCTCACTTATGCCAATATGCAAGGCATAGCATTGAATGGCTATGTGTAGCATTCAAGCATTCATAATGCATAAAGTGCAGCATGAATGGCCATGATTAAAGTCCAATTTCTGAAAATTAGGGCTTTATGTGTAATAAAACCCTAATTCACTCCATAGCTTGAAAGAATGCTTCAAAATTGTAAGGAAGTGATAGAGCAACTCACCAATGTCACCCGGAAAGCCTTAATGCTTGAATTTGTTGAAGGAGATGAAGATTAGGGTCACTTTGGTGAAAAACGTGGGCAGCTTTGGTAGTGATTTTCAGCCACATTGGGAGCCCCATTGCTCATGGAAAATAGGTGAAATACTTCATAAAACATTGCTAGATACATGAGAGACTCAATGCCCTTTGCTCATGTTGAGATTCCATGGCTAGGGTTTGCAAGAAAGCTCCCAAACAAAAAAAACGTTTTTGATTAACAACTGCTAATCAAGATTAGAAATTTTTCCCAATTTGGTCCACTCATTCAAAAAAAATAGGTCCATGTGCTCAGATTTGAACCACAAACTCTACCTTAGCCATATCCCCTTCCCCCATGAATCAAATGAAACAGAAATTTCACGAAATGAGAAGAAGAAAAGAAAAATTAAAAATCATGGATCAAAAGCCAGGCTCTGATACCAATGAAAGAAAGTAACAGGGGTGGGTTAGTCCCTCACCAAGGGAGTGGCTCAGGAAGGAGTCACCACTTAGCATCTCACGGGAGAAGCTCACCATTGATTCTTGGAACAAATAACATTATCATGAATGAGCCATAATCCCATTTACATTGGTATTTATACTCCACCCAAGAGTTCACACCTACTTACTAGTTGTCCATGGCCTTGGGCCCATAATGCTTTCTTACAGATAATTTTTTTTTATTATAAAAGTGTTACTTTCATCAATATTGATCGATTTTTATGCATAAAATGATGCATAAAAGAATTTATTTTATTATAAAAGTGTTACTTTCACCAATATCGATTTTTATGCATAAAAGAATTTTTTTATTATAAAAGTGTTACTTTCATCAATATCAATTTTTATGCATAAAATGATACATAAAAGAATTTTTATTAATATAAAAGTGTTACTTTCATCAATATCAGTTTTTATGCATAAATAGATGCATAAAAGAATTTTTTATTATTATAAAAGTATTACTTTCATCAATATCGATTTTTATGCATAAAATGATGCATAAAAGAATTTTTTTATTATAAAAGTGTTACTTTCATCAATATCAATTTTTATGCATAAAAGAATTTTCTATTATTATAAAAGTGTTACTTTCATCAATATCAATTTTTATGCATAAAATGATGCATAAATTTTTTTTAATTATTATAAAAGTGTTACTTTCATCAATATCGATTTTTATGTATAAAATGATGCATAAAAGAATTTTTTTTAATTATGAAAGTGTAACTTTCATCAATATCAATTTTTATGCATAAAATGATGCATAAAAGTTTTGTTTTTTATTATAAAAGTGTTACTTTCATCAATATCAATTTTTATGCATAAAATGATGCATAAAATTTTTTTTTTATAAAAGTGTTACTTTATCAATATTGATTTTTATGCATAAAATGATGCATAAAAGAATTTTTTATTATAAAAGTGTTACTTTCACCAATATTGATTTGTATGCATAAAATGATGCATAAAAGAATTTTTTTATTATAAAAGTGTTACTTTCATCAAAATTGATTTTTATGCATAAATAGATGTATAAAAGGATTTTCTTTTATATAAAAGTGTTATTTCCATAGAAGTTGGATTTCATGCATAAATAGATGCATACAAAATTTTTATATTATAATAAGAGTTGTCTTAATTCTATGTTTAAATCCCATGAATATTGGTAAACGAATAAGTAAATACTCTGTGAGAGAAAATTCTACCATTTCATATTATGAGAGAAAATTCAAAAAAACTATCGAAGTCGAAATTTGAGATAAATGATTAATTTATTCCTCATAGGAATTCATGACTAGTTTTGAATTTAGTTAAGCAAAATACTCAATGAATGAAAATCAGTAAAGTAGTAATTGAAATATTACCCTTCAAGAAAGATAGTTCAGGGTGAACCTTTCCAGACTCAAATCTTGAATCAGACTATGACCAAGACGTAACTCCTTCGTCAGTTTCAAGAAAAGACTATGTGACCAGTTTAGTAATCTATACTCAAATCACCCACCGAATCTAAAACTAAGTTGAGACCTTTGATTCTGATATGAGGATCAAGAATTCAGAATTCGAGGAATTATACTTGGGAATCTAGACCTGTGATCTAGAACTCTTGGGATAGGAAATTAAGATATACCCATTGTATTCAAAAGAAAATCAAAACTGAAAACTTGCATAGAAACCTTGTTTTCTTAAAGGATTGTCTTACGCCAGAATGCTGGAGGGAGCATTTAGTATATGTGTTTTCTAAGGGAAGTTCGGTTGCAACAGTTGGCGGGGAGTGTTCAAAGGACGGCTCACGCGGCAAAAACCTACCCAGGTCTTGACCAGCCTGGGTATGGTGTAAAATGGTGTGCTTCCGGTACGATTGGCGAGGGCCGACGAAGCGGTCCCCTGAGTGAAGTGCGAGGATACCTAAGGAGGATCCTGGAGGGTTCTGACCAGGCGGCGATGCACGAGCTCGCGGTGCTTAGGACACCCATGCATATGTCGTGGAAGATATATATATATGTATGATGATGAGAAAATTATTGTAATCTATTATTGGATCTCGTTGTTGACTTGCTGGTCTCAACGGAGAGTCCATAGTGATACTATTTTGTGAGTTATGACATCTGTAACCAATAATTGTTTGTTAATGGATTGTTTTATGAATTAAAGTTTTAAGAGGAGTGTGTGCGTATCTGTATTCTAAAGCAAAAGTTAAGAAAGGCATTCAATTATGGATGGGTGAGTACTTTTCTAGTTCTACCAATTCCAGTGGTTAGGTGGCTAGATGGGGTTAGGTTGGAATCTGTAGAGTTTTAATAATAAAATTGATCAATAGGAATACGCTTAGAACTCGAATAGTTAAATAATAACCTGAAGACTTCGCAAATGAATAGATTAACGGCTATGCGTGAATCAATTAGGAAAAAAGCGTTGATCCCTTTAGGTTAAGTCTGTAATAATTTCCCTTCTATCTGGTTTATTCAGATGAATGTTAGTTCAGTATCTTGACCTCGTTAGAAAAATTCGTCAAGAAATTGAAAATGGTGGAATCGTCCCCATTTTTCGGGCATGGAAAATTTTTCCGGTTTCGGTTTTCGGAATGACCACCAGCTTAGTCTCGTACCCGGACATTCAAGGGTGAGGCCCCGAGTGGGAAACCCTGCCCTGCGTAAGATGGAGCTGCTTTCGCTGGCCAGCAATCGAGAATCCTGGTGCACGGAGGGGGCAGTGGGATCCCACAGTTGGTATCAGAGTGCGGTTGTAAATTTACGTAATAGCATCAAAAATTGCTTAAAATTTTAAAGTAAATCTGGGAAATAATGTTTTCGCTTGTTAAATTTATGTTGAATGAACTTCAAAAATTGAAAACTCATAAATTGAATTGAAAATTTATAGATGGATACCCTGAATCTATCTGGCATTCCTAAACTCTCCCAGAGTCAGGATATGATAGCCTTTGCATTCGAGCATCTAATCAACTCTACTACGTCCCGAGTAAGCAGAGTGAGACTCGCACGTCATTTTGAGAGTCTTTACTTTCCTGATCCTCTTGAGCGACGTCGGTATATGTGGTTCTATGAAGGACGATGTATTAATATCAATACCAGTCACAACGTCAGAGGCTTAGGCAAAATATTTCCTTAGTAGCCATGATTCTGATAAGGCTAGGGCTTGTTTAGCATGTACAACTCTTTGATCATTCACCCAGGAACTTCAGAATGTCATGCCGAGTTTTTAGGCTTCTTAGCCGCTTTATCCCTAGAAGTAGAATTACAACACCTCTTTTTGTAATGAATCGTGTGTACCATGGCATGTCTCCTTCGTATTTTTGCTTCTTTATGCGAATACGATCGAGGCAGTGATTTTGGGAGCCGTGATGCTCTATGTATATATCAAAAACTTTTGATAATAAACGATGTTTTACAAAAAAAAAAATCCAAATTGTTTTCATGATTGTGAATATGGTTTATAAAATTATCAGAGTAAATCTTGTTTCATAATGTATGATGAAATAATCATCTGTTTAAAGAATAAATCGTAAAAATTAAATAATCATAAATCTGTTGTCAAGTTAAGTTGACGAAAATCTCGTTTTGTCAGAGTCATGAGGTGCGCGGCCCATGCAAGGCAACCGGATCCTCTAACCGATGTTGAAGAGTTAGATTCGGATGTTCAAAAAGCCCTGCTACACAGATCCCAACCTGGTCCCTTCATGGGGTGAAGGAAAAAAGTTAGGTAAAGTAGTGGAAAAGTGGATTGAGGCAATGGAGGAATACTTTGATGTAACTAGCTACAATGAGAGAAGCAGGATGGCTCTCGCCAGGTTAAAGATTGTGGAAACGGCCAAGGTCGCTTTTTGGAGGAATCACTGCGAGACTAACCGTCTCAATTGGAATACCCAAACCTGGACCGATCTTAAAGCCTACCTCAAAAAGAGGTTTTGTCCTCCGGGCTTCCTTGAAACTAAAATGAATGAGTTCTTGGAACTAAAGCAGGATAACCGGACAATTGAAGAGTACCATCAATTTTTTGCCCTTCTCCTCAAATATTCCCCGCAATTGGATGAAGAGCAACTGATGGGGCGAGATTCATTCGAGGAATGAACGAGCCATTGGACACCTTAGTAAAGCATGCCAAACCTGTCTCAATGGCGGAAGCAGTAAGAATGGCAAAGGACTTTGCCAAAGCCTTTGTAGTTAAGGTCTCGCCCCGCCGAAGCCTGCACCCTCTAATTTTAAAAGATTCCAAACCCCGGGAAGTACTTCAAACTTTCCTCCCCCAAAGAGGAGGACCCAATTCAAAATCAAGATGCAAGAAGATTCAGAAGTGAAGGAAGACCCTTCCCCCAGAACACTTTCTTAGGAGCCCCACCTATTTCAAGGATTCAGAGGGATGAGCTCAGAAGTGAGAACTGGTGTTTTGGATGCCAGGGTTTTGGTCACCAGAGCTGAAAGACTGCCCGACTCCTGCCATGTCAAGGGGACAGGGAAGTTAAGGACCGAGAGTGCAGAGACCAGGCTCCTTCTTTATCAGTCAAATCATCTCGTCAAAATCAGGGCAATCCCAAGAGAACTCCAGCTCATCAACCGTCTGCCTCTGTCCAAAGTAGCCTCAGAACTCTTTCCCAAAACTAGGGCAACAAAGAGAAAGAGTTCCGCCTCAAACTGCAGCAACCAAAGTAGTCACAATAGAAAAAGTAGTGGAAGAAGAAAGAGGACAGATTTATGCAGCAATTGAAATCCAAGGGCCAAACCATCAATTCTCCATCATCCATACTCTAGCTAAGTATCAGGGTAAGCCTTTTAAGCTTTTGATTGATTCAGGCAGTACTCATTCTTTCATTTCCCCTAGATGCTTGCGTAAGCTAGTCTTAGATTAGAAATCAGGGAAACCTATGCAAGTTGAATTGGCAAGTGGGAAGATTCTTTTCACTCACCTTGAGACAGATCGTATTTAGTTCAATTTAGATGGGAATTTAACTGACTATGAGTTCAAAGTTATACCTTTGGGAGTTTTCGACGGGATCCTTGGAATGGATTGACTCCATAAAAATCAAGCTGACATTCATTGTCATAATGGAACCATTTCCTTCCGTGACCTCCACAGAAATAAAGTTCAAGGAACCGAAATTTCAGGATCCCCAAAGGCTTCTAAGTTACTAAAAGGACTTACAAAGAAACAGTTCATTTATGTTGTCAAAATGAATCCATTAGACACAAAGTTAAAAGCTAAAGAACCTGAATGGTTAAGTGATTATGATGATTTATTCTCAGTAAAATTAACAGAGATGCCTCCAATTCGGGAAGTAGATCATGTGATAGAATTGACACCTGCCGGAGCTCAGCCTCAGTAACCCTGCGCACATACAAAATGCCAGTTCCTAAAGCCATCAAACTCAAGGAATAGCTTAGACAACTGTTAGAACAAGGGTTTGTAAGACCCAATGTTTCACCTTAGGGTGCGCCAGTTCTCTTTCAGAAAAAGAAAGATGGAACTCTAAGACTCTGTGTGGACTACAGCGGTCTCAATCAGCTGCTGCTGACAGTTAAGAATAAGTATCCTATCCCCAGAATTGATGAGCTTCTTAACAGGCTAAGTGGAGCCCAGATCTTCACAAAGATGATCTCAAATCACGGTATTATCAGATCAGGATTAATGAGCAAGATATCCTGAAGACAGCCATCAATACTCGGTATGGGCATTATGAATTCACTATCATGCCGTTTGGATTGACAAATGCCCCAGCTACATTCAATCGATTAATGCAGGACATTCTCAGCAGAGAATACTTGGATGATTTTTTTCTTGTTTTCTTTGATGATATTCTGATTTACTCAAAGAATGCAGCTGACCATGAAGCTCATGTCAGAAAAGTTCTTGAGATTCTAAGGAAGCACCAACTCTTTGCAAAAAAGAGCAAATGCACTTTCTCTGCCAACCATGTTGAATACTTGGGCTTTCTGGTATCCATGTCCCTTTTTTTAAGTATTCAAAAATGGGAATTGGAAAATTCCCAAATTCACTAATATGGTGTTAAAAGTCCAAGCAGTCTCATAGATTGGCCTGAAGAACCAAAGACAATGAAAGAAGTCAGAGGATTCTTGGGATTGGCTGGTTGTTGGTATAGAATTTTTATACCAAAGTATGCCCTCATAGCTTCCCCCCTGACTAATATTCTCAAGAAGAATATCTTCTCAAGAAGAATATCCCATTTCAATGGTCTGCCAGGTGCCAGAGTGCTTTTGATAAGCTGAAGACCACCTTGGTAACCAATCCCATTCTAAAGCTACCAGATTTCTCTCTACCCTTTGAGGTAGTAACTGATGCCAGTGGTTTTGCCCTGAGAGGTGCACTCATGCAGGAAGGTCATGTAGTGGCCTATGAATCCCAAAAACTCAGAACGCATGAGAGGAATTATGCTGTCTACGACCTGGAACTACTTTCAGTAGTATATGCCCTGAATTTGTGGAGACATTACCTACTGGGTCAAAAATTCACTTTGATGACAGATCATCAAAGCTTAAAGTGGATCTTCACTCAGAAGGATCTCAACATGCGCCAAAGAAGGTGGATGCAGACCCTGCAGGAATTTGATTTTGAAATCAAGTACCGCCCAGGCAAAGAAAATGTGGTAGCAAATGCCCTCAGCAGAAAAGCCTCCTTGCTTGAAATTACTGTAGTGTCAAATCCTTTGATTATTGAAGCAAGTGAGAAGATCATGCAGGATAGATTCTTTGGCCCTATTGCTACCCTACTTATGCAGGAAAGCAAAACTCCACAGGAGTTGAACCGACTTCAAGGGTACAGCTTAGATGATGGAATTATGTATTATAATCACAGGCTATGCATTCCTAATAATGAGGGAACTAAGGGTCAAATTCTGAATAAAGCCCATGACAGCCTTATTGCAGGACATCCAGGTTTCATCAAAACCTACACGTCTGTGAAGAAAATCTTCTTTTGACCTGGACTAAAAAAGGATGTACTTAATCATGTACGTCAATGTCTGACATGTCAGAAAGTCAAGGTCGAGAGAGTAAAAATGCTTGGGAAGTTGCATCCATTAGACATCCCCCATATGAAGTGGGAATGCATCAGTATGGATTTTATTACTAGATTACCCTCAGTGCAATCAGGTTGCAACTCTATCTTTGTGGTAGTTGATAGACTAACCAAAGTTGCCCATCTGATTCCAGTAAAAGAAACCTACACTACTGCAGTGGATGTGGCCAGTGTGTTCCTCAAAGAAATCTTCAGATTGCATAGCCTACCCAAAATAATAGTAAGTGATCGAGATCCCAAATTCACGTCAAGATTCTAAACTGCACTTTTTGAAGTAGTAAGAACTTTCTTGGATCTCAGCACAGCTTACCACCCTGAGACCGATGGTCAAACTGAAAGGGTGAACCAAGTAATTGAAGATTTACTTCGGTCATGCTGGCAGGGAACCCAAGAAGTGGCTAAGCTATCTGCACCTAGTCGAGTTTGCCTACAATGCTTCTTATCTCACAGAAGTATTGGGATGAGCCCTTTCAAAGCTTTGTATGGAAAAGATTGCTTAACTCCATTAACTTGGTCCTGACTCATTGATTAGGGTCGAGATGTCCAGATAAATGCTTGATGACGTGGAGCAGCAGATGCAGTCAATTCGCAAAGATATAAAAGCTGCCCAGGATAGGCAGAAGCAGTATGTAGATAAGAAGAGGTCAGACAGAAAATTCGAAGAAGCAGATATGGTCTTCATTCGAGTACGTCCCAAAAGAAGTTCTCTATCTCTTGGGAAGTACAAGAAGTTATCCCCCAAATATTGTGGACCATATCTGATTACAAAGAAAGTAGGTGATTTAGCCTACGAGCTTCTTCTGCCTCCTCATCTCAAAGTACATAATGTATTTCATGTCAGCCTTCTTAAAAAGTATTTACCAAGCTCAAATCATATGCTTGATGAAATCTTAACTTCTTCAACCCAAGGGCAGCTGAAACTCCAACCTGAGGAAATCCTTGATGTTTGAGAAAAGGTTCTTTGGAACAAAATTCTGAGAGAATTATTGATCAAACGGAAGTTCTATCCTTTTGAAGATGCCACCTGGGAGAAAGAAGCCGATCTGTTACGAGATTACCCCCAGTTTGCGAGATGAGGACATCTCGCATTTTTCAAGTGGAAGAGAATGTAAGATTCCTCCCTAGCCTCTCAGATGTCCACTATCTTCCCCTGTAATCAAATCCCTCTTCAGATATATAAAAGATCTTGTTTCTACCTATTTTGGCTTAGATAGAGAAAATGTTCTAGAGAGAGATTATTCAAATTTTAGATATTTTTGGATGAAAAATATCTCTTTTTATTAAAATAAATTCTCCCAAAATAGAAGTTCAAAAAGATTTTCAGAAGCTGCATTAGAAATCAATTAAAAGGCCTTATCCTAGGGATCCAGATTTTCTGAAAATTTTAAATTAAGGTTTTGAGGGGCCAATCAGATTCATCCAAATGTGTGGAGGAGATAAATAGAAGAAATAAAGAAAATCCCCCCAAAAATGAGTAAATACTCACATAAGATGAAGAGTGGACAAAGGACCAAAGGAAATACTAAAAAAATAAATTTTTGACACCTCAAATGTGGGGATTCCCCCTCATGAAGGAGGCACCTAATACATGTGGAATTTTAAATTCCTAAAAATTGAGATATTTAATCTCTCCTCTCTCCTAATTCAAGTCTAGTTCCAAAAAGTAAGCTAAAGTGACCTAAAAATGGTCAAAAAAATTGACCAAACTGATCTCAAAAATTCTAGAATCAGTTTGCTTGGTTAGAAGCTCACTTTTTCCTATAAATAGAAGCCTCCCCCTTTGTTGAAGCTTAATAGTGTTTTATGCACTGTTACTCTACCATTAGTTTTTGACCTTTCCCTCTTCTAAAGAACTGGTGGCCACTCTTGTTGCAAACAAGAGTAGATCCCTCAAACCATCAAGCCAAAGGAAAGCTCCCAAAATTTTATGTAAGTTAGAAATCCTACTTTTTCTTATTCTTTTAATGGTTTTCTAATTTTTTTGTTATCTTTAAAATGATAATCTCATGCTATGCCTTGTTGGAAAGGCTTTCCCCTCTCTCATTCTTAAATTTAGCCCTTCTTTATCCTAGTTAAGTAATCAAATTATTTGAATTAAACTTCTCATATTGTTTCTCTTTTAAAAGTGAAATTTGATTAGTTTAGAATGCTTTAAACAAATTGGGGATAATTTTTAAGTAAATTTAGAATATGAAAATTTGAAAAATGGTCAGCCATACAAAGGAGGTTATGGTAAAACTTTCTTAAATTTTGTGAAATAAGTATTACCTTTTATTATTCAAAAAGAGTAATCTCCATCGTTTGTGTATTCTAAAAGTGTTATTTTCATTCTATGCATAGGAAAATGCATAGTCAAAATATTTTTATTACAAAAGTGTTATTTTTATTAGATTTAAATTCTATGCATAGAAAGATGCAGATTGATTATTTTTTATTATTATAAAAGAGTGATTTTCATTAGATTTAAATTCTATGCATAGAAAGATGCATATTGATTATTATTATTTATTATAAAAGAGTGATTTTTAATAGATTTAAATTCTATGCATAGAAAGATGCATAATGATTATTTTTTATTATAAAAGAGTGATTTTCATAAGATTTAAATTCTATACATAGAAAGATGTATATTGGATATTTTTTATTATTATAAAAGTGTTACTTTCATCAATACTTATATTTATGCAGAAAAGAATTTTTTTAATTATAAAAGTGTTACTTTCACCAATATTGATTTTTATGCATAAAATGATGCACAAAAGAATTTTTTATTATAAAAGTGTTACTTTCACCAATATTGATTTTTATGCATAAAATGATGCATAAAAGAATTTTTTTAATTATAAAAGTGTTACTTTCATCAATATTGATTTTTATGCAAAAATAGATGCATAGAAGATTTTTTTAAATATAAAAGTCTTACTTTTATCAATATCAATTTTTATGCATAAAATGATACATAAAAGATTTTTTTAAATTATAAAAGTGTTACTTTCATCAATATCGATTTTTATGCAAAAAATGATGCATAAAAGATTTTTTTTTATAAAAGTGTTACTTTCATCAATATCGATTTTTATGCATAAAATGATGCATAAGAGATTTTTTTATTATTATAAAAGTGTTACTTTCATCAATATCGATTTTTATGCATAAAAGAATTTTTTTAATTATAAAAGTGTTACTTTGATCAATATCGATTTTTATATGCATAAAATGATGCATAAAAGAATTGTTTTTATTATAAAAGTGTTACTTTCATCAATATCCATTTTTATGCATAAAATGATGCATAAAAGAATTTTTTATTATTATAAAAGTATTACTTTCATCAATATCGATTTTTATGCATAAAAGAATTTTTTAATCTACACTCAAATCACCCACCAAATCTGAAACTAAGTTGAGACCTTTGATTTTGATATGAGGATCAAGAATTCAGAATTCGAGGAATTCGTCAGTTTCAAGAAAAGACGATGTGACCAATTCAGTAATCTACACTCAAATCACCCACCAAATCTGAAACTAAGTTGAGACCTTTGATTTTGATCTGAGGATCAAGAATTCAGAATTCTTGATCTGAGGATCAAGAATTCAGAATTCGAGGGATTCTGCTTGGGAATCTAGACCTATGATCTAGAAGTCTTGGGATACGGAATTCAGATATACCCATTGTATTCAAAAGAAAATCAAAACAGAAAACTTGCATAAACCCTGTTTTCTTAAAGGACTGTCTTACGCGCCAGAATGCTAGAGGGAGCATTTGGTATATGTGTTTTCTAAGGGAAGTTCGGTTGCAAGCTGGCAGGGAGTGTCCAAAGGACGGCTTACGCGGAAAAAACCTGCCTAGGTCTTGTTCAGCCTGGGTATGGGGTGTAAAATAGTGTGCTTCCAGTACGATGGGCAAGGGCCGACGAAGCGGTCCCTGAGTGAAGTGCCACGACACCTAAGGAGGATCTTGGAGGGTTCTGACCAGGCGATGCACGGTCTCGCGGTGCTTAGGACACCCATGCGTATGTCCTGGAAGATATATATATATGTATGATGACAAGAAAATTATTGTAATCTATTACTGGATCTCGTTGCTAACCTGCTGGTCTCAACGGAGAGTCCAGAGTGATATTGTTTTGTGAGAAACAAGGACTGAATAGAAATTTTGAGTTATGACATTTGTAACCAATAATTGTTTGTCAATGGATTATTTTATAAATTAAAGTTTTAAGAGGAGTGTGTGCGTATCTGTATTCTAAAGCAAAAGTTAAGAAAGGCATTCAATTATAGGTGGGTGAGTACTTGTCTGGTTCTACCAATTCTAGTGGTTGGGCGGGGGCTAACCCATGGGCTGGATGGGGTTAGGCTGGAATTTGTAGAGTTTTAATAATAAAATTGATCAATAGGAATACACTTAGAACTCGAATAGTTAAATAATAACCTAAAGACTTCTCAAATGAATAGATCAACGGCTGTGCCTGATTCAATTAGGAAAAAAGCGTTGATCCCTTCAAGTTAAGTCTATTAGTTCAGTATCTTGACCTCGTTAGGAAATTCAAAATGGTGGAATCGTCCTCGTTTTTTGGGCATGGGAAATTTTCCTGGTTTCGGTTTTCGGAATGACCACCAACTTAGTCTCGTGCCCGCATATTCGAGGGCGAGGCCCCGAGTGGGAAACCCTGCCCCACGCAAGAGGGAGCTGCTCTGCTTCCGCTGGCCAGCAATCAGGAATCTGGTGCACGAAGGGGGCAGTGGGATGCCACAAAAGTCGGTGCTTTCCACTTTAGGCAAGGAGGAAAATTGGCATTTATAGCACACTTTCTGAGTAAAATTTTTAGTTGACTTCTTTTATGTTTAAATCTAATATGTTTTTAGTATATTAAATTTGAAATTGTCTTCATTTACTTGATATGTAGAAAGAGGTTATTGGTCATTCAACAACAAAGTATGAGTATGCGTATGGGTTTAATCATAATCAATCATATTTGTGGAAATTTCTCCGTGAGAATGGTAATGAATGCATGTTGTATGATGAGGTATAGATATATTGTTTTGTTTGATCACATTTTAATTCATATCATTGGTATATCTTTTATTGCCACGTAATAGCTGTTGATATTTGATTATTTTCTTGACATGTAGAGTGACGATATCAAGAGGAGACAATGAAGATGATGGCATGGATGATAAAGATGCCGAGAATTATGATGACGAGGATAAGACAAATAGTTATATGGGTATGAGCCATCAACTAGCTTTGCCCCTTATCAAATGTCTTGGCCCTTGTACATTTATCTCTCCGCATTTACTTTGTACGCCATTATTAACCTTGTGGGGTCAACCTTCCTTACTTGATGATCCACTTTAACTTGGCATCTTAGGATGCCTTAAACGTATAGTCAATTTTGAATATAATGCAGAACTTGTGACTGTTGTTGTGATGAGACTCTCTCTCTCTCTCTCTCTCTCTCTCTCTCTCTCTCTCTCTCATTATCTCTCCGCATTTACTTTGTACGCCATTATTGACCTTGTGGGGTCAACCTTCCTTACTTGATGATCCGCTTTAACTTGGCATCTTAGGATGCCTTAAACGTATAGTCAATTTTGAATATAATGCAGAACTTGTGGCTGTTGTTGTGATGAGACTCTCTCTCTCTCTCTCTCTCTCTCTCTCTCTCTCTCTCTCTCTCTCGCGCCCCCTCTAAACGTGGGGCATACTAAGTATTTCCCCACTCTGCCCCCAAGTTGATGCCACTGCAAAGGTCTTTGACTCTCAGTAATGTGTAATTGCTTACAAATTGGCAATGCAGTGAACTTTTAAGTGCAAACACATGTAATGATGTGATTTGAATGCATGTGAGTATTTTTCAAGTTCCAAATGTCACCCCCAGTCACATAAGTTACAAATTTATTTTTTTCTTTGAGCTATTAATTGATTGTTGTTAATTACACTAATTAAGCCTTAATCCTTGATTAACAAAATTTGGAGGATCAAATTTAGCATTATAAGGTATTCAATAGCTAAATTTGGAGGATCAAATTCAACATGTATAAGGTAAATTTGACGGAGTTTTAGCATAGCTATGTTTCCCTTTATTGAGTGAAAGTCCCCAAGCTCAACAACCCCTCAAATGGTACCTCAAATTGATAAAAACAAGTGATTTTCAATGATTGGTCTTTTGTTAAATGTGCTCAATCTAAGAACCAGACCAATATTTGGTTTGTATGAAAATCGTACCAATGTTAAGCTAGACCTAAGAGGGCTTGACCTAATTCAAATCAGGGATGACGAGTGAAGCAAATAACCAATTGAAAAAAGTCAATGAAAAATAGGCAGCATGATGTGAATCCAACGATATTCTCTGGTGAAGTAGGTTGTATAGGTGTGAGGGAGGTTCTGCTAAAATTTAAGAGCCAATGGTGGCTTGTGCAATGAGAATCGAGTCTGACAAGTTTGAGCCACAAAGGGGTTGAGAGGATAAGACTACGATTAGTACCTTAATGACATAATTAGTGTAAAAGATGATAGAGAGATATTAATGAGAAGAACAAGGACAGAGGGAAGACTCTAACACCAAGATAAAATTTATGAAACCCTAATCAATTGATATGGAAGCTAAACGTAATCACACTGATTAAGTTAATCTAATCCTATGTAAAATGAAGCCTAATTACAAACATAATGATGAGCTAATTGAACTAATCAAGTTTGACTCAAGTTCACTTAGGTTACAAGATGGAAGCTTGTACTCATAGAAAGACTTGAGAGTAGCTTGTGTTCATTGCTTGAAGATGACCCCTTTTATATGAGGGAGGTTCACCTCTTACAAATGTGCTTAGGTGCAATAATGTCCAAGTGTGATGTAGTTGCATGCTTCTAATCCTAGTCCTCTAGTCATGCCTTGCCCTTACCATGTGCTCAATGGCACCACAAATC
Organism: Cibotium barometz; assembly: GCF_041138505.1. Taxonomy (NCBI): domain Eukaryota; kingdom Viridiplantae; phylum Streptophyta; class Polypodiopsida; order Cyatheales; family Cibotiaceae; genus Cibotium; species Cibotium barometz. The sequence continues at coordinate 46,840,951 of NC_141073.1, read as the reverse complement.
TCAACACCCCCCTTTTGTGCCATGATATATAGGCTATTGTAACATGGTTGGATGTGAGTTACAAAATATCCATCACCCCCCTTTTGTGCCATGATATATAGGCTATTGTAACATGGTTGGATGTGAGTTACAAAATATCCATCACCCCCCTTTTGTGCCATGATATATAGGCTATTGTAACGTGGTTGGATGTGAGTTACAAAATATCCATCACTCCCCCTTAGTGTAACATGCTACTTAAGGTGGTCAAGTGTGATAAGAAACAAAAGACTAGGTCTACTCATTTGGTGAACTTTTACAATCATGGGCTAAGATTGTGAGGCTTGTTGATGTATCTTTGGTTTTAGAAGAGATGCTCGTCGGGGTTCTTCTCTTTCTTGATGAAGACTCCACGTAGTTAGCTTCCTGGTTCTTCAGTCTGCATTCCTCTTCCTTGTGCTAGAGTTTGTTGCAGTGTCCACATTTTGGCTTGTGTTTAATTTTTCACTCACTTTTGAAGTGTCCTTTCCTTCTGCGGGGCGGTAGTAATCTTTTATGCCCTTTGTTCGTGTACAATGCTTGGTACCTTTGTTACCATATTATAGTAGTGATGTGTGTGAACACACTTAGGACCGCCGGGGCACTTTTTCCCTCACTAGGAGGTTTTTTCCCCCGTGCATTGTATATACGCCCATTATCTTCTAGGGCTTGTTATCTTTCATTTTTGGCACTCATAATACACTACTGTGTTGTGCTCAAGCCTCCTCATCTTCTTGAAGTTGTGTGTGCATTCCTGCAACCCTAATTCCAACAATTGGTATCAGAGCAGGCTTCCTCCTCCCGGGCAGCATCACCGGCACCTGTCGCTTCATCTCCTCCGATTGCGACGAGGTTTCACGAGCGTCTGCAGGTTAGTATATGCCGTGGGCGAGCCCGTAGGGCTCGTTCGTTTCAGAATTTTGATCTGAAGTCATTTCGCCCTCCGTTTTTGCATTCCAAGTACTGCGCAGGCAAAATCGTTCTACTGTGCAGATTTTCTGTCAAGATTAAAATCTGCAGGACAGGTGCCCATTCGTCTGTTTTGGGCTGTGCTACATAGCACAGGTCGATTTTATACAGGTTTACCTCTTACAGACAGCATTTACATCTAGTAGTACAGTCATTGGCCATGGCTGACAACAATGATGTATTCCGCATGTTGGCTGCTGAGGATAAGTTGGATGGCACCAACTATCCATTGTGGGCATATATGATGCGACATGTATTGGTAGCAAAGGGGTTATGGAACATTGTGCAGGGTATTGATGCACGTCCTATTGTGGCTGGGAATGCTGCAAACACATCAGAAACAGGTACTGTTGATGATGGTGCAGGCACAAGTGCTGTAGCAGCTGTTCGAGAACCACCACTTTCAGCAGAGCAGATTCGTTGGGATGGTAGAGATGCGCAGGCTCATGCCTTGATTGCGCTGTCTGTCAAACGTACCATTATCCCACATATTCGCTCCTGCAGGACTTCTAAGGATGCTTGGGATGTACTTGCCACATTGTATCAGGCAAGAAATGAGGCTCGTGTTGCTTACCTCCGAAAACAGTTGGAGAGTGAGCATATGAACGAAGGTGATTCTATGGATAGCTTTTTGACAAAGATCAAGGATTTCAAAGAGCAGCTCATTTCTGCAGATGAAATCCTATCAGACAGTTCACTTGTGCAGACTGTTTTGAATGGTCTACCAGATTCTTATCAGGGTTTTTCTTCCACTCTTCGCTTGATGATGAAAGGCAATCCCAATGCCTTATCATTTGAGGAGTTAGTTTCTGTTTTGCTGCAAGAAGACCAGTCAAGGCAAAACAGGAATATTATGCGTGTCGCAGATCAAGCTTTCGTTGCTAGTCAGAGAAGCGGGAAAGGTAAAGCTGGCTTTTCTTCTAGTAAGCAGAAATCTGCAAATGCTGCGCAACCAAAGAAGGAAGACAAAGATGAGAAGAAGGGTGACAAACAGAAGACATTTTGCAAGTACTGTAAGGGAAATGATCATGTCATCAAAGCGTGTCCTAAGCTGGCTGCGAAAGAGGCTAAGAAGAAAGAGGCTGGTATGGCTGTTGCAGATGCCTCTCCTTCTAACAATGAATCTGCTAATGTTGTGCTAGATACAGAATGGGCATTCAATGCGCAGTGCAGTTATGACCCATCTTTGCATGACACATGTATGTCTGCAGTAGATTCAGATGTATGGTACTTTGACAGTGGTGCCACTAAGCATATCACCTCGCAGCGCAGTTTATTCACTTTCCTTGAGTCTGCTCCCACAGGGAATACTGTCACTTGTGCCAATAACTCCTCTTATCCCGTTGAAGGAGTTGGACAGATTGTGCTGAATGTTGCAAATGGCAACACCTTTACACTTTTTGATGCATTGTATGTGCCAGGGATCAAAAAGAATCTGCTGTCAGTCTCCGCATTTGCCAAAACAGGTTTGGTTGTAAAATTTGTGGATGACAGATGTACTGTTCATGATCTCTCTTGTGGTGACATCATTGTAGCATCTGGGTCACTATGTCGAGGGCTGTATAAGCTCAATATGGATGGCAAATGTGTAGAGGATTCAGCATGTGCTATTATGGATACGCAGGCTATTTCAAATGCAAAACTGTGGCATGCACGTTTTGGTCATCTGAATTTTGCAAGTTTGCTGCGCCTGCAGAAATCTGAAATGGTGTCTTCTTTGCCTAAGCTTGAGGCACCTGTCAAGCATGTTTGTGAGGGCTGCATATTGGGTAAAATGCAGCGTGCTTCCTTTCCCAAAGATGGATCAGTGAGAGCTGAACGCAGATTGCAGCTTGTTCACAGTGATGTTTGTGGTCCCATGCAAACTCCATCATTTGGAAACTACCTTTACTTCGTGACTTTCATTGATGATTTTACCAGGCATGCATGGGTATATCCTTTGAAGGCAAAGTCCGAAGTGTTTTTGTGCTTCAAACAGTTTTTGGTTATGGCTGAAAATGTGTCAGAAAGTAAGATGGGCACCCTCCGTTCAGATCGAGGGGGGGAGTATATGTCTTCAGAATTTAATGCATTTCTGGCTGAGCGTGGGATAAAACACCAATGTACAGTGCCGTATACACCACAGCAAAATGGTGTGGCTGAGAGAAAAAACAGGTCTCTCATGGAAATGGCAAGATGTATGGTTAAGAGTCAAAGTCTACCACATGGTTTTTGGCTTGAGGCTGTCATGTGTGCCACTTATGTACTAAACAGGTGTCCCACCAAAGCATTACAGGTTGTCACTCCATATGAGGCTTGGCATAGCCGCAAGCCATCTGTTGGCCATTTACGTGTTTTTGGTTGCCTGGCATATGCATTAGTGCCTGTGCAACATCGCAGAAAATTGGATGACAAAGCTGTCAAATGTATTTTTGTTGGATATAGTGCTGAGAGAAAAGGCTATCGTTTGTATCATCCACAGACAAAGCGCATTTTGGTTAGCCGTGATGTTGTATTTGTGGAAGATGCAGTTCAGCCCTTGGTTTCATGTACTAAGGAGACAGATATCAGCTCACGTGATGTCTATGATACATTGTTGCCTCTTTTCAGTGGTGCACAGTCAAGTGCAATACCTCATGAGGCAGTTTTTCAGCCTATGCAGGTTTTAAATGATGGCACAGATCAGCCTATATCTGATGCAGATGTGCATGATGCACTTGAGGATGAGAGACAAGAGATTGAGGGCTCTAGGAACATGCCTAGATGGCTGGTGCAGACTTTGCGTGACAGCAAGTTGGATGCCCCTTTGTCTAGTCGCACTCGTTCTGGCTCTCATGGTGCCTCTTATGCGTCAGATTGTTATGCATTGGCTGTTTCTAGTATGTGCGATGAAAGTGAGCCTGTTTCATTTGATGAGGCACAAAGTTCAGAAAATTGGATGGCTGCTATGCAAGCAGAATACGATGCTATTATGAAGAATGGTACATGGTCTTTATGTGACTTGCCCCCTGGCAAGAAGGCCATTGGCACTAAGTGGGTTTACAAATTGAAGCGTAAGCCTGATGGCACAGTGGATCGCCATAAGGCTAGGCTTGTTGCAAAAGGTTATGCTCAAGAGAAGGGCATTGATTTTGATGAGACTTTTGCTCCCACATGTCGTATGACCACTGTTCGTAGCATCTGTGCATTAGCAGCTCATAATGGTTGGAATGTACATCAGCTGGACATAAAGACTGCGTTCTTAAATGGAGATTTGCATGAGGAGGTGTATGTATCGCAGCCTCGTGGTTTTGTTCAAAGAGGGCAGGAAAACAAAGTGTGCAGGTTAAAAAAGGCTTTATATGGTTTAAAGCAAGCTCCACGAGCTTGGTATGAAAAAATACATGCATATTTGACTGCACATGGGTTTCAGAATAGTCCAACAGAAAGCACTTTGTATGTTAAACGTGTGGATGGTGTACATCTAATCATTGCTCTCTATGTCGATGACATGCTGCTCACAGGACCAAATGAGAGTCATATTGCTGATTTTAAGGCTGATTTGAATGCCTCTTTTGAGATGTCAGATTTGGGGCATTTGCATCATTATTTGGGGATACAATTTAAGCAGTGTGATGGAGGTATTGCTTTGTGTCAGACAAAGTATATTGAAACATTGTTGCGGAGATTTGGCCTTGAAGACTGCAAGCCTATTGCTACTCCAATGGAGACAGGTTTGAAGTTGAGTCTTCATGATGCTGGAGATCACTTTGATGTCACACTCTATCAGACAGCTGTTGGTTGCCTCATTTATGTATGCATTACGAGGCCAGACATTCAGTTTGCAGTCTCACAGGTGAGCAGATTTATGCATAGCCCAGGCATTAAGCATTGGCAGGCAGTGAAGCGTATCTTTCGCTATTTGAGTGGTACTCGGCATCTTGGGTTGTTTTATCCCAAGGGGGGATCATTGCCGCCAGATTTACATGTTTTTTCAGATTCTGACTGGGCTGGTTGTTATGACACACGCGTGTCCACGAGTGGTTTTTGCTTCATGCTTGGAAGCTCATGCATATCATGGTTGAGCAAGAAGCAGCCTACTGTGGCCACTTCTAGTTGTGAAGCTGAGTACAGGGCAGCTTTCACAGCTACGGTTGAGTGTGTGTGGCTCAGACGCCTTATGGCTGATTTGGGTGTTGGGCAGCCATCTGCCACCACCATCTTCACTGACAGTCAGAGCGCATTGGCAGTTGCGCGGAACCCAGTGTTCCATGCTCGTACGAAGCACATTGAGGTGCACTACCATTATGTCAGGGAGAGACTCTCTGCAGGAGAGATCAGTTTGGCTTATGTGCCAACACAGGATAACCTTGCAGACCTTTTCACAAAGGCTCTGCCTCGTGAGAAGTTCGAAGCTTTTCGCAAAGCTTTGGGCTTACTCCCTTTTGTGGATTCGTCCACATAGCTAGACACTTCCCTATACATGAGTGCTAGCTCTTGTTCACCGCATCACTCCAGGGGGGATTTGTTACCATATTATAGTAGTGATGTGTGTGAACACACTTAGGACCGCCGCGGCACTTTTTCCCTCACTAGGAGGTTTTTTCCCCCGTGCATTGTATATACGCCCATTATCTTCTAGGGCTTGTTATCTTTCATTTTTGGCACTCATAATACACTACTGTGTTGTGCTCAAGCCTCCTCATCTTCTTGAAGTTGTGTGTGCATTCCTGCAACCCTAATTCCAACAACCTTGTGTTCCATTCTTTAACTGCTTATCTTCTTCAAGTATACGGATAAAATACAACCCTCAAATAATGGTTTAGGCAAATTCTTTAGAGTGGTCACAAGTGCACCATATTCCTCAGCAGGCTTGCATTTTAGAAGTATGGAAAGTGCATCCTTTTCACCTATATTTGCATCAATGCCATCTAATTGGGCCATGATGCTTTTCATTTTACTTATGAATTGTGCTAGTAACTCATGAAATTTCAACTTTAAGCCATAAAATTCTTTTCTTTAATGGATGTCCTGATTTTTGGCCTTAGAACAAAATATTAAATTTAACTCATCCTATTCTTGTTTTTCCATGGTTTTTGAATCACTGTGATGATGAATAAGGTTGGTGCCCAAGTGCAATCCAATTAATGATAGTGCTTGTTCATTTTTTTCATTCCAATCCTTGGTTGGATTAGTGGGTGCATTCTCCTTAATTAATATCCATAGCTTCTTATGCATGAGAAGATACTTCATTTGTGTGGCCAAGGTGTGAAATCCTTCTCAAGAAACTTTAGTGTGATAGTGTCCGACACCATTGCAAAGGTCTTACTAGAGTTTGACTCTGAGAAAAGTCTAATTGCTTACGAATTGGCAATACAGTGAACTTTTAAGTGCAAACACATGTAATGATGTGATTAAAATGTATATGAGTGTTTACAAGTGTCAAATGTCACTTCCACTCATCATAAGTTATAGCATCAATTTTTTTGATTGTTAATTATACTAAATAAGTCTTAATTAGTGATTAACAACAATAACTTAATTTAGAGGATCAGATTAAGCATGTATAAGGAAACTTTGATGGGGGTTCTAGCATAGGTATGTTGCCCTTGGTTGAGTGGAAGTCCCTAAGCTCAACAACCCCTCCAGTGGTAGCTCAAATTGGCACAAACAAGCAGTGGTAGCTCAAATTGGCACAAACAAGCAATTTTCAATGACTCTGGTGTTTTGCTGACTATGCTCAATCCAGTGGATGAACCGGGAATCTTATACCAATGCTAAGCCATCCCTAAGAGGGATTGACCTAATTTGAAGCAAGGAAGAAGAATGAAGCAAATAACCACTTGGAAAAAATGAGTCCTCCCGTTCTCTGAGTGAAAGTTTTTGAGCGAGGAAAAATTGAGCGATGACACATTCCAAGGAACATGCAAACAAGAAGGCTAAGGCTAGTAATGAGAACACCCTATGTGTGCAACACAAATTCAACACATCTAGGAATGTATTACATGTGTTTTTGTTCCTTCACACCTAGTACAGCTTCAGAATGCATCAGTAAATGGAGCTCAAATTGGCACAAACAAGCAATTTTCAATGACTTTGGTCTTTTGCTGACTATGCTCAATCCAGTGGTGGATGAACCGGGAATCTTATACAATGCTAAGCCATCCCTAAGAGGGATTGACCTAATTTGAAGCAGGGAAGAAGAATGAAGCAAATAACCACTCGGAAAAAATGAGTCCTCCCGTTCTCTGAGTGAAAGTTTTTGAGCGAGGAAAAATTGAGCGATGACACATTCCAAGGAACATGCAAACAAGAAGGCTAAGGCTAGTAATGAGAACACCCTATGTGTGCAACACAAACTCAACACATCTAGGAATGTATTACATGTGTTTTTGTTCCTTCACAGCTAGTACAGCTTCAGACTGCATCAGTAAATGGAAACTCACATTTGACCACCTTGAGTAGCCTAGAGATATGGCACCAAGGGGGGGGGGTGTTGAAAACTATGGTACCATAGAGCAAACGTAGAGGCAGTGAGTGAGTAGGTGAGAATTAGTATGATCCCCAACCACTGGTGGTCAAAGCCACAAACCTCCAACATTGCCTTCCATGAAGTGTGTCAAAAAGCCATTTATTGGGTAGTTTGAAGTGTGTGAATGAGCTTTTCCTACGTTTAAAAACCATAGTGTCTCAAACACATCACATTTTAGTGGAAGCATGATAAAGGCATCGACTAGTGGAGAGGAGTGCAACAATGCATCTAGAAAGCTCCTTTGTTGTTACTACTCAGTGCTGGCGATGTTCATTGCTACATCTATTATATGATGCTCTCTAATGAGCCAATCAATCGATTAATGATACACATCGGTATCCATCAACATAATGTATGAGTAGGCAATCTTGCATGCTCTTTGAGGCCTTTAAGACAAAATAATGACCTTATTTGGCATGAAGGAATGGCCCTTGGGCCATTCTTCCACCGGTTGTGCATGAAAAGAATGGCCCTATGGCCATTCTTGTTTGCCTAAGAGCATGGAAGAAGGTTGGGTGGCACTAAGGCTATGCTAGAATGGCCCTAGGGCCATTGTTTCATTAATAAGAGTATCAAGATTGGCCCTAGGGCCATTCTAGGATGCCCCATGGCCATTCTTGCACCTGTTGTATAAGAAAAGAATGGCCCTAAGGCCATTCTTGGATGCCGAAGAGCAAGCAAGAAAGTTGGGTGCCACCAAGGCCATACTAGAATGGCCCCATATCCATTCTTGAATGTCGAATAGCATCAAGAATGGCCCTAGGGCCATTCTTGGATTCCCCATGGCCATTTCCAACATGACCTATGTGGCTTGGGGTCATGCAAGAATGGGGACATGCATACCTTTCCAGCCATTCTAGCCCTTTCAAACATACCCTAGTATTATGAACAAAATTGAATGTATTATTTTTTCATCCTTAGAGATTTACATGATCTACTCTTGACTCTATGATGTTATCATTGATAGGTATGGATGCTCGACCTGGAGACAAGGTCTTTATGATACTAGCAAGCGACGAATGTGTTGGAGTTGGTGGCACCCAACTTTCTTGCATGCTCTTCAGCATCCAAGAATGGCCCCATATCCATTCTTGAATGTAGAAGAGCATCAAGAATGGCCCTAGGGCCATTCTTGGATGCCCCATGGCCATTTCCAACATGACCTATGTGGCTTGGAGTCATGCAAGAATGGGGACATACATACCTTTCTAGCCATTCTAGCCCTTTCAAACATACCCTAGTATTATGAACAAAATTGAGTGTATTATTTTTTCATCCTTGGAGATTTGCACAATCTACTCTTGATTCTTTGATTCTATGATGTTATCATTGATAGGTATGGATGCTCGACCAGTGGCTCTAAGATCGGTCAAGGGAATGTGTCTGTGTTTGTAGAGAAATTTGTGAAGGATGTAGACCTTCCCCTTCCAACTATGGATGCAAGAGATCTAAGAGGTCCAGTTTGGACTTCCATCCGTTGGCCTAAAGTTATGCTAATGCCTTTTAGAGATTCTCCAAATTTTGGAGAGCAAATGGAAAATGCAAATGGACAAGCCAATCCTATGGAACCTCCAACTGTGGATGCTATACCAGTGACATCTTTAGAGCCTGACATCAGAACTCGAGAGTCTTGGAAGAGCAAAATATCCTTTTCTGGGGGATGAGAGCAACACCCTGATGATGTACAAGGGTTTGATACTATATGTACTTCCATAAAACTGTGTCAACTTTGAACAACTTGGTGATATGAGGTGGATAGCATCAACTTAGTTAAGTGGCCTATCACGCAAATTACAATGTTAGACACAATACTCCATTTTAGCGCTATATAGCCTTTGACGACATGTAGGGTGATGGCAAGCAGAACACTATTGAGTATCCAATGGTGGCTCAGGAGGTCCCAACCTCAAAAAAAAATCAATGGAGCCCAATCTACCCTCAAACTTCAATTCCTTGTGGTTTTTGTCTCTTGACTTTACTAATCAAAAAACCAATGTATTAGTGAAAATTAGCAAAAATCAAGAGTTTTGTTTTGTCTTTTATAAAAAAGTTTGTTGATTAAGCTACCTAGTATGAATGCTAACATGCTAATGTAATTAACTACAACAGAAAACTTAGATAACATGTAAAAATTAAGCATCTAAGCTCTATGTTAACACAAAAAAGAGAGAAAAGAAAACAATAACCTCTTCCACACAAATTTATATCAAATCTCACTCTCATTCATGGCACTCCACTATTCAAGAGTGTGATCAATGGGTAAACCATAGATTAGAGAAAAACAAATGATACAGCCAAGGGATTGCTCCTACCCAGAAATGGTGCCAAAAATGTTAAGGCTAAGAGATAGCTTCTTCGAGGGAACCACTCACCTCAACATGTCATGGGCCAGCATTGGTAGAATTTTGTTTCAGTTCACACCTTGGGTTGCAACCGTGTTAACACAATTAATGGTATAATGATTAACTATCCATTATGTTTTAACACTATCCATTGGTAGAATTTTTAGTTCACACCTTGGGTTGCAACCGTGTTAACACAATTAATGGCACAATGATTCACTCTCAATGTTGAGCGATGCCGATTCTGTTATGTTTGGAATTACAATGTTTAGTTTTGTGGTACAGCGAACTGAGAGAGAACCACCAACTTTAAGTTTCTATTTGTCAATGGAATCAGTGCAAAGGGTTGCCTCTATTGATTGTTGTAAAAAAAAATGTTGTTGGCTTGCAGATCGCGACATGATAATGCGCATACGCCAAGAGAAGCTATACTTTCATAAAAAGAACTCCAAATGAGAGAGAACCACCAACTTCAAGTTTCTATTTGTCAATGGAATCAGTGCAAAGGGTTGCCTCTATTGATTGTTGTAAAAACAAATGTTGTTAGCTTGCAGATCGCGACATGATAATGCACATACGCCAAGATTTTTGGAGACAATATCAAGAAATTCAAACAAACTATGTATATGATGTCTCTTTGTGTCTTGGCTACAAGACTAAAAAACAAAGAAGATTAAATATAAATTTAAACTTAATGGGATGGGTGTCTATTTCCAATCATGGTATGAGGTGCATGGAATCTCGAAGAATCCTTTTACCGCTATAGGGAAAAGTTTGAGGCTGGTGTGCGTCAACATGTACATGGAAACATAGGGATAGTTTGAAGAAGCCTTGAGCATACTGGTATGGCTAGAGAACTACTTCATCAATGTTAACTCAGACCAAATGCCTCTAACAAGAGTAGAACTATGCTGGATGGCTCAAGGGAGACTCAGTTAAGGATAACCGAAACATATAAGCAAGTTGATATATTAGATGAGATCAATACAACGATTGATTAGTTGGAATATGAAAAGAAGTTATCCAAGTTTTCTTTTAGGAGAGTATGGAATCAAGAGTATCCCCACGTGGCATTGACAACAAAGACAAGTGAGTTCTCTAAGTGCAGTTTGTGTAGTTCATTGAAGGCTAGAATGGGAGCCCAGCCAAGTCTACAAGAAAGAGCAAAGATCAAGGGAGGAAATAAAAGTTAACATGAGTCAAAAACAGAGTTATAGAAACATGTACTATGCATGGCGTGCATTTTCAGAATTACAACGAGAGAAATATATGTGCATCATCCATGATAAGATGGATGAAAAGAAGACGGCCATTCCTAGACTATGAATGGTACCAAAGGTTACAGATTCAGCATGGCAGCTCTGCAGGTGGCATTGATTGGTATGATCACTCATGGACATGGGGAGGGGCATTACGGTCACTTTATGCTAAATGGGTTATGGCCATCGGATCCTAATCTCACAATTGGATCAATTGCGTTGTGTTTGCATAACCTAGAGCTGTTGGATAACCTAGAGCGGTTGGATAAGCACCCCCTTGGTGATCTAGCTACAGATGGGGCTTCAATGAGCAATGTTTCGCTTCTCCATGCCTTGAGCTCAAGGAAAGCTTTAGATTACCACTATGATATTGATGGTAAAGAGATTATTGGCCAAGTGACAATGGACATGAAAATTCCACAACAACCGTTGTTCCAAGAGAACATGCATTAGGTCCAAATGATTTACAAGGTGTCAATGTGATTTCAGCTTTTTGTAGATTGCTAGAAAACTTACAACTGCAACTAGATAATTGTGCAGGTGAAAACAAGAATTGATATTTGTTTGCATATCTATCTCTTCTAGTTGTAGTTCAATTGGGATTTTTAATGGTCGGACACACACATGAGGACATAGATGCAATGTTTAGTAGGCTCTCAGAAAAATTAAGAGTCGGACAAACCTTCACTTTACCACATTTGATGGACACCTTAAGGACCATAGCTCAAGCTCTTCACCAATGCCTTTTTTGCTAATTCAAGTGCTTGACTTCAAGCAATATTGTGATGGATACATTTGTGATGGGCAAGATGCACTTATAGGCCACTCTAGGCCACTTCAATTTCTATTCTTCATGAATGGGGAGAAACCAGTAATGCAATATAAAGTGCATTTAGCAACACCTGATTGGAGGCCTAGTGATGGAGGTATTCCACTGTGTGGAAGAAAGATAGTGAAGGTAAGCCAATGTTACCACCAGTAGGTAATCCACCTTTGTTGTCGATGGAAGAGCATGTAAATGGGCATGAGGATGTGATATCAGGTATAAAGTCTTATATTATATTTTGGAAAAATCTTGGAAACGGTTATTTTGTTCCAAGATATTATAGACCTATGATAGATTAATCATACTTGTTAAACTTGGTATTTAAATTTAAAGATTGTTTCATTTAATTGTTGCCATTGAAGGTAGAGTTTCATTTATTAGTTTGATCCACAATCATGAAGTCTGTGGGTATTTATGTACAAGACATATGTGGCTTCCTTATTATAGTGTTTATCAATAGCACCTTCCCACATGATCTATCTATCTCCTTGCAAGTATGGAATGGCCCAACGGCCATTCTTTACACACGTACAAATTCCCACAATAAGTGGGAATTTCCCAATTTATGTGAAACATACCAATTTCAAAATTCCCAAAATGCAAGATTTTTTCCATTTTATTTAATATGGACTTAAGGGTTAGTCTTCCTGGTTCCAGATGTTAGGGATGTATGTGTTGGTGGCAAGTCTGGTTTTGGACCATGTCTCGAGCTTGTTGACATGGGCCTTTGCTGGTGCCTGCAGATTGCGCTTCATCTTTTGTTCCGTGTTGGAGACCAAAAAATCCCCTCACCATATCAAAGATTCCACTATATTTCCCTTCCTCTCCAAATTCGGAGAACTTTAATACTTCTTCTATGGATTCTTCACTACTAGTTTCTACAATGGTCAGATTTCTCCAAGCTGCAACTCTCCATTGACGAGTGACTTGAACCAACACTTCTCTGGTAGGAGGAACCTGGGTGATTATATGCAGTGTCGTCGAGGGTAAGGTCATCTCTAATAAGTTTCCCTGACCTCAAGTATATGAGAATACGATTCAACAGGCTAACTCACTACTCCAATTATTAAGTTAGGATTTCTATAGGATTGATGTTTCATGTCATCGTGAAATAGCAGGCTACATTTCATGTTGTGAAATAGCAGGCTATGTTTCATGTCGTGAAATGGCAGCTTGTTTTTCATGTCATGAACAACTTGTGTTTCATGCTTTGAATTTTTGTTTTAGAATTGCATTAATCCGAGTCGACGAGACCCCTATAATGTTTTTATGACCCTCTCTTACTTCTGGTCTAACAATCCTTTACTCCATGAATTACCCTCTTCATGTCGTGAAATAGCAAGTTATGTCTCATGTCGTGAAATAGCAAGCTACGTTTCACGTCATGAAATGGCAGATTGTGTTTCAGGCCGTGAATTGTTTTGATATACTTTCATGAGATAATACTTTTCTGATTTCTTGTGTCAGTCGTTGTCAGGATAAGACGCACTAACTTTAGCAAGGAAATCCCAAAAATTTTGGCGCTAATGGGGGCGGGTAGTGTTTCACACCACAAAATGCAATGCAACTCCATTTCCATCACTTTCACGTGTTAATAGTTGAGTAAATAGAATGATGTTTTGATTGATTAATTTCCCTACCCAAAAGATCTTGAAAGGTTGTGTCTAGCCAAAGGAATTAATGCTATCACACCCACACAACTAATGGCTCTTTGTTTTTGTGATTTTCATGATTTTTTGGAAAAAATAGAAAAAAAAGTGTTACTAAAACGACTATCTCATGATAACGAAATAAAAAAATTGAAGGAAAATCCAAGTGTAGTTTTCCTTCAGGCAATAGCAAGTACTCACCCACACCTCCACAAACACAAATTTCCAACTACTTTAATTTCTTCCTTTCCACACAAACCTTATCTACATAGTTTTTCATAATGCACCTTCAGAATACAAAGCCAATAGTGAATCTTGCATAATGGGAGCTTGAGCTCTAAGAAGATGGAATAACCAATGGTTTCCCTAGCAGCGTCGCCAAAATTTTTATAGTCTACTTCACCTTCCAAGAGAACTCCACATATTCACAATCGAAAGAAGCAATAGATAACAACCATCATGGGATACTTACCAATGCTTTGAGCTCACATCCTTGGAGGCTCTCCGAGCTCGCTTTTGGAAACTCCAATCCTCCAATCACCACCTCCACTCTGTCACCACGGAGTCACTCACTCCATAATGCAAGGCAATCTTCCTCTCACTCTCCCACACACAAGCATGGAAGAGGCACATTCACTAGAGTGCACTCTCTCTCTCTCTCTCTCTCTCTCTCTCTCTCTCTCTCTCTCTCTCTCTCAAACACAAGACAAGACATGAGCTCTCATAGTAAATGTTAAGAGGCCCGCTGCTGCAGATGGCCGAGCGATTAGCTAGGTCTGCTGATGTGCACTCTTAATATTTAACTTATGTAGAAGTTTTCGTTGTGGCACGGTATCTGCAAATGGTCGGTTTACTGACTAGGTTTGCAGTTACCAAGTTACAATGCGGCTTTGTTTTTGTTAAATGCTTTGAGAGCTCGCTGCAGATGGCCGGGTTACTGGCTAGGTCTGCTGATGTGCGCCCGTAGCATTTGACATGTGTGATGCTTTGCTACTTAGTACGGTATCTGCAGATGGTCGGTTTACTGACTAGGTCTGCTGACACCAAGCTATGTGGTGAAGTTTGTTTTTGTTATTTGGTTTGATAGTCATCTGCAGATGGTCGGTATACTGACTAGGTCTGCTGATGATGTGTCAAAGCATTTAACTTGTGCCATAGTTTTCATCTAGTACAAAGGGGGATTGTGTCTTTCTCATTATGAGAAATTTTCTTATATACAGCTGGCCCTTCCTTATTCACACTTGGGCACCTAAAACTAAAGCTTTAGCTAGCTGGTATCTTATAATGTACAACCTTTATAGTGCCTTCATATAACACTTATTAAGGTCCTCAAATGGAGGAGATTATTCCACCCATGGATGAAGAAGGGAAGATCATATATGAGCCAGAGAGGATTATTGGGAGGAGATCAAGATAATTGAGAAATAAGAGCATTGAAGAATTCCTCATCAAACTGAAGGACTTATCCTTGGATGAGGCTACATGGAAACCACTTTCTTATGTGTAACAAGAAGGTTTATCTATGGAGGGTGTTCCTTGACCATGCTTTTTTGTGGGTTTGTTAAGTGATGTCTCGCGCGAAGACCTCTATGACACCATGGTTGGTCACTGTAGCATTATATGATAGTGATGTGTGTGAACACACTTAGGACCACCGGGGAATTTTTTCCCTCACTAGGAGGTTTTTTCCCCCGTGCATATGTACATCCTCTTATCGACTCATTTTGGGGTGTGTACTTATCTTTTGTATCTGGCACACATTTGTTCATTCTATTCCAGTGAGTTTGTGTGCTCCCAAGCTTCTCTATCTTGTGTGTGTGCATTGTTGAAACCCTAACCCTTATTCCAACAATTGGTATCAGAGCTAGCTTCCCTTACACTTGATCTAGTAGTCTGCCTCCCTCCTCATGACCCTATTTTTCTGTCTCCAATTAAGATACCCTCTTCTTAGGAGAGGAAGATGTATACTGTAGTGTTCTGTATATGAAATTTTCAAGGTCCATTGTGATTCAGACGCGTTTTGGGCACTACAAGGTGCAGACGTTCTAGAGAGGCATCATTTTGGATTGGTTCTGCTCGATTTTGGGTGTTTGGGCTGTGTAGCGGCAAAGATTTGGTGTGCAGTAGCATCTATAGTGTCTTCAACAACATCGATCATCATACTTTTGCCAGTAACACTCTATTCTCTACACTTTGTTATTTTTGCCAGTAACACTCTATTCTCTATCATACTTTTGTCAGTTGGCAGCCATCCAGGGTTGCATCCACCAGTGAATACTGAGTACTTTGCAGTGTGTTGAAAGGTTTTACATTTGGTAGAAAATCATGGCTGGTAGTAGTGATGTATTTAACATGTTGTCTCTGCTAAGGACAAACTTGATGAAACTAACTACTCATTGTGGTCCTATATGATGAGGCATGTAGTGGTTGTGCTAAAGGCCTTTGGAATGTGGTCACAGTGGTAGTGAAACTTGTCGTGTTTTACAACTACTAGTGCAACCAGGTGCTGCAGGTACATCTGAAGTAGAATCTGATACAGATGTGGCTCCTCCACATGCACCACCAGTACCTCCCACTGCTGCTCAAATGAGATGGGATGTAAGAGATGCACAGGCACATGCATTGCTTGCACTTTATGTGAAACGAAACATTATTCATCATATTAGATCATGTAAGACTTTAAAACAAGCATGGGATGCACTTGCTGCATTATACCAGGTGCGCATTGAAGCAGGTGTTGCATATCTGCATAAACAGTTGGAGTCTGAGCACATTAATGAGGGAGACTCAATGGATAGCTTCTTGACCAAGATCAAATATTTTGAGGAGCAGCTTGCTAGTGTGAATGAGATATATCCTGATAGTACATTGGTGCCCACAATACTCAATGCATGTCGGATTCTTATCAGAGTTTTGCCTCTACACTTAGACTCATGATGAAGGGAAATCCAAATGACCTTACATTTAATGAGCTGATTCCAGTACTCTTTGCAAAAAGAGTAGTCTAGGCAAAACAGATCTAATATGCGAGTTGGTGACCAAGCTTTTGTTGCCAATCAAAAAGGCAAAGGTAAAGCTTCTTCGCATGGTGGCTATAAGCCAAAATTAGAATCCTCATGTAAGGATGCAGAGAAAGAAGGTGATAAGCCTAAAAAGAAGGGTAAGTGTCACTATTGCAGGAAACCAGGGCACTACATACATGAGTGCAAGAAAAGGCTAGAGAAGGAGAAAAAGAAAGAATCGGGCATGGCTGTGGTGGCTGATGCATCTGCACCAAGTGCAGAGAAGAAGGAATCTGCAAGTTTTGCTCAAGATGATTGGGCATGGATTGTACATTGCAGTTATGAAACTTCTGTTCATGATGTATGCTAATGTTAGTGGTAGAATCAGATGCTTGGTACTTTTACAGTGGTGCTAGTAAGCACATTACTTCACAAAAAGGTATGTTCTCATCTCTTGAATCTATCCCAAGTGCAGGAATCATCACATGTGCACATGGTTTCTCATATCCTATCAAAGGATCTACTAGAGTTGTGCTCACTACTGCAAATGGGGGCGTATTTACTCTTTCAAAAGTTTTATATGTGCCAAGCATTAAGAAGAACTTACTCTAAGTTTCAGCCTTAGCCTTGTCAGGCTTGATGGTGAAATTTGTGGATGATAGATGTACAGTTCAGGATAGAAATGACATTGCCTCAGGTACCTTGTTTCATGGCCTATATAAGATGGATGTATTTGAGAAGTTACAGCATGATACTTGCTTAGTCTCTACGACTAGTGCTATGAGTGATGGCATGCACGATTTGGCCATCTGAATTATGGCAGTTTGTTACGCCTTCAAAGGCATGATATGGTGTCTGAGTTGCCAACTCTTGAGACCCCTACTAGACATGTATGTGAGGGGTGTATTCTTGGTAAAATGCATCGGGCATCATTTCCAAAGGATGGATTTGTGAGAGCTGTTAAGAAATTACAGCTTATACATAGTGACGTATGTGGTCTTATGAGGACACCATCTATTGGGGGATATCTCTACTTTGTCAATTTTATTGTTGATTACTCCAGATATAGCTGAGTGTATCCATTAAAGTAGAAGTCAGAGGTTTTTATGTGCTTTAAGCACTTCACATCCATGGCTAAAAATGCATGTTAATGTAAAGTTGGCATCCTTCATGCAGATCAAGAGGGGGAGTATATGTCCAAGGAATTTCATGCGTATATGGCTGAAAAAGGCATAAGGCATCAATGTATAGTGCCACACACCTCAACAAAATGGTGTGGCTGAGAGGAAGAACAGGTCTCTCATGGAAACGACATGATGTATGGTGAAAGCCCAAGATTTAGCTCATGGTTTTTGGTTAGAGGCAACTATGTGCACAAACTATGTCTTGAACAAATGCCCTACCAAGGCCTTGCAGTCTAAAACTCCTTATGAAGCTTGGCATGGCAGAAAGCCTTCTATGGCTCATTTGCATGTTTTTGGTTGTCTTGCTTATGCTCTTGTTCCTGAGCAACAACACAGTAAGCTTGATGATAAGGCAGTTAATTCAAAGCGGATTTTAGTAAGTAGAGATATTTTTGTCGAAAACTTAGTTCATCCCATGCTTTCATGCAAAAAATAGCAAAGTGTATGCTCAGAGGACATGTTTGACCCGCTCCTACCTTTGTTTAATGGAGGGAAGCCATATGTAGAGCAATTGAATGCTCAACCAAGTGCTGAAATTCAGCCTTTGCAGGTACAAAATCAGCCTGCAAATCAGCCTTTTGATGAGGCAATTATTGAGGATGTAGTGGGTAAGGATAGAGCAGCCATAGAAGAATCTAGGCGTATGCCAAAATGGCTTATGCAGACATTGAGGGATAGCAAGTTGGTAGCTCCTTTACCTAGGAGAACTCGTGTAGGTTCTCATCATGCAGATTATTCTCATGTGGATCATGTTCTCATTTCTACTTTATGTAATGAGGAGGAACCTGTTTCATTTGAGGAAGCACATGATGATGATCATTGGATGCATGCTATTCAGGATGAGTATAACTCTATATTCAAGAATGACACCTGGTATTTGATTGATCTACCTCATGGCAAGAAGGCCATTGTTACTAAGTGGGTTTACAAGTTAAAATGCAAAGCAGATGGTAGCATTGATCGCTCTACAAGGCCATTATGATGAGACCTTTGCACCCACATCTCGTATGACTACCATTAGGTGTCTCATTGCTTTGGCAGCACATCATGGGTGGAATGTACATCAGTTGGACATTAAGACTGCATTCTTAAATGGTGATTTACATGAGGAGGTGTATGTATTGCACCCTCCTAGTTTTGATGTTAAAGGGGGAAGAGTCTAAAGTATGTAGATTGAAAAAGGCTCTTTATGGCCTTAAGCAGGCTCCTAGAGTATGGTATGAGAAGATTCATGCATACTTGGTTGCAAATGATTTTTGCAACAGTCCAATAGAGAGTACTCTCTATGTGAAGAGGAGTAAGAACACATTTTTGGTCATCGTTCTCTATACGTTGATGACATGATGCTCATGGGACCCAATATAGATCCGATTTCAGCCTTTAAGGCTGCTTTGCAATCATTGTTTGGGATGTCAGATTTGGGACCCTTGCATTATTATTTAGGGATTCAGTTTATGCAGCGCAATGATGGCATTGTTATGCTGCAGTCTAAATATATACAGAAGCTATTGAAGAGGTTTAATCTTGAAGACTGTAAACCTGTGGGGGGCTACACCTATGGAGACAGGTACTCGACTTAGTCTTCAAGATGCAGAAGCTATTGAAGAGGTTTAATCTTGAAGACTGTAAACCTGTGGCTACACCTATGGAGACAGGTACTCAACTTAGTCTTCAAGATGCAGGAGACTCTTTTAATGCTAGTTTGTATCAAAAGGCTATTGGATCCCTTCTTTATGTATGCAACACAAGGCCAGATATACAGTATGCAGTCTCACAGTTGAGCAGATTTTTGCATAGCCCAGGTACGAAGCATTGACAGGCTGTCAAGCAAGTTTTTTGCTATTTACAAGGTACTCAGTATTTTGGATTGTTTTATCCAAAGGGGGGTGAGTCACAACTGCATGCTTTTAGTGATTCATATTGGGATGGATGTTATGCCACTAGTGGGTTTTTCTTTCGCCTTGGCGATTCATGTATATCATGGCTCAGCAAGAAACAACCTACAGTGGCCACTTCTTCCAGCTGTGAAGCAGTACAGGAGGGCAGCTTTTATAGCTACAGTTGAGTGTGTGTGTCCTCAGACGTCTTATGGTTGATTCACGTGTTGGACAGTCGTCCTAGCACTACCATTTTCACTGACAGCCAAAGTGCATTAGCAATTTGGGAGGAACCGAGTGTTTCATGCTCGCACTAAAGCACATTGAGGCGCATTACCACTATGTCAGGGAAAGACTCTCCTGCACAGTAGAGATCAGCTTGATCTATGTGTCTACACATGACAACATGACAGATTTATTCATGAAGGCTCTTCCTCGTGAAAAGTTCAAAGCTTTTCATAAAGCTTTGGGCTTACTGCCTTTCAAGATTGATCAGCCCTACCCTCCTGTACATGTTCACATCATCACTCCAAGGCAGGTTTGTAGCATTATATGGCAGTGATGTGTGTGAACACACTTAGGACCGCCTCGACATGTTTTCCCTCACTAGGAGGTTTTTTCCCCCGTGCATATGTACACCCTCTTATTGACTCATTTTGGGGTGTGTACTTATCTTTTGTATCTGGCACACATTTTTTCATTCTATTCTAGTAAGTTTGTGTACTTCAAGCTTCTCTATCTTGTGTGTGTGCATTGTTGAAGCCGCCCTAACCCTAATTCCAACAGCCACCACATATTTTGACATTCATTAGCCTAGGCACTCGATAATTCATATTACTCTTGTAAAGGATTATTTTACATGTGTGATCGCTGCTTGTATATGAAAGGCGCGCCATGGGATACTAAGGTTACACTAGTGTAGGCAATCTTGGATGCACTAGGACCTCATTGGCTGGCCAAGTGTGAACACTATGAGCCAAGTATAAAGGTCAAATTGAAACTCTAAATCCTCATTCTTGTATGCACTCTTGTATGCTCTAAAGTGAAGATAGTGCTCTATTCTTCTCTAAAACCTTGCCTATCTCTAGACAGTCTTGTTTTTGCACTAGTCTAGGCAGTCTTGGATGCACTAGGACCTCATTTTTAACATTGGCCGACCAAGTGTTGAACATTATGAGACAAGTAAAAAGGTCAAATTGTAACTCTAAATCCTCATTCTTGTATGATCTCAAGTGAATATAGTGATCTATTCTTCTCTCAAACCTTGTCTATCTCTCTAGCTAGGACAGTCTTGTTTCCACTAGTGTAGGCAATCTTGGATGAACTAGGACCTCATTTTTAACATTGGCCGGAAAAGTGTGAACACTAGGAGCCAAGTCTAAAGGTCAAATTGTAACTCTAAATCCTCATTCTTGTATGCACTCTTATATGCTATCAAAATAAGATAGTGCTCTATTCTTCTCTCAAACCTTGCCTACATCTTGCCCAATGCTCTGTAATGCCAACTAGATGTACTTGCTCTCCGCTGGTGCCGATTTTACTGCACTCGCCTACCTCCATCCCTGCCCATGATGCCATCAGAGCAGCATTGTCTTCTCTTGCACACGCCTTCGTTTGGCTAAGAGCCAACTTTAGTTACCAACAAATAACTCGGGCCAACTTTAGTTAACTAAAGTTGGCTAAGAGCCAACTTTAGTTACCAACAAATAACACGGGCCTCACCTCCTCTGCACAAAGCGTAATAAATCGTCTCCTTCCGCTCTTGCCTATGCTAGTTGGGCCCCAATGAATCACCTCCTTTTCTCCCCACCCAACCCACACAAATGTCTACTCCACACCAACTACACTCCCTTGCTTCCCTCCTGCCACCATCGCATGATTCACCACCATCTCCACATGCGTTATGCCAACTCTGTTATGCAAAGCTATAACTTCTGCCAGACTCACGACTACACTAGCTGCGCAAGGCTACAACTTCAGCCATACTCTCGACTACACCAGCTGCTGTTGCTGGTCCACATAAGCAAAAGGTTGGTAGCATTTAGTTTGGTGAAATTTCACCTAAGCGAGTTGGCAGCATTCAATTAGTGAAACTCCAATTTAAGTTTAGCAGCATTCAATTGGTGAAACTCCACATAAGCAAAAGGCTAGTAGCATTCAACTAGTGAAATTTCACAAAAGAGAAGGGTTTATGACAAATCCCTTCCTACCTCTTCACACCGGACACATGCAAACACGATGAAAAAATGCAAAACAGATTTGTTCGTTTGAGCCAACAAGAAGGTTTGGATATGAGCTGCACTCTATTGAACTAGCCAGGTGGACTTTTCCTATTTGGTGATATGGTTTATAGAATTTAATATATGCCTTGGCTTCCAGCCACACTGTGAGTTTCACACCCAGAAGCCAGATCCTCTTTGAGATATGACCTCCGGATGGTGTTACTCCAACCTTATACAATCCACTTGTTGGAACCTGACTGCCCTGCCTATGTAACCTTATACAATCCACTTGTTGGAACCTGACTGCCCTGCCTATGTAACCTTGCACCGACCAACTAGGCCTCGCCTAGGTGATTGGGAATCCACGCCTCCATAAATTAAAAACTCTAGGGGTTCACTATATGTAAACCCTCTATATCACGTGCGTTCGAGGCCTATTTTAAAAACACCTTGTTTGTGAATTTTTCATGAATAAACCACACCCTTTTTCTATTCAATCTGTAAATACTCCCTTTAAATGGTACCCTTCTGTATGTAAAAAAATGTGTTAAAAAAGGATTTTTAAAAACCCTTCTGCTAAACCCAGCGGGAGCTAGAGGGTAGCTCGCTGTTGTCCACTGAGTTCACACTACCAGAAATTTAAGTGATGGATTCCCTTCCATGGATGAAGAATAATTTGTTTTGTCTCAAGCATGTGTGTTAGGGAGGTAGTGGTATATGTGCAAGTAGAGCTGCCTTGCTCACACTACATGCTTATTTACTTAGATGGCATTGGCATTGGCATGCACATAGGTTATTTCAATATAACACATCCAGGGGTCAGGGTGTTAAGTGTGGTCAATGAGTACAACAAGATGCCCAAGAGTTGAACTCTTGCTGCAAGGCTTTATATATTATAGGTATTAGATAGGTAGCACTGCACCAATTGACATAGGTGTATAGCTTGATTGAGTCTAGGCTACCCATACATTTATGCTCAAACAAGGCTTAGAGATACACATCTGACTGAAAGTGCTCACAGATATTTCAACTCCAATAGTTACCTCCAAAAACTAGAATAGGCCTAAAAATATTTGAGCTGAAAACAATTAGGGGTTGAAAAATGATTATGACAAGTAATTCTGATTTTGTTAACACATTGCTATCAAGTAGTGTACAAAATATTGGTCTTGCACCAATTGAAATTGCATCTTTGTGTAATTCCTTCAACAAGTTGCAAGGTATGGGCCAACATAAAGAATCTGGCTATCCAAAGGCAAGTGTCGTGGCACAAGAATTGATGCCTAAGATATGCGCAACTATTATAGCCAGAGACGAGAAGCCTAGGCCCTAATGTTCATAAAAAATAGCAAAATTAAGAGCTCAAAAAAAGGATTAAACAAACTTCACCACATTATCACACATTTTTCCTAGAGCAATTCAAGCTCACCCTACCCACACTAACATGCTAATGAGTCCTTTTATAGGCTATATGACCACATGGGATTTTGGGATACTTAAAACACTTTATTAGCAATACAATATTGAGAGTTGTAATGCACCAATGTTCCTACATCTATTTGCATGATATTTTTCACGCAATCATGAGCACTACAAAGGGGGTAGAACACCTCCAAGAGGTCATAGAGTGCATTAATTCAATAGTGCAATATCAACAATAGCTCCAAGGGCACAATATACCTATAGGAGGCTCCCTCAATCAAGTAAACCTCAAGTAATGAATGATCGAGACTCTAGCGCTCCTTGTATTGCAAGCTCTCTATTGGACACAATAGCACCCACATCTACTAAAGGCATAGAGACTTTCATGCCATCTTGTTCAAACTCAAAATCTATGCAAAAAGAGCCTTCCCCAACTTGCAAACTCATTGGAGATTCCACAAAACGTTTAGACAAATGGATTGATAGAACCCTTAAAGGAGTAGAGTGGGAATACAATATCAAAACCAATATGCTATAATGGACCTACTCAACATGCAATCTCAATGGTCTTCTAAGCTATGGGAATGAGATTAAGGGAGTAGAGTGGGAAATGTTATAGAGTACAATCTTGAGTATTGTGGAACTATTCAAGATATTCTGGAGATTGGATTTAGAGAATTTAGTCTATTCATCTTTGATTTCAAATGGTTCAATAGAGGTGCTTAAGAAACCGTGAAGAAACATCCAAATGGGTTCTTTCAAATTGATTCCACCAAGTTTTCAAATGATGAGAAAGATACTTTCGTAATACCTCTCAACATTGTCAACATGTTAGTAACCCAACCAATCCTAAATTAAATCTTGGTGTAGTATAATAAAAGTGTAACCCCTTTGCTTTGTGATATTAGGTTGTGTTTCATGTCGATCGAATTGATCCAAAGTGGTGATATATTATACAAGTTTTCCCTCATTCAAAAAATATCTTTCAAGATGTCGAGGCCAAATCTGTGGATGAGGTGCAAGTACTACCTTAAATCGGCTCATTGGAAGAAGACGAAGAAGAAAATATTTTGGAGGGACCCAATCAAGAGCATGAGGAATATCAAACCGAAGAAGATAATGAGTCACCTATCAATCATGATAATTCTTCATTAGATCATAATGGTGATATTGACATTGATATGGAACCCCTTCTTTTCATTGAGCTTCCATTAGATATAGACATTGATGAAGCAATACATATGGATTTATTACAAGATGGGATAGATTCATGATCTTGACATTGTTTTACTTCTCACAAGTTTTTAACTATCTTTTTTTTTCTTAAAACATGGCTCTGAGGATTCTAATGGATATGTTTTTAAAACAATACATCATTTTCTGTGTGTATGTGACATGTATTTTTAAAATTCAGCATCCAACAACTCTCTATAATTTTGTGCAACAAAAATAGCAGCGTGATTTTGTTGCTATTTTTACTTTACAACAACGAAATTATAGTATAGCAACAAAATTTCACTGCCTGAGGCCCTGCCTACTAGCAGCGAAAGTTCACTACTTTAAACGCTCTAGTAGCAAAAGTTCACTACTATAAACGCTCTAGTAGCGAAATTTTGCTAGTAGAAGCACTGCTGATGAGAGCAGCGAATGGAATCGTGACATCCTGACAAAATAAGCATTGCTAGAAAATGTTGCTATGCCCCGGATTTGTTGTAGTGAGGGAGGGAAGGAGAGAGGAAGGGAGGGTGCAACAGGGAGAAATAATGGGAGAGAGAAAAGGAGAGATGATGCATAGGTAGAGTGAGGGAGAGGGCAAGGAAAGAGAGAGGGAAGAGGGTAGGAAAAGGGGAGAGAGAGGGAGAAAGAAAGGACAAGGTTGCCCTACAATCAAGTAAACCTCAAGTAATGAATGATCCAGATTCTAGCTCTCCTTGTATTTTGCAAGCTCTCTATTGGACACAATAGCACCCACATCTACTAAAGGCATAGAGACTTTCATGCCATCTTGTTCAAACTCAAAATCTATGCAAAAAGAGCCTTCCCCAACTTGCAAACTCATTGGAGATTCCATAAAACGTTTAGACAAATGGATTGATAGAACCCTTAAGGGAGTAGAGTGGGAATACAACATCAAAACCAATATGCTAATGGACCTACTCAACATGCAATCTCAATGGTCTTCCAAGCTATGGGAATGAGATTAAGGGAGTAGAGTGGGAAATGTTATAGAGGACAATCTTGAGTATTGTGGAACTATTCAGGATATTCTTGAGATTGGATTTAGAGAATTTAGTCTATTCATCTTTGATTTCAAAAGGTGATATATAGAGGTGCTTAAGAAACCGTGAAGAAACATCCAAATGGGTTTTTTCAAATTGATTCCACCAAGTTTTCGAATGATGAGAAAGATACTTTCGTAATACCTCTCAACACTGTCAACATATTAGTAACCCAACCAATCCCAAATTAAATCTTGTTGTAGTATAATAAAAGTGTAACCCCTTTGCTTTATGATATTAGGTTGTGTTTCATGCTGATCGAATTGATCCAAAGTGGTGATATATTATACAAGTTTTCCCTCATTCAAAACATATCTTTCAAGATAAAGATGTCGAGGCCAAATCTGTGGATGAGGTGCAAGTACTACCTTAAATCGGCTCATTGGAAGAAGACAAAGAAGAAAACATTTTGGAGGAGCCCAATCAAGAGCATGAGGAACATCAATCCGAAGAAGATAATGAGTCACCTATCAATCATGATAATTCTTCATTGGATCATAATGGTGATATTGACATTGATATGAAACCCCTTCTTTTCATTGAGCTTCCATTAGATATAGACATTGATAAAGCAATACATATGGATTTATTACAAGATGGGATAGATTCATGATCTTGACAACTCATTCATATCATCCCTTTTAATTTGCTCATGGTTCAAATAGTTTTATTCAATATAATTTATCCAACCAATTCGAGATTATGGGCCCTCGAGACCGATGCCCTCATCTTCATGGAGTACTCCTTATGTCAAAAAGAAAGAAAAGAGTCTGTCGCCCTTGAGATACTTCGCAGCCTTTAGATTCTCTTGGCGGAGGTCTCTTGGCCATTGCTTGGGTCTCATTGGGATGGAACCTTCCTCTTTATCATCTTTTACACACACACACTAAAAAAAAAAAGCGGTCATTGCTCATATTTAGGAGTAGGTTTGCCACTTAGGAATAACTTAAATACTTGTAGGACATTGAGACTGCGGTCATAACCTATGGTGTGCAAGCACACTTGCCTTTGCATAGCACTATCTACCACTTAGTCTCACTTTGACTAGTCTTTACTCACCTCTTTTAGCACTCTTTAAAACTCTAATCAGCCTTTCACTTGTATGCTCACGTGTGAGATTGTCATTGCTATTTTTTTTTCAATAAAAGATTTTACTTGTATCCATTGTTTTTTGCAACTTTTGCTTCTACCGCGCTCGAGGACGTGCGCAAAATAGGAAGGGGGAGTGTTGCGTGACGAGTGGTGGATCAATGCAAGGATGCAACACAAAGATGCAAGCAGGAAAACAAGTGACATTCTTATTTAGGGCTCTTGTAAAGAGTTCCAAGGTGTAGATGAGTGTGGGAGTGGGCTTAAGAATAATCCCACATGGGAAGTTTTGGGAGTTTTAGGAGTTTTAGTATAAAAAGTGGCTCATTTGAGAGCTTAGGTACACTTTGGGCTAAGTTCATGCAAGAGCTCCTTTGAGAGGCTACTCTCCCTCTTCTCCATAGAGGTAAAGACTCTTCTCTCACCCCATCTACATCTTTGTATGAGATAAATCTCTTCATTAAAGCAATAGCAATGTCATGAGTCTTTCTCATCATCTTCTCTAATCATTTTACTCTTATGCATGCTTTTAGTATTTCGTTTTTATGTATGTGGGCTGATTTGAAGCTTTCATGGAAGCTTGATGCTTGAGTGTGTGCATGCTTGTAGGAAGATAGGAGTGGAGTGAGGTCTTTCTCTTTGTTTGTGTGCATAGTGATTGTGTTCCTCTTGCTTGTATTTGTGAATGAATGGGTGTGTAGGAATGAGGGCAAGTTGAGCTTGTGTGTGTGCTTAGTCTAGTGTCATGTGATGGTAGCCATAAGCATTCTCTCCATTTGTGGTTAAGCTTTTGTGCACCGGTACGGGTTGAATCCCTAGCTCCGAAAGGGATGCAAATCCCATTGGATTGAGCTACACATGGATCATGCTACTCTTACTATACAAGTGAGAGAGTTTTCCGTCTCTCCACAAAGTTCATCATGCAAATCTCAACAAACGAAAAGGATGCACAAAACTTAACTACAAGTAAACAGTTCTCAAACAAAAAGACGTGGTAGCCAATTTAATTCTCTAACTTGCACAAAATTTAAACTATGATAACCTTGCTCTAGGGGCATTCTTTCCATGCACAATAGCATTAGGAATAGACTTAGGGCCATTCTTGAATGACCCCAAGGCCATCCTTGCATGCTCTAATGACCTGATTGCCATGTTAGAGTGGCCTTGGGCATCAAAAAATGGCCCTAGGGCCATTCTTCTCATGCACAACAATTGCAAGAATGGTCCTAGGGCCATTCTTACATGCTCTAATGGCCTCAAGGTCATGTTGGAATGGCCCTAGGTCGTTTAAGAACAGCCCATAGAGCGGTGCTCACATAAACAATAACCTTTTAATCACATGGCATCTTAAAGGGCCCCTATAGACCTCAACCTTCCCCTAATGCCTAGAAGAATTTGCATCCATGGGCGGCTTTTGTATAGAGCTTATAACTTGTAAGATATTATGTTCTCAATTCCCTTATGGACTGGTCTTTATATACTATTTTGGATGGACTCCAAAACCATCGACATAAAAAAACCATGTGCTGTAATAGAGTCCTACTAGCATCCATCAAGGCGATAGAGTCCTTGAAGGTCTTTCTTAATCTTTTAGACGTCAGTGTTCACCCCATGGAAACCAAGGCATCGGCCCCAAGGTGCTAAGACAACCTCAGGTCCTACCAAGCATTCCACATGGCTGTAGACACGTCATGTCTCGATTCACTTGTATATATTTTTTAGGGTATGATTTTCGTAAATGTTTTATTAATCCTAGCACCTAGCCCATACCTAAGAGGTAGCTACCACTAGGGATACCTAATATACTTCAAGAGCATAAGAACTTGGCATACTCCGTTGGTATATATCCTACACCGTCTTCAAATGGAAATACCTTCTACTAAGTCCTCTAAGAATCTAGAAATCACTCACCACATTTTAACAACTAATTTAAAACTTAAACTAGCCAACTGTGTGTGAACATGCAAACAATATATCCAAAAGTTAAAAGCACATAAAGAACAAAAGATTATGATTTGAATACACCTGTTGTAGTGCTCGTTGATGTTGTGCGTTTGCATTGATGCATTGCTAATGTTGTGCAGATTGCTTCTCTTTGCTCTTTGTAGGCATTGCATGTCTCCCCCCTTCCTAATTTGTGTGCACGGTAGGTGGACTATTGGGGCGTGTTTGTATGCTCTTGTTTAGCTGAGATCTCTGCAAAATGTTTATTAACAAACAAGAAAAGAAAAGAAAGGAATAAAATTTGTTATTGGTGCCAATCACCGAATATAGCCGAGGGGAAAAACTCAGTGGGAGAAAAGTGCCCTGGCTTGTTGATCTTATTGTGGAGTTGATGAGCTTACCCTTGCACTGGTGGATCCGTGTCCACTTCTGTTAGAAAGATGGTATCGATCACTTCAGGATGCAAGGACAACCCTGTACAAAAACCGGCCTCTAGAGAAGGTGGTAGAGGAAGGAGTGCTTCCTCGCTAAAATATAGCATTGGTTCTATGGGAAGGTTAAGCAGACAATTTCGACTTTGGAACTGCTCAATATAGGTCCTCATAGTGATCCAAAATTGACATGTTGAGGCTGGGGAAAGGAGGGCTTGCAAGATAGGTGGTTGCAAGTCATTTATGCATGTATCCCTCCATTGTTGTGCTTAAACCTCCTCAGGTAATCTACGTTGATTTGGTCCTCGTTCTGGTACTCTCACATTAAGAAGGTTATGGCGTTGGGGTGTAATTCCCACAATTTGTTTCATTAAGCCCGTGCCATATCGTCAAAAGTAAGAGCGGCATAGCCAACAAATGTGTGAAGCTTCTCCTAATACGAGTCGTGCACACTCTTGACAATGTGGAAATGGTTGATGCTGTTGATAGAATAAAGTGACAAAGTGATGCCCACAGCAATTTTCACCTAAGGGAGCATAAAAGTACCTAGAATGAGTTTGAAAAGGAGGAGCACTATAACCCCCGCGATGTTCAGGTTGAGTACTATCAAGGTCAATGCATGGTGGACATGTATCTCGCCAAGTATCCATCAGGAGGTATCTGGGCGTAGAACAATGAAATTTAGAAACTTTAAACTTTATACACTCATATCTATCATTACAATCCCAATCAAAAACATTGTAGATAAGATCATCTCAAAAAGAACACAATCCTCTAAAGTCATAAGGAACCATATTAGTAAATGTGAGACTATTCAAACACTGATCTACCAAAGAGCTTCAATTGTAGTGTTAATGCCTTACCTTTGGTTTTGGGTATGTCCTTCTTAAGAGGTAGAAAGGTTAGCAATTGTCGAGGGATTTAAGCAAGATAAGAGGATTTAGGCATTGAAGTGCTAGAATCTATGCTCAAAGGAGACTCATGTAAAGTTGGATTTGTCTTAGGTATAGAAGTTGATGGTGGAATTGTGTAACAAGGAGAAATTGGGACAACTGGTGATTCAATACATGTTTTGGGAAGGTCAACACAAGGAGATTTGTAGGTGCTATCACAACCACCTATCCTATCTTGAAGAGGTTGTGTTGATTTCCTTTGCACCCACTGATATGGAAAACCAAGGGTGTCTTTTGGAATCTTATTGATACACTCTTTTACCTCTAGTAAACCATGGCATTTGGGAAGCCAAAGTGCTGTTGCACCCTCATAATAGCCTTGTGCTTTAAGAACATGCTTTGGGACCCAATGAGTAACAATCTGAGGTTTAGGCTTGGAAAAGATGTGCTTTTTAGGAGGCTTAGCAACTAGGCTAGATGGTACAAGTTTGTACGCATCTTTGGGTAGCCAAATTGATAATTCCTTCTTGCCTGGCCTTCTTTGAGCAGTGACTAGAGTAGTTGGAACATGCCAGCCATGGCCCTCACTTGAGGACTCATCTATCCACATCATTTGTGTTGGAGCTTCAAGAGTAGATTTTGAAAGTGGGTTGTGTAAGGTAGAAACACCACCCTTTTGACATGATAAAGCTCGTGGAGTAGCATATCCCAAGATGCAATTAGAGTCAATTTATAATTTATATTGTCTATTCTTCCAATCTAAAGAACAATCGGTAGCACTTAACCATGATCGACCGAGAACAGCCTCTACCACTGCCTTGGACTTACTTGCCACATAAAAGGGAACTGACATCTGGTGATCCTGAATGGACATCATAATGACACATTTTCCCTCTATAGGGTTATGTTCACCTGAGAAGCTTCGTAAGTCAATAGGAATGTGCACAAGTGTTGGCTGTCCCAAGGCTATCCATGTGTCAAACGAGAGAACATTATAATCTGCACCAGAGTCAATTAAGGCAGAGACAAAGTAGATAGTCTCATGAAGATGAAGACACACTTGAATATTGAAAGGATCGACATATTGTTCATCAGTAGCCAACTGTAAGGCCAACATAGAAGCCTTGCGACGCTCCTTGGCTTTTGCAACTCTAGCTTTAGCCTCTTCTTGAGCTTGACATTTAAGTAGGTCATGTGCTTCTTTTCGTGTGTGTGCAGCATGCATTTGTTGAAGCATGGCTTCAGTTAATGGTTCATTGTATTTCTTGAGACGACTTCCATTAATGAAGTTAGGCATTTGCTCACCTTCTAGTGTCTCTAAACGCACTGCACCACTTGGAGTAAGCTCATTAATCACAAATGGTCCTAGGCCACGTTTCTTGAGCTTTCTCTTATGCTTCTTACATCATTTACGTTTAGGTCGGCTTCGAGGGATCTCTATTTGAACCTCCCTTCCTCTCAAGAGTAGGCGTGCCTTTCCTAACTCTTCCTCAGGGATTATCACATCATTATCAAAATCAGAGTCCCATCCATCTTCCTTATCAGCATCATTAGTAGATTCGAGTGTTAAATCCTCCACTGAGACTTCCTCTACATGCAGTGCTATTGTGGATGCATCCCCATAGTACAAAACATCTAGAAGGTCACGTGGTTGTACCATTCGTATAGGAATAATGTCATATCCATCTGAGTCACAAGATTGAATTGGCTTAGGTAAAGCACATGTCGATAATGTTGCAAGGACGTGACTCCATTCTAGTGGATCAATTAAGTGCTCAGGGAAGGGTTGTGGAATGTATGCCTCATCTGATACACTTTGATTATCCTTATGTCTCTCAGTGTTGAAATCCCTACATGAGGCTCCACACATCCACAGATCTTCTCGCCCATCTGACAATGTAACTCTTGAGCCCTCAGATGAAGCAGAATCAAACTCATCTAATGGAGACCTTGTTACATCACGATATGAGTGATTCTTTAGGTTGACCCTTGTGATGACAGAATCATGCCGGAGGTACAAATAATTGTATCCCCAATCTTGAATCATTTGAAATTGTTGCATGAATGGTCTACCCAATATCACTTCGTAGTTTGGATGTTTTCCAAAATCCACTACTGCAAAGGTGTGCTCATATTCAATCCCACATGTGGTGAGCAATATGTTCTCAAGCAGCCCAAGGGGATGTTCTAAGCTTCCATCTGCTAGCTGCAAGCGCATTCTGGTACTCCTAATAGCTAGTTTGCCCCACTTTTTCCAAATGGACCTTGTCACAATGCCCACTCTTGCACCACTATCAAGTACTGTAGTTGAAGCTACTTTTCGCACTTCTAATGGGAGGGTAGCATTTCCCTGATCGTCCTCAAAAAATTTTCCTACTTTGTTGATAGGAACTGGCATAACATGCTTTGTCTTAGGGTGTATAGTACAATGATGGTGACCCTTTTGTAGCAATACCTACTCTGACAAAAACATGTGGCATAACATGCTTTGTCTTAGGGTGTATAGTACAATGATGGTGACCCTTTTGTAGCAATACCTACTCTGACAAAAACATGTGGCAATATCATTCCACAACTCAGGTCAAAGCTTTATCAAATCAAGCAAAGGTAAGGTACAAGCCACTGGTGCTAACAAAATAGCTTGCACGATACCCATATCCATCTCCTTTGTCAACCTTCTATGCATGGAGGGTATCCTCAAGGTTTGAGAACAGTTCTCATATTCTCCCAAATATGATGGTAAGGTTTTCATTGTATGCTTACTTCTAGGAGAAACAATTGTTTGAACTTCCTCCTGGATGTTTGGGCGTCTAAAGTTGTTTTCTGTGCCCCTGGTAAAATCCACCTCAGAGAATGGAGGTGAAATAATAGAGGACATATTCTCATTAACTTTCTCATGAACTGCTGCCTACATCTCATTTGCCATGTCCTCGTTAGCATCAATAACTTCATCATTGCATGGGAAGGCAAGGCTAGGTGGTGGCAGAATACCTTCTTTCAATGGGGTGTCAATTGGTGCAGACCTCTCGCTATGAGCTTGTGAGATGAGCTCACTTTTCATTTCCCGACTTTATGACACTTCTCGTATGGTTTCTAATGTTGGCTTAAGAGAGGTTGGGCCCCGAGGGATAGGTGGAGATGGTCCCTCAAGTATTGATTGAGCTTCCCTAATGAGTTGTTGATGTACAGCTAGATTGATCTTCTCCTCACAAGGGTTTGGGTATTCTTGAAGCTTCTTGGGTAGCTCAGATAAAGCTGCAATGCGACTTCTATGAGCATCAATGATGGCATCTAGAGTCTCGTTCACATTATCCACAAAAACAGAACCCCCAGAACTATCCTTGATCGTACTAGCCTCATCTTGTTTAGCACTAGTAGGCCTAGGTTGAGGTTGATGCTCTTCATGCACTTCTTGGGATGTAAACGCTTGATCCTTCATGTTTTGTTTAGAGACTTCTTGAGAACTAGTGGATGCACTCTTAGTTTGCTTGTTGCGGTTCTTTTTCCTCCTAGTGGTTCTTTTTCTATTGGAATGTAGGGTCTTGTCCACTAGATTTGCCTTTGCATCCCTAGTTCGAGGTGTCTCATTAGTCTGCATTTCGGCATTTCGTGTCTGTGATCTAGTCATGACTCTAAGTGGCACGACATCCTCATTCTCTGATGAAGGTGGCGATGGAACTGCCCCTACAAGGTTGAGTGAGACCTTTGGTTGAGAGGTGCCTTCCTCATGTGATTTCAGCAATCCTTTGGGAAGTGTTCTACACAACACCCTAGACGATATCTTTCAATTGGTGAAAACTGTGGTACTGTTGTATTGGATCGAGCTGCTTGCCTTGAGCTATGTGGACAATCACGAGCCCAATGGGGTTCTTCGCACTCATAACAAGGGCCCATTAGTTTGGCTTCTACTTTCCTTTGCTGCCATTGACCTGAGGGGCCTGGAGTCCTAGGTTGGTAGCCGCCTAGCAACATCAAAGAATTTTGTTCCCCTGGAGCCTCCAGTGCTTGGATATGCGGGACTTTCAAAGAGATTTTCCTTGGATGAATATGATGCATATTCCTCCTCCACATAGCCTGGGTTTACCAAGTCTCTACACATATTTGAATTGTCATAGTCAACAACCCTCACAGGAGCAGTCCCAGGAGCAAGAGGTTGAGCTCCAAGAACATGTCGTGCTTGCTCTTGTGCCATCGGTGGCTT
Source organism: Cibotium barometz (assembly GCF_041138505.1). NCBI lineage: Eukaryota > Viridiplantae > Streptophyta > Polypodiopsida > Cyatheales > Cibotiaceae > Cibotium > Cibotium barometz. The sequence goes on along the minus strand of NC_141073.1, from coordinate 46,806,854 downwards.
ATGTTCAAAATTAGTATACTGTTGATGCATTTGTGGAGTCACTCCACCCCTTTGCTGCTCACGCTCCTGTCTCATTCTTGCAATGTGAGTACATTCCTGTGTGGTGTGGGTAAAGTTCCAAGCACAGGCCTGGCACCACTTCTTTGTGGGTTGGTTTGTGACTAGAGGAGAAAAGGTATTACATTCTTCGGTTTTATGGTTACCGCCACATGCTCCACAAAGATGAGGACCTGTAGGTAGTACACTCCTCATTCGCCTACTACTGCTGTTGTTGTGGCTGCATGGGTGGGCGATAGGTTTGTCCCAATCTCCTTAGTACTAGGTTAGCTATCTGGTTTGGATTTACTAGCGCACTAGACCCTGAACTTTAGTCATCACCCCATTGATCCCTAGGTTGCACCTCAGGGCCAGAACCATCTTGGAATTTGAAGTTATTTGCGAAATCCATAGCATCATGGCAACACTCATTGAAATTTGTATGCTTCTTTGCATAGAGATGTGTATGTAGTGTTGAATTTTTGAGTCCTTTTAAGAAGAGAGAAATTAATCGACTCTGGGTGGGCTTCTCATCTTCTGGGCAACGATTAATGTACTGCTTCATCCTATTTACACAATCTCTAACACTCTCAGTCTTGCCTTGCTTGAAAGAGTAGATGTTTGCTACCGTGTCATGTTGAATCCCCATCAAGGAAAAAGCAGCAATGAATCTCTCTTCTAGAACTCGTAAAGAAGATTTGTTTGAAGCCTCTAGTGCCTTAAACCAAGCAAGGGCATTTCCCTCAAGAGTGAGCCCAAATCCTTCAATTTGCGTTGCTCAGCTCGAACTGCTTGCCTAAATGCTGCTACATGGTCATATGGATCTCCCGACCCTTCGTACTTCTTTACCAGTTTTTGAAGAGTTGATGGCCTTACTTGTCTTGAATACTCATCATAGGGCCTATGGCCTCTCACTCTCAGTGGGAATTGTTCCTCTCTTTGGTAAGATGGTCCACATGCATCCCAAATTGGTGTGGGTCCCCTATTACCTGCCTCACCAACCCCCTCCAAAGATCTTGTTACCCGCATTTCAGGAGGTGCATTTATGGGAGGCCGAGTTGGCTCCCCTACCCTCCAATTGTCATAGTGAGAGAAACATTGTTGTGGTGTGATTTGTGGTCGCACTTTTGGTGTAGGATAATATCTTGGTGCTATAGTTGGGCTACTTGCAGTGGTCCACTTTGATGTTGAGGGTCCCTCTCTAATGAACTCTCGTAGGGGAGGAGCAGCAGTTTCTCCAAGAAAGGCTGTCTCTCTTGGTTTAGCTGTATTTGTTGAGAACACTTCCATGAATAATGGTTGTCCTTTCCACGTGAGCTCCCAAATCTCCTTCCAATCTAAGGTTCGGTATTCATTGGCCCATTTATCAACGATTCGGTTCTTGTATTCTGCAAGCTTCTCGACTACCACCACAAGTGCTAGAGGAAGATCTAGCTCTGGCAATCTAGTTGTGGCATAATATCCTTCTAAAGAGTCCTTATAGACCTCTTGAAGTGGGTCATCCTGTAAGACCTTTGTCACTGGAATTTGTCGTACAAACTCCCATTGGTTCTGAGCCCCCTGATCCATTTTGCTCTTGCCTTTCCTATCCCTTTCCAAATTTAGATCTACAAGAAGTAAATCATCTATGGATGGCTTTGAGGACTGGGCATTGGATGGTCCAAGCATGTCTGGCTCAATGAGCCAATCATCTCTAGACTCCCTTGCTCTGGAAAGCTTTGATAAGTCTAAGAACTCGCTTTTAGAGAGCTCCCCTAATTTGTCTACATTCTCTGGATGATAGGTGACTTCGTAGCAAACACCATCTCCACCCATGTACATGTTACCCTAGTCATTCACTAGAGGTGCTCTATCAAGTTCTGAGAAAAAGTCTGCGATCTTAACAAGATACCGTTGTTGTGGATCCCTAAAGATCTCAGCTCCTTGAGCATTCGTGTAGACATATTGAAGTCTCACATTGAGTGGTAACTCCATGGTGTCGGCTTCAAATAGATTAAAAGATCTTGTGGGTGTCCTATTTGGGGCTAAGGGATAACTATTTGACGGCCCTAGATTGTCCATGGACAATGAGCTAGTTGTTCTGGAAAGGGTATCAGATTGGGATTCGGAAAAGGTTTCAGCAATATCTGCCAAATTTTCTACCGATTGGGTCCCACTTTCCTGCGTAGGTACTCTAGAAGGTGCCCTAGGCCCTATGGCAGTGTCTATATGACTTCCCGACCGCAAGTGCATAAGGTCAATTTTTAAGGTTTTATATATATATATATATATATATATATATATATATATATGTATGTATGTATATATATATATATATTTAAACCCTACCTAACCACTAAATGCAACTATCATGAATATGTGTGTAACTATCTATTTTTTTTAAAAAATTATTATTATTATTTTTAAAAAAAACTAATTACACAAAAATACTAACTATGCAAAAAATTACAAAAATTTAAAAAAAAAGATGCAAAATATGCAGAAAATATGGACTCAAAATAAAACACATAATTTACAGAATTTTTCTTTTTCTTTTTCTTTTTCTTTTCTTTTCTTTTCTTTTCTTCTCTTTTTTTTTTAGTTTTTAATTTTATTTATTTTTATTTCTTACTAATTACACAAAAATACTAATTATGCACAAAGTTACAAAAATTTTAAAAAATGTAAGTTACACTAATTATGCCAAAAAATTACAAAAATTTAAAAAAATAAAAAATTGCAAAATATGCAAAGAATGTGGACTCCTCAAAAAAATGTGGACTCCTAAAATTACAGATTTTCTTTTTTTTTAAATTATTTTTAATTATTTTTATTGTTTTATTGTTTTATTATTTTTTTAATTTTATTTTTTAAAAAAATACAAAAAACATGAAAATTAACAAAAAACTTAAAAAAAATACTAACCTTATCTTTCTGCCGGTGCGCCTTCTTTCTCGCTGCCACACGTTCTTCTGCACGTTCACCTCCTTCACACCTCCACTCTGTTTTGCGGATGCCTTCAATGCTTCCTCTGCCGACTACTTCACCGTCTTTTTCACCTCGCCTACAGCCAGTACCGCCTCTGCTGTCTGCAGCTGCCTTAGCTTCCTACGTTGGCCACTGCAGCGGCCTTCTTTTCGTCCTCGCTCTCTCTTATAGCCAACCGCCTTTGACTGAGACAGCTGCTTCCTTGCCTTCTGGCGTCTTCGCCTTCTCTGCCCGCCAGTTGGCTCCTCCGCAATGACTCCTTCACCTCGCTTATAGCCAGCAGCCGCCTTGGCTTCTTTGCCGGCCACTCTATAGCAGCAGCCGCCGCCTTGGCTTCTTTCTTTGGCCACCTTCACCGCCTTCTCGCCTTCTTCCCGCTTACAGTCAGCCCAACAGCCGCCTTGCGCCACCGCCTGTGCTCTTTCCACACGGCCGGCCACTACTGCTTCCACATCCTCCTTTTATATTTGGCGCCTCTCTCTACCAGCCTTCTTTTTCTCCTGCCGGCGCTGACTTTACCTCCTCGCGGCCAGTCTACCACAGCTTCGCAGCCGCTAGCTTATCCTTCGCCCGTGCCCAGCTCTCTCCACGCGACCAGTCTACCACAGCTTCAGCCGGCCTTTGTCACTCCTTTGCCGCCAGCAGAGCTGAGGCTTGGCCTCCGCCTATGCCGGCTACTCTCCTTCACGCCTCCACTCTGCTGCACACCTTCACCTGACGCCTTCTTCAGATGCAGCCACTGTGTTAGCCTCCTTGCGGCCACTCTACCACAGGCAACTTTTCTTCACTAGCTAGCAGCCGCCTTCATCTTTATTTCGCCTCCTCACCTACTTCTACGGCGAGCTCACCACCGCCCTTTGTTGAAATTTGAGCTAAATGATGAGCTATGGTGGATCAAACACTAGAATCAACATAATTAACAAAGTGATTAGCAAATGATTAACATATAATTAGTGAATAATTAGCACATAGATTAATGTAGGCATGGATACTCAAAAACCAGCAAATTCTCATTAGGGCTATGCCTCAATTTATAGAGTTTACATCAAGCATCAAATCCCATTGATTTCTCCATGATTCACTCCCTGAATATCTCCACCTTTTGCTTGATTCTCTCCACCTCTTCTCTTTTCCCTGAATATCTCCCAGAATATCTCCACACTCCTAAATTCCCTCATGCTACCCATTATTCTCTCCCAGTAGATTCTCCTAACCTTTTCACAGGTTCTTTCACAATTACATCTCCTCTTTTAGAGCCTCTATCCAAGAGCTTGTTCCCACACACACCCTTTTCACTTGTATATTTCAACACCTCCCCTCAAGTGAATAATCCTAACACACCTGGACCCTGTATCAAGTTTCCCTCTTACTTGATAGCCCGCGACCAGTGCCTCAAGTCCCTAAACTCCATAGTCCTTGACACTCTCTCTCTCTATGTGTCGAAGGCTACTATAAGTGCCCGTGACCTTGACTAAAGTGCTCACACATACATCTACCACTTGGCCTACATCATCGGTGGCTCAGAGGTGGTTTTACTTTATTGGGGCAGGTTACATTGGGTTGTGGGTTCTCTCTCTCTCTCTCTCTCAGAAAAGATGATCCGACTCCACTTCTCTTGGAGCCTCCATGAAGTTTGTCGATGTCGTTCCTTCTTCACTGGGTTTGCTGTAGCAGTCTCTCGCCATGTGTCCTGGCTTTCCACATTTGTGGCAAGTGAAGGTCCTCCCTCCTACTCTGCCTCTTCCTCGTCCTCGTCCTTGAGAGAATCCTCCTCGGGTGAAGAATGCTTTTTCCTCTCCTGCTGTTGAGTCGAGCTCTTTCTTCTCTTTGCCTCTGCTCTCTTGCTCCAGTAGAGCTGCTTCTATCTCATGTATCTTCAGTTCAGGTACATTCTTTAGTGTTGCTACAATGTTTTCATAATCTCCTTTATCCACACTCTTCAAAAGTACAGCTAATGCTTCATCATCTTCTACCTTTTTGCCAATAGCTGCCAGCTGTTGCTTAATACTTTTATATTTGTTCAAGTGTGTGATTAAAGGTTCACTTTCCTTCATGTCCAGTTTGTAGAATTGCATTAATAGATTTATCTTGGAATTTTTTGCTTGTGTACCAAATAATTTATTGAGTTCATCCCATGCATCTTTTGCCCACTGTATCCCTGTGATATGATGAATGATCTCATCATTTAAACTGAGTGCAATAAGCCCCAATGCTTTTTCATTCCTACACTTCCACTCATTTTCCCCTCTCTCTGGGCATTCATCTCTCCCTTCAACTAATCCCCACAGATTTTTCCTCATCAGCAAATACATGGTTTTTGTTTGCCATGTATAAAACTGTTCTCCATTAAATTTGGCTATTTCATGTGCTGAATTCATGGTGATGTGAAGGGGGTCTTACCTCTTGATCCAAATTCAAGATTCAAGGGCAGTGTCTACCCTTTTACAACTCAATCTGGTGTTTAATAGATGATTACAATAATTTTATCAGCATAAAATCACCAGAAATTACATTAAATTGAGAGTAACCAATTTGTACGGGATGGTTGGAGTATCAAACCAACTCCGATTTGAAATCTGAAGTTATAGGGATCTGTATCAGATACCTAATGGTTGATTTGAACCCTCAATTGCACCAAAATACAGTGATTAGCACTGATTAATCACTGATTAGCAAATTAATGCTCTGGTTTGTGTGCAGAAAACAGAGTATGCGGGGAGCTCAGATCTGGTGCCTTCCACTTCAAATGAGCTCAAATGCTTTGAAAGGCATCAATAGCAATGAGTCTAGTAGAGGATTAAGCCAAGAAACACAAGATTTGACCAAATAATGAAAGCTTAATCTCTGTTTTACCAAAGTCACCTGCAGATTTGATGAAGAGCTTGGATCTCTCTGTAGACTTGATGAAATTGATTTTTGTCTTCACCAGCTTGTAGAGCATGCTTGATTACCCTTTGTGCTAAGAGGAATTGAAGACATTTGAACTATGCTTGAAGAAATCTCAATTCTCCTCCAGAAAAAACGCGCCGGCGAAATCAGTGATTTCTGCTTCGTTTTTGCACCGTTTGCTTCGCCGTCTTGCTGAGCTTGAAGATGGAGATGTTAGCTAGCTTGAGCTAGAAGCTTGTGACCTAATTTTAACTGTGCTAGATGCTAGAGACCCTCCACTGGCTGGGGGTGAAGGGGAAGAGTGAAAGCTTACTAAAAAATTGATTTTTTGCTAATTATTTTACTAATCCTGATTAATTCACTAATGGGCTCATAAATCTGGTTGATTCTAGGCATGGCTCTGATACCATGTTGAAATTTGAGCTAAATGATGAGCTTTGGTGGATCAAACACTAGAATCAACATAATTAACAAAGTGATTAGCAAATGATTAACACGTAATTAGTGAATAATTAGCACATAGATTAATGTAGGCATGGATACTCAAAAACCAGCAAATTCTCATTAGGGCTATGCCTCAATTTATAGAGTTTACATCAAGCATCAAATCCCATTGATTTCTCCATGATTCACTCCCTGAATATCTCCACCTTTTGCCTGATTCTCTCCACCTCTTCTCTTTTCCCTGAATATCTCCCAGAATATCTCCACACTCCTAAATTCCCTCATGCTACCCATTATTCTCTCCCAGTAGATTCTCCTAACCTTTTCACAGGTTCTTTCACAATTACATCTCCTCTTTTACAGCCTCTATCCAAGAGCTTGTTCCCACACACACCCTTTTCACTTGTATATTTCAACACCCTTCTCGCCCACCAACCGTCGCTTCCCTCTTGCTACAGCCAGCCGCCGCACCGTCCTTCACAGCTGTGCAGCCGGCTAATGTAGCATTGCATTGATGCATAATACGTAATGTGCATAAGCTGAAAGCATGAATGCATAATGTAATAAGGATAAAGCTTATGCAATAATGCATTAAGCATTAATCCATTGCATTATTACATAATGCATTAAGCTTAAGCCATAACGCATTAATACATTAAGCACAAGTTTAATGCATAATACATAATCTCACACATAATGCATTGAGCTTAATGTATTATGCAAATTCCGTTTCTATTCTATGAACAAAACATGAACACAACGATGAAAACAACCATGGAAAGCATATACATGAATGATAAAACATTAGCGGGAGTAGATCTCAACCGCACAAGTAAGTACTAATCTATTTTTTTTCTCTTCTAATCACTAGCTCCGAGATTCCACACTCATGGTAACCTTAAACCTAAAAACAAAAAGAAATAGTGATAGTAATGCAAGCTTCTCAACCGGTTTTGAGTCTTCTCCCTGGCAGCGGCGCCAATGGAGAGACGAAAAACTCTCATTTGTAGCAAGAGTAGCATGATCCACGTGTAGCTCGATCCAATGGGATTTGCATCCCTTTCGGAGCTAGGGATTCAACCCGTACCGGTGCACAAAAGCTTATCCACAAATGGAGAGAATGCTTATGGCTACCATCACATGACACTAGACTAAGCACACACACAAGCTCAACTTGCCCTCATTCCTACACACCCTTCATTCACAAATACAAGCAAGAGGAACACAATCACTATGCACACAAGCAAAGAGAAAGACCTCACTCCACTCCTATATTCCTACAAGCATGCACACACTCAAGCATCAAGCTTCCATGAAAGCTTCAAATAAGCCCACATACATAAAAACGAAATACTAAAAGCATGCATAAGAGTAAAATGATTAGAGAAGAGGATGAGAAAGACTCATGACATTGCTATTGATTCAATGAAGAGATTTATCTCATACAAAGATGTAGATGGGGTGAGAGAAGAGTCTTCACCTCTATGGAGAAGAGGGAGAGTAGCTCTCTCAAAGGAGCTCTTGCATGAACTTAGCCCAAAGTGTACCTAAGCTCTCAAATGAGCCACTTTTTATACTAAAACTCCTAAAACTCCCACATGTGGAATTAATCTTAAGCCCACTCCCACACTCATCTACAACTTGGAACTCTTTACAAGAGCCCTAAATAAGAATGTCACTTGTTTTCCTGCTTGCATCTTTGTGTTGCATCCTTGCATTGATCACCACTCATCACGTAACACTTTGTTAATCTAATTATAGGATTAACAAGAGCTACCACCATTATCTTACATCAAGGAGTCACGGTAGATACACCAAAGGGTCATACATTCAAGATATGAAGCAATAGTGTCCAAAGCTATAACTTGGATGAGAGCCCGTAATGGTGTGACGGAGTATTTATGGCAATTCCCGCTTCAAGAGCATGCGGAAGTTAGGATGAAGTCCTAAGTGATGTACTTCATGGATATATTATGAGAGTAGTCACTATAATAGGCCTCTTATGAGCCTAAAGTGCCCGACCGGCCATAGTTATGAGAGTAGTCACTATAATAGCGTTAGGCCTCTTATGAGCCTAAAGTGCCCGACCGGCCATAGTTTAAGTGAGTGTGAACACTTAAACTGTTTACTTGTAGTTAAGTTTTGTGCATCCTTTTAGTTTGTTGAGATTTGCATGATGAACTTTGTTAATCCAATTATAGGATTAACAAGAGCTACCACCATTATCTTACATCAAGGAGTCACGGTAGATACACCAAAGGGTCATACATTCAAGATATGAAGCAATAGTGTCCAAAGCTATAACTTGGACGAGAGCCCGTAATGGTGTGACGGAGTATTTATGGTGATTCCCGCTTCAAGAGCATGCGGTAGCAAGTTAGAATGAAGTCCTAAGTGTTGTACTTCATGGATATATTATGAGAGTAGTCACTATACTAGCATTAGGCCTCTTATGAGTCTAAAGTGCCCGGTCGGTGAGTGTGAACACTTAAACTATTTACTTGTAGTTAAGTTTTGTAGCAACTGTTGAGTTAAACTTGTTATGGAAATGAGAATTGTGGAATTATTTGATATTTTATGTGATATTTATGGTACGCTCATTTGCGACATGATCGTGTGACTGGCTACGTGCAAGAGTGTGGAGCAGTGGTCACATCGTGTTGGGCGGATAAGCGAGATTTAATGTCTTGTTTTTTGGTGAGCACATCAGTGCACGGAGTAGCGTGGGTGCGATGGATTTTGGCCGTTGCACGGCCATTGTATTTTGATGTGCGACGATGGTCGCCCACCCATAATTTCATTTAATTAAATTGCTACAATTTTAATGTAAATAGACGAGCTTGGGAACCAAGTTACTTTTTGATATTAATGGCCCAAAGTGGAATGTATTAAGATATATTTGTGAGCACTTGCTTTTTACATAAATACATGCATGAGGAAGCATACTCACTCATTTATCTCCTTCTTATTTATTTGCAAAGCTTGAAGCTATGGTTATGGAGGTTTATTAACATAGCTATCCCGAGTATGCCTCTTTTTGAATCTCGTCCACTCTGGGTTCTACCACATGGCTCCCAGAGGGCATAAATTTCAAATTCTATGCGACGTTTCCTGTCTAAGGACGACTGGCCCGAATCTCAAAATCTCATCATACACATGTATATCAATCATTCATACACATGCATATCAATTATTCATTTCAAAACAAGCAATCATAAGTGATACTTATCATCTTACACTCATCTCTAGTCCATAATCTTTCAAGACAAGCATATTCAAATCAATCAAAATCAACTTCAAGTATAAAACAAACTTTTAAATCAAACAATCCTTAACTTCTCTTAGTCTTTAAAGTCACATGGGAATCTTTGTTCTAACCAGCAAGATCATCTCTAGTCACTAATAGCTAAGTGTTAACTATGCTTATGCGTTAGTCCATCCAGTCTACATCGATAAGATAGTCAATCTTGATAACAATTTCTAAGGCAAAGCCTAACAACTGGTCTCTTTAGGAGAGTAATATCTTCTAATCTATTTAGAATTAAAGAAAAGTCAAAACTACAAAGTTTTAGGACTTCTAATGTTGTATAAAACATATCTTGGTGATGTTTAGTTAAGAAACCCGCTTTAGCATATCTTCCATGGGCATTTGCTCCACGCTGTGTACATGTTTAGGAATTGATGGTGGTATAAAAATAAGTTCTAAGTTCTTTTTGAGAACATTCAAAATGGCCAAAGTTGTGTTTTCGGCAAAAAATTGTCAAAAACAGCCAAGTGCCCCACGTTGCACTTGAATAACTCAAAAATAAAAGGGATTTGGCCTTCTATAGTCTCATACACTCTTGTAGAGTTTCTTTCCCTCTAAAACTTTTGTGTTTACCTCAACATTTCATTCATATCACATGGAAAGATAAACTCTTCGCAAAATAGCCCGTAATGAAGGTTATACCTAAAATTTAGTCATAAACTAGTCAAACATTCTATGTTTTAGTTCTTTAACTCCAAAAGTGTTTATTCTATGAGTCTTTAGACTAAAGCGATCATGTATAATTAATAAATTCAAGAATTACTCACCGTTAATAACTTGGCTCAGATTCTCTCATATACATGCTTATCGATTCTCTCATATACATGCTTATCGATTTATTTATTTAATCTTAAAAGAATTTAGAACAAAATAATAAAAGAGTATTTGTGTACTTCCTCGATATATTTGTTGATGTCTTAATTGATTTGGGAATTCATATCTACTCTCTAGAAGTTGTGGAAAAGCTGTTTGTAGATTTGGAAGGCCTCTTAGATCTGGAATGCCTCTTAGATCTGCCAGTCAGGGCTGCAACTACAATAGGTATAACTTCAAGCCATAGTTATCGGAAACTAGTTGCGTGGGTACTTAAAATTACTAAAACGTGTGCACTCTACAACCCAACGTAGGTAGAATTACCAAAATCAGATGTAAGTGAAAGTCGACTCCAAAAATAGGTCACGTTTTACTTTTTTTTATATCAAATTTAGATTTACACACTTAAAGCCTTCCTATGAGTATACTAACTAATTGAAAACTCAATCTTCAATTTTCACTTAATTTTAACACTTGGAATTTTTACTTTACTGCTGAAAACCCGTCGGAATTCATTACTAAAATCTGTAGCATCCAAAACTTAATATTATCTTTAATCATAACTTGGTTAATCTAGGAGGTATGTTACAGCTTTGATGGAGAGAGAGGTGAAAGGGCTTGGGTGATGTGCAACAATGGGAGAGGTAGGTAGAAAGGAATCAGATCGCGGAGGAGGCAATTTAGGCACAAGTATCAGCTTGCAGGTCGTTGCTTCAATAGTGAAATTTTGCTACAAATTTCCCCTCCTGAGCAATGATATTTCGCTGATCAAGGGCTAGATGTTGGTTCCAAAGTATGGTTGAGGAGAAAAAATATGTTACATGTGTGATCAATGTAAGGGCCACTATATATGACATCGTTGTATAACAATTAAGCATATCTGTACACATATGGGCTTCATGAGACATTGGCACGACCAAGTGCGGATGATGACATAGCGGAAAACCATAGAAGAGTGTTACATAATATGCCACACCATTCAATTACATTGGATAGATTGTGAAAGGTGAAAAGCATGCTTGAGAATCATTTTCTCCAACTAATGAATGAGGTGCCTCCACCATTGCCACATGAAGAGGAAGAGGATCTCATCATGGAAGACTGTTGAAATTTGAGCTAAATGATGAGCTATGGTGGATCAAACACTAGAATCAACATAATTAACAAAGTTATTAGCAAATGATTAACACGTAATTAGTGAATAATTAGCACATAGATTAATGTAGGCATGGATACTCAAAAACCAGCAAATTCTCATTAGGGCTATGCCTCAATTTATAGTGTTTACATCAAGCATCAAATCCCCTTGATTTCTCCATGATTCACTCCCTGAATATCTCCACCTCTTGCCTGATTCTCTCCACCTCTTCTCTTTTCCCTGAATATCTCCCAGAATATCTCCACACTCCTAAATTCCCTCATGCTACCCATTATTCTCTCCCAGTAGATTCTTCTAACCTTTTCACAAGTTCTTTCACAATTACATCTCCTCTTTTACAGCCTCTATCCAAGAGCTTGTTCCCACACACACCCTTTTCACTTGTATATTTCAACACCTCCCCTCAAGTGAATAATCCTAGAACACCTAGACCCTATACCAAGTTTGCCTCCCCTTACTTGGTAGTCCGCGACCAGTGTCTACTCCTCCCCTCAAGTTATCTCAGCACACCTGGACCCTGTATCAAGTTTCTTTCTTACTTGACAGCCCGCGACCAGTGCCTCAAGTCCCTAAACTCCATAGTCCTTGACACTCTCTCTCTCAATGTGTCCAAGGCTACTATAAGTGCCCGCGACCTTGACTAAAGTGCTCACACATACATCTACCATGTGGCCTACATCATCGGTGGCTCAGAGGTGGTTTTACTTTATTGGGGCAGGTTACATTGGGTTGTGGGCTCTCTCTCTCTCTCTCTCTCTCTCTCTCTCAGAGATTTTCACATGGCTCCTCACTCTTTGGAGCCTCATATCTTCTCTTTTCTTCAGTCTTCTTCTCGTGGGGCAGCTTCTCTCCACGCGTCCGTCTCTTCTTTCAGTCTTCTCGGGGCAGCTTCTCTCCACGCGTCCGTCTCTTCTTTCAGTCTTCTCGGGGCAGCTTCTCTTCTTGTGGCAGCTTCTCTTCTCGTGTCCATGTCTTCCTTCAGGTCTTCTTCTCGGTGTGGATCCTCTTCTTGGGAAGAGATATTCTTCTTCTTTCATGGCTGGGGCCATGAGCTCGTCCGTCAGGTCATTTTACTCCATGTGAGCAACATGTTTCAATGTTTTACTGACAGTTCCTTTGGGTTTTTGATGTTTATATTTTGTCATTATGCAATGCAAACCCAAATTTATGCGGGAGGTCTTACCTCTTGCCTTAATCTGGACAAGGGCAGTGTCTGTTCCCATTTTTACACTGATAAAATGTGCCCAATACATAATGCGTATAGCATTCATTCTCATGCACATTCCAAATGCAACTCTGGCTGTGAATAATCTTGTATTTGAGTGAGATTTACAGGCATTAACCAAGGGTTAAATGCAAAATGATGATTTTCACAATTTTATCAGCACAATTTTACCAGAAATTACATTAAATTAAGGGTAACCGATTTGTACGGGATGGTTGGAGTATCAAACCAACTCCGATTTGTAATCTGAAGTTATAGGGATCTGTATCAGATACCTAATGGTTAATTTGAATCCTCAATTGCACCAAAGTACATTGATTAGCACTGATTAATCACTGATTAGCAAATTAATGCTCTGGTTTGTGTGCAAAAAACAGAGTATGCGGGGAGCTCAGATCTGGTGCCTTCCACTTCAAATGAGCTCAAATGCTTTCAAAGGCATCAATAGCAATGAGTCTAGTAGAGGATTAAGCCAAGAAACACAAGATTTGACCAAATAATGAAAGCTTAATCTCTGTTTTACCAAAGTCACTTGCAGATTTGATGAAGAGCTTTGATCTCTCTGTAGACTTGATGAAATTGATTTCTGTCTTCACCAGCTTGTAGAGCATGCTTGAAAACCCTTTGTGCTAAGAGGAATTGAAGACATTTGAACTGAGCAAGTGGTAATCTTCAAACTGCTACAAAAAAATGGCGCCTGCAAAAATCGTAAATCCAGCTGCTTCCGCCGGTGGTTTGCTGCGTGGAGTGGATGGGCTTGAAGCCAAGGACCTTAGCTAGCTTGTGTTAGAAGCACAAGACCTAATTTTAACTCTGCTAGATGCTAGAGACCCTCCACTGGCTGGGGGCGAAGGGGAAGAGTGAAAGCTTACTAAAAAATTGACTTTTTGCTAATTATTTTACTAATCCTGATTAATTCACTAATGGGCTCATAAATCTGGTTGATTCTAAGCATGGCTCTGATACCATGTTGAAATTTGAGCTAAATGATGAGCTATGGTGGATCAAACACTAGAATCAACATAATTAACAAAGTGATTAGCAAATGATTAACACGTAATTAGAATAATTAGCACATAGATTAATGTAGGCATGGATACTCAAAAACCAGCAAATTCTCATTAGGGCTATGCCTCAATTTATAGTGTTTACATCAAGCATCAAATCCCCTTGATTTCTCCATGATTCACTCCCTGAATATCTCCACCTCTTGCCCGATTCTCTCCACCTCTTCTCTTTTCCCTGAATATCTCCCAGAATATTTCCACACTCCTAAATTCCCTCATGCTACCCATTATTCTCTCCCAGTAGATTCTTCTAACCTTTTCACAGGTTCTTTCACAATTACATCTCCTCTTTTACAGCCTCTATCCAAGAGCTTGTTCCCACACACACCCTTTTCACTTGTATATTTCAACAAAGACATGGTGAATGAATTCTTTGAACGGGAGGTCATAGATGATAGAGAGTAAGCTCCAATTTCATAAGAGGAGAAAACTTTGCATAGAGAGGTAGGCACCCCTTTGCATGAGGGATGCTCGTACTCTACATTGCTGTGCGCTTTTGCCGCACAGGTCATAGCTGGGGACTTGCCGAACACCGTATGCGAGCCACGAATGGCTGCAAGCGTACAACCAGGAAGGCAAGCTCAAAATAGAATGCAAAAGGTGTGTCACTCACCGCTTAACTGCCGCCTTGAAGGATTCCCGCGTCGCAGCCGTGAAGGAGGAGCCGCCGTCGCCGCTCTACCGCCTCTCCACCGCCTCGCCGTGCCGCTACACAGTGCGCTCGATCGCTCTCTCACTCTCTCTCTCTCTCTCTCTCACACACGCAGGAGAAGGAAAACAAGGAGATAAGGCAAGAGCACTCTTGTATTCACAACACATGAGAATGAGGATTTTAGGGTTACATTTGACTCATATAGGTGACTTGGCCGTTCACACTTGGGCGCCCATACATGGCCGGCCGACCCTAACCCTTATCCTACTGATATCCAAGGTGCGCCTCTCATCGGCGATCACCCAATCCCTTCATCCTTAACATATGGTACCGACAACCCGGCCCATGACTCAGAATATTTAAATTAATGATGTAAAACATAATATGTGTCCGTCACATGGGTTAACATGCCCCCCTTCCTGATGTAGATTCCATCCTCGGAAGCTATGGTATGGTAAGCTCGAGAGGGTTGTTGTTGTTGACCGTCTGCAAAACAGGGAAGTAGAGTGAAAGTATGCTGGAATTCAAAAGATATAAAGTGTATAAATTCAAGTATGTTAGACCACAATGGATGTTGTTATGAGAACTTAGTTTAAGGGTCACATGAATGAGCTAGTGTAGCAATTAACAGGAGTTTAAAATTATTGAAAGTAAATCCAGAGTAAGCAAGGTGTCAAAGGTTAATCAAGGTTTATAACTGGCGTAAGTCAAGGTAAATAACCAAGCTTAGTAAATAAACAGATGACCACACTGTGTCTACTCTAAGAACAAGTTAATACCACGAGTCTAGGGACACAAGAAACATTAGAGTTACAGGAGCCTTTTGCCTTTTTTTTTTTTTAAATGCACGTGACAATTTTTACACAATGGCGACCTTCCTAAGGCAAAACTAACATCGATCCTAGTACCATGTTTAACACAAGGCATTATCCAGGAATCTATTAGCTCACTTTAGGCAAGGCTACCCCCTACCAACCAAGGCATCGGTTTGGAGTAGAATACTCCTCGCCTACCAAGTGTCAATAAGGCGATAGGCCAACATTGAAGCACATCATAGACTTGTATTGCCATTTATTGTAGGCTTGTTTTTTTTTTAAATCTATTTCTTTTGATCCTCGCTCCTGAACTATATTTTGTCTTGCATCTTTTCGACAAAGGGGTAATAGCTATGTCCTAGAGGTCAACACACACATGGCCAGGTGTCAAACATTAAGATGGTTTTACCCTAGACCTAAGACAATCGTATTCCAAGGTTAACTAAAGACGTCATGCTGCCTAGGAATATTTCCAATAAAGTTAAGCTCATTAATGATTTACACTAGCATGCAAGTAACTTCAAAAACTAAGTAGTACATTGACAATTTCCATGTGGTCATGCATTATAGTTTATGCAATTGATTGAACAGTAAAAACGAAAGAGAGTGGGTATGGAAGAATTACACCTGTAATTGGAGATCTCCTTGATTTGACGAGACAGCTTGCAATTTGATGTAGATATATTTTGATGAACGTTGCGGCAGTCTCTGGACTTGGAAGCGAACCCACCTCAAAGTTTTTAACCTGTACAATCAACTAACAAGCACTATACCTCGAGAGGCACATCAGTGTGAAAATTTCAAGACTTGTTTAAGGAATCTGAACTAGAAAAAACTTGGAAACGCTAACCTACCTACCTACCAGTCACCACACTACTACTGAGGATATGGTAAGAGGATGTTGTAGAGTCTTGGCTCTAGCCCTAAGGCTAACCTACCTACAAGTCACCACACTACTACTGAGGATACGGTAAGAGGATGTTGTAGAGTCCTGGCTCTAGCCCTAAGGCTAAGCCTCTATCCGCATCATCCAAACAAATAAAGTCAACCTCAGTAGTGCCATGAGTTTCATCCGTCCATTCATCATTGTCAGATATTTCCTTTTCATTTTCCCATCCACATAAACTCATCAAAAATGTAACCATGCGAGGATAGTCATCTTGTGGAAAAGGAAAGCATTGGGCTATCGGGGATATGTCCTCTACGGAGTAGGGGTCAGTCATGGTCAATAGGCGAATTAGCCATTCTAATTCCTCAACATTTTCTTCTCTGGCTAGTACATCTATATGATCCCACTCAGTTTCAATTACAGGATAGCACATGTGGAATATCTGAGAAAGGTATAGATGATACCTCTCACCAAAGGTAGGAGTGGATGAAGTGTATGATGATCGGGCATCTGCCATATCTGCAAACACAGATATATTATCAGTAGGTTTAGACAGTGGAATGAAGGGATGTAATGCATGAAAATTATGAGTAATCACCATGTAAACATGATGCCTAAGTGTGTTTAGTCTCTCACACCAAGAGAATGGAAATAGCCTTCCACAAGCCAAGAGAGAAGCCATGAGCTCCAAGAAACATAGTTTCCATTTCTAAAAATGATCATAAAAAATTACAACCATGGTCCAAGTCCCCTCTTTTATACATGGACTTGTCCCATTATTAACCCTATTGAATAAAGTTCCTACTTTATTACAAACCATCCCTTCCCAAAGATTTTGTCCTCAAAATCAATAACATGTACAATCTCCAAGTATGAGACTCTAATGTAATCGATGGGAAGTGGTTAAGAGTTCTCAAGTACATCCAAGGCACATATACAATGAAAATTTGGATGTGTACAAGTCCACAAAGCTTCAAGCCCAAAGTGTATGAGTGGGACTGTTATGACAGCCCTTCGATGAAGACCCTTGAAAATCCTTCATTTAGACTCCATATATTGGGCTGAAAATGATATGTACACTCAGCCATATGTAGCCCACATCATAATCTTTCATTAGGATACGCCATGAAGCTTGTTGGAGTAGAAAAATAGGCCCAATAGTAGACCTTCCCAAAGCTGTCCAGAAATTACAGCATGTATACTTCTCCTCATATTACCCAATTTGCTCAAGTAAACCATACCACTTGGTCACGGAAAGTCATCCACAAGTAAACCATGTTGTTGGACATACTCCAATGATTGCCAAGTAGCCTCATCCATGGGTAATTGCTTCCATTTGACAAGGTATTCATCAATATTCCGATTCCTCAACTCTCTTGTCCTCTTGCCAATAACCCTCTCCGGCTCATAAATGATCTCACCTTCTTCATTCATGGGTGGAAGCTCTTCCATCTCTTGAGGCAAAGATCCCATAAACCTCTTAAGGTTAGATACATGAAACACATTATGGATCCTTGTCGAAGAAGGCAAATCCAACTTGTAGGCCAAATCACCAACCCTCTTGATAATCAAGTATGGTCCATAATACCTATGAGCCAATTTTGAGTTGGTTACACCTTTGAGAGTGTTATGCCGACTCTTGGGAAGCTTCAATAGCACATAATCACCCTCTTGAAACTCCACATCCCTTCTATGAACATCCGCCCTAGCCTTCATGACATCTTGAGCCTTCTTCATATTGTCCTTGCAAAGTTGAAGAAGCTGTCTCATTCTTTCCAACTCTTCTTTTGCCAATGGATTGACCACTTTGTCTTCACGGAAGGCTATCGATGGCACATGTACTTGATATCCATAGAGAGCCTCAAATGGTGACATGCCAATACTCAAATGCTTGCTTGAATTATGGCAAAATTCAGCAAGATAAAGCCACTCATCCCAAGATGTTTGCATGTCATGACAATAGTGCCTCAAGTACACCTCAAGCCATTTGTTTGTGCACTCCGTTTGCCCATCCGTTTGAGGGTGATAGGCTGTAGATGGAGTGATTTGAGTACCCAAGATCTCAAATAATGACCTCCAAAAAGTCCCCATGAACTTGGTATCTCGATCACAAACTATGTTGAGTGGCAAGCCATGTATCTTGAATACATGTTCCAAAAATTGCTTGGCAATATGAGATGCTCCATAAGTGGTCTTTGAAGCAATGAAATGGGCTGATTTTGTAAGCCTATCAATCACCACAAATATTTGATCCCATCCATGCTTTGTCTTTGGTAGACCCGTGATGAAGTCCATAGAAATGTGAGTCCATTTACCATCCGGAATAGGTAATGGATGAAGTAAACCACTTGGGAGTTGATGGCTATCCTTATTCTTTTGACAAGAAGCACATTCCATCACAAACTTCTTCACATCTCCCCATATACCTTTCCAATAAAAACTCTTGCTCACTTTATCATAGGTTTTGAGTACACCAAGATGGCCCGAAAGTGGTGAAGAATGCATCTCATGAAGCACCTTTGGTATGTAGAATGAGGTAGGAACCAAATACACCTTATCCTTGTGCCACAAGAGACCATTGTGAAGCTTGTAATGAGGAAACTCTCCACCATCACCTTGCTGTAATTTGGTATAAATATGGGCAGCACCTTCATTGATGAGGTATTCCTCTTGAATCCCCTTGATCCATTCACTATATACCTCCATGATTGAAGTTGTAGCGCATGCCCACATTCTAGACAATGCATCCGCCACTACATTGTCCTTCCCGGGTGTGTAGGATATCTCAAAATCATATCCTTGAAGTGTGGCCAGCCATCTCTTTTGCTTTGGAGAAAGATTTGGTTGGGAGAGGAAAAATTTCAGCACCCTATGATCACTTCTCACCTTGAAATGAGCACCATAAAGATAGTGATGCCACTTCTTGATGGCATGAAGTATGGCTAGCATCTCTTGCTCATAAACATGAAGCCCCATCTCCTTTTCGGTAAGCTTTCTACTTTCAAATGCAATGACTCCATGCTCTTGATACAAAACTGCCCCAATTCCTCTACCACTTGCATCCGCCCTCACATAAAATGTCTTTGCAAAATCCGGACATACAAGTATAGGGGCTGAAGTGAGCAACTCCTTGAGCTCATTGAAGCTCTTGTTGGCAATGGAATCCCAAAAGAAAGCCTCCCTCTTGAGCAAGTCGGTAAGAGGTACCGCAATGGATGCATAATGTTGCATGAATCTTCTATAGAAAGAAGATAATCCCAAAAATCCTCTCAATTGAGTTGTATTGCTTGGTGTTGGCCACTCTTTGACACATGCCACTTTCTTAGGATCAGCCCTTATGCCATTCTCACCCACCAAGTGTCCAAGATATTCCACTTCATTGACCATGAATGTGCATTTGCTCTCCTTTGCATAAAGCTTGTGCTTCCTCAACACTTCAAACACTTGCTTCACATGACATAGATGTTCCCCTTTGCTCTTGCTATAGATCAAGATGTCATCGAAGAACACTAGCACAAACTTGAAAAGAAGGGGAGCCAATATCCGATTCATCAATGCTTGAAAAGTGGCCGGAGCATTTGTAAGACCAAAGGGCATCACCATGAAGTGAAACAATCCCCTTTCCGTCCTAAATGCTGTCTTCTCTTCATCACCTTCCTTCATCCTTATTTGATGATATCCCGATCTCAAATCAATCTTGGTGAAGAACTTTGCCCCTTTAAGCTCATCAAGAAGATCATCAATGCGAGGTATGGGATACCTATTCTTGATTGTGACCTTATTCAAGTCACGATAATCAATGCACATGCGAAAGGATCCATCCTTCTTCTTCACCAAGAGAACGGGAGATGCAAATGGAGATTGTGAAGGTTGAATAAGACCCATAGCAAGCAAATCTTGCACTTGCTTAGCCACTTCCTCTCGTTCTACCTTAGACAAACGGTAAGGAGGCTTGTTGACAACCTTTGCATTTGGTTCAAGTACTATGGCATGGTCAATCTCCCTCTTAGGTGGTAGACTCTTTGGCACTTGCAAAATATCTTCATACTCCTTAAGAAGAGTTGCCATTTCCTCATCTATGTGCTGTCCACTGCCTTCCATCCCCTCTTGGGTAACATGTAACACATAGATAGTGCCAAAAGCCTTAATCTCTTTCTTGAGTCGCCTTGGAGTGATCAAAGAGAGCTTCTTAGGTGCATTTGCAGCAAGTACCACTTGTTGCTCATGATGTAGAAAGCTCATGAAACCTTGTTGAAGGTTCATGTGAATGTCACCAAGTGAAGCCAACCAATCACACCCCATGATAATGTCGATGGGACCCATATCCAAAACCACCAAATCACCTTCCCAAGTGTATGAAGAGGATAAAACCACTTTTGTAGAAGGGCAAACCAAGCTAGTCTTCTCACTTTCCCCATTTGCCACTTGCACTTGGAACGTTGTAGGTGTCTTCTTTGTGTTGAGTTTGAGAGAGTTGATGGATTTAGAGTTGATGAAGCTATGAGTGCTCCCGGAATCCACAAGAATATGTGCAACCCTCCCATTGATGGTCCCCACCAACCTTAGTGTGCTTGGGTTCTTGCAACCCGCCAACAACTCTTGCGAGATAGAGCATATGCAAGCTGAAATTTCTGCATTTGTAGGCATGTCTCCATCCACAAGGCTTTCCTTAACTCTACCTCCCGGATCAAACGAAAACTCACCATCCTCCGTGATGAAAGAATGGTCTTCAAGTGACTCCTCATGTGCTTCTTCATTGCAATCCTTCCATTCTTCAATGTCATGAGAGTCATCCTTGTTCTCTTCCTCATCCATGAGGATCATAGTGGCCACAATCTTCTTTGATTTGCACACATGCCCAGGTGACCACCTCTCTTTGCACTTGAAACATAGCCCTTTGCTTCTCAACTCCTCAATCTTTGGATCATCCATTCTTTGAGTCTTCTTGAAGGGTTGAAAGGGCTTCTTCTTCATGAAGTCACTACTCCTTTTGGCATCAAATTGATGTATCCCATTCTTTGGCTGTCCACCCCCAAATGATGTAGGAGTTCTTGGATTAGAGGATGGTAATGTAGAGGTAGGACCTTTCCCAAAATTGTAAGAAGTAGTGGTTGGTTTGAGTGTGTCTTTGGTGAAGGTCATGGGCTGAGATCTCTTGTACTTTGGCTCATAGAGTTCGGCTAACCTCATAGCTTCTTTGAGAGAGCTAGGCCTTTGAGCCGACACATCCGCCTTGATGAAGTGTTCAAGCCCATGCACAAACTTTTTCATCTTCATGTCTTCACTCAAGCCTTCCACGTACATTGAAAGCTTCAAAAATTTCTTGATATAATCTCTCACCATCATCCCCTTTTGAGAAAGTTCATACCATTCTTCATGGTAACGGTCAAGCACTAGGGGTGAAATGAAGGCCAAGTTCATCTCCCGCTTCAATCCTTCCCAAGTTGATGGCGTGTTCCCTTGTTTGACCAAGTGCCTCCACCATTGATGTGCATAATCTTCAAGGTGTAAGGAAGCAAATTGTACCATATCACGCTCACTTTTTGGGTAAAGTTGGAAATAAGTGTCAAGCTTAGTAGCCCACTCCTCCAACTCTTGCGGAGATGATCCATCACCTTTGAACTTTGATAGTGAGACTTTGTCTTTGACATCCTTAGAAGCTGTGTAGGATGGGTTGTCATGTTGGGTAGAGGGTTTGAACCTTTGCATCTTCATATACGATTCCATGAATTGCGCAAAGTCTTTGTAGTCCCTCTTGATGTCATTTGGTAACTCCATCCACTTCTCATGAGCATCCCTTTGTCTTTGGGCAAAGGACAATTGGTTCCAATCGAGTACCACCTCTTCATCAATCATGTGCATATTGGAATTAGATGGACCCGAGTGAAAAGAAGAATGAAACATGTCCTTGACAAGGGGCCTCCGTGCATCCGCCATGAATCCAAAAGTAGCATTCTTGGTGGCATGCTCATGCATTACTTTGGGAGAAACCTCTTGTGCCATAGGTAGCTTGCCTTCCCTACGGCCTTCAAAAGCTGTCCCATATTGCTTGCCTGCATGTGAAACACCATGACCACTATCAAATGAAGGTTGGCTCATTGGCCGAGCCACCCTCTCTTCCAAGACTTCCATCCTTGTGGCCATAGTATCAAGTCTATCATTGACCTCCACCCTTGTAGCCATCGTGTCCATCTTCGCATTCATTTGCATCAGCATTTGCATGATCGAATCGATGGGGATGGTATGTGACGCTTGTGGGGGGCTTGTGGGGGCACTTCCAACATTCACTTCTTCATGCACTTCCCTTGAAGTATGCCCACAAGTATCTTCCGGAGCATCTAAGATTCCTTGCTCCATAATTGCTTCTTCTCCCTCTACCTCGTCGGGAGTCAAGGTGTTATGCTTTGGTCGCCCTCTTGTCCTCGTTCCCATGGAAAGTATCGGTTTCAAAGATTTGGCTCTAACTTGAGGTAGGGATGTCCGATTGAAGTGGTCTAGAGCTT
Source organism: Cibotium barometz (assembly GCF_041138505.1). Taxonomy (NCBI): domain Eukaryota; kingdom Viridiplantae; phylum Streptophyta; class Polypodiopsida; order Cyatheales; family Cibotiaceae; genus Cibotium; species Cibotium barometz. The sequence continues at coordinate 46,784,088 of NC_141073.1, read as the reverse complement.
GTTGGAGAGCTAATGAGGTGTACTAGACCACTATACAAAGACCCTTAAGAGGTGAGAAGTGCTACTATTCTCTGTTTTAGGGTTTACAGGGTTATAGGCTGAAATAGTATTTTGAGCATAACTTGAGCTAGAAATATCCGAATGCAAAACTTCTTAGCTCAAATCGAAGCCCTCAATGAGTACTACGAGCCTATGTGATTAGATCTTGAAGACCTTAAAACCCCTATGACTGAATTAGGGTTTACTGTTTCTGCAAAAACCCTAATTCTACCCCAAAGAGATATCGAAACGGAAAGGTTAAGGGCTCATTGGGTAGCTCTAAGGAAGCACTAAGAGCTCGTATGATCACCTTTAATTCAGTCCAAAAGGTTTGGGACTGAATTAGGGTTTTGTAAATCTGCAATTTTCTTGCCCAAGTGACCCTTTTGTGCCCCCAATGATCCTTGCTTGTTCCCGCACCTTTGTTAGCACCTTTTGCACTTCCTTTGCATCCCAAGGTCTGCAATTAATGTTTCACCAACCTCAATTGCCATGCATAGCCAAGATTTTGGAAAGATTTTGCCATAGTCTCCTTTGTAAATGGAGCCAAATCTCAACTGAAAATGCAATTTCTGAAATCAAAATACAATGCTCTTTGCATCCCACAATGCCATGAAAGCTCTTATGCAATCTTTGTCCATCAAGGCATTAGCAACATCCACACAATATGATGGAATAGGGGGCCCCATTGCCCAAATGCATCCATAAAGTCGATGTGAGGATTGTTGAGGATGCGCGTTGAAGCTTGCCGATCTCCCGGCCAAGCCCTTCTCACCCCTTCACCAAGTTTTCCTCCAAGGTGAAGGTTGAGGCCATTTCTTCACTCCGTGTACCTAATCCCTCTTTGTACCGCTTTTCCAAGGCAATCACGGCACAAAGAGTTCAAGACATTCTCCCCTTGGCCTCTCCAACCAATGCCAAGGTACCCTCACACATTGCTAGATTCTAGAAAACTTGAAGTGGTAGCAATGGTGAGTGTAGGTACAAAATGATGTGAATGTAATGGAAGAGATCACTTTACAAGTATATGGCATGACTCATGCCATTTACAATTTTCTCATGAATCAATACGCATGAACTCATGCTCATTCTCCTCACTCCAAGTGTTCACCATCCATCAAACAAATTCCAACATCAACAACATCCAACAACACATTGACACTTGTGAAATATGAGTTCAATCCCCCAAAATTGATCCAAGAGCTATGCTTTCTTATGCCAAAATGCAAGTCATAGCATTGAATGGCTATGTAGATGATTCAAGGCATCTATGTGGCATAAAGATAAGCATGAATGGCTCCCAAAAGCATTGAGTAAACTTGATACTCCATCAATGGCATGCCAATTGAATCAAAGTGAAGAGAATCTCCAAAAATATGATCCATTGTTTGGCCAAGGCTCATGTGGAAGCAATCCATTGCACAAATGCAAGCAATAATGCATAGACAAGCATCATTGGCATGTGAATGGTCAAGCCAAATGGTTAATTTTTGAAATTTAGGGTTTCTGAATGTAACCAACCCCAATCAACTCCCAAAGCTCCACCAATGCTTCAAACTTGCAAGAGATTGATGGAATCACTCACCGATGACATCCCATGAGCTTCAATGGTGGAAAATGTTGAAGAATGCTTCATGTTGGAGAAAAACGTAGCTCTCTTTTGCTCTGAAATTTGCAGCCACAATACACCTCCCATGTGCTTGAATAAGGCTTGAAAATATGCTCCAAATAATAGCTAAAAACCCTATTGCAAAGCTTCCATGTCTTGAGGTAGTAGAGCTAGGTGAAGCCTAGCTCTCCCTCTCCCAAATTTCAGCGCTGATTTGAGGCGGCAGCCTGCAGCCCGCCGTTTGTTGCTTTCTTGCCTCACTCATGAGATGATAATGCTTACAAAGATGCCTATGAAGTGTAAGCTTAGCAATTGCAAGATATGGTTCATGGTGGAAGGTAGGTTAAGCTCAATTTTCAGCCATGGAGAAATGAACAAAAGCTCCCAAATCTTGAGAAAAAAAATTAGCAAGAAGAGGCTCAAATGAAAGATCTCGGAAAGCTCTACAAAAACCCTAAGGTTTGGCATCAAAACGGGTAAAGGAAGAGCATCCCATGGCTATGGAAAGCTTGAGGAAGAAGAAGATGATTACTAATCATGATTAACAGAAAAGTTAATTGCAATTAGTCACTTGCCCTAAGTTTTGGCCCGACTGCCCCAAATTTTTGGTCCAGAGGCCCAAAATTTGGTCCAAAAATGGCAAAATTGGCCAAAATCACTCCAAATTCAAGCAATTTCCATGAAATGCTCACCATCTCCATGAGATTAAGCAAGATTAGAGAAGATTTGCCAAGAATCACTCAAGGATTACAAGAAAATGAGAAAAAAAGATTAAAAGAAACTCAAATTTTCAAGCAAATTTTCCCAACAACCCATGCATGCCCATGATCAAAATCAAGAGCTCTGATACCAATTGGAATGAAGGGATGTAATGCATGAAAATTATGAGTAATCACCATGTAAACATGATGCCTAAGTGTGTTTAGTCTCTCACACCAAGAGAATGGAAATAGCCTTCCACAAGCCAAGAGAGAAGCCATGAGCTCCAAGAAACATAGTTTCCATTTCTAAAAATGATCATCAAAAATTACAACCATGGTCCAAGTCCCCTCTTTTATACATGGACTTGTCCCATTATTAACCCTATTGAATAAAGTTCCTACTTTATTACAGACAGGTCAATCTAGTTCTTGATTGTATACGGATATTTCTCTTGTTTTGTGCTCTTGCTCTTTTTACTATTTTTTGTTTTTCTTTTCTCTGTTTTTTATGTATGAAGCTATATATATACATCCCCTTGAATTTGGCAATTACATGGTCAGGGGAGAAGGTTAAGGAGGAAGCATTAAAATGTCAAGCGTGAGTACATGCTCCCCCTTTCCTTGGACAGATCATATTATTTGCAATGATGTTGCAGCCTCTTGGAACCAATTTGCCCAGCGGGTCATAGGTTGTGATGTGGGCAGATAGCTCTTTATGACCCTTGTGGCCACATCCAATTGCAAAGATGGTAGTGTACGCTCCCATTGACGAATGGAGGAAATGGTTTCCGACGATACTATTACAAGGGGAGACGTAGACTTATCGGTTTTTTGTTGGGTGTTGACAAGAGTAGGTGTAGAGCATGTAGAAACTTCTATATGAGTGTGTACGTGGCATGAGGAGCTAGAAGCTTCATGTGGCTCCCCCCTTCCTGAGCTAGGTGGTAGTGATCGATATCGTTTGGGAATCCAAACTAACTCTGGAAGAAGTGGTATGGAGCACTCTGTTACCTTTCCCTTACCACGATCTTGAATTATCGTTGGGGTGGCAACAATTGGTTTGCAAGATTTTACACGTGATGTAGAGGGATTCATATGTTTAGGGACCCAAATCTGGTCACTTCCCTCGTAGTACCCTTGGGCTACTAATAATTTTTTAGGGATCCATCGTGATGTTACATTGCCCTTTCTCGGGTGGGTGGCTGCTTTCCTTTTACGAGGCTTCTTGGTGGTGGCTGAACGAGATTGAGCAGGGGAAGTAGCTATTAGCGAAGCTTTGGGGACCCATTTGTATGTACTCTTTGGCATAGTAAGCAAAGCTTTAGGGACCACCTTGCCTGTTTCCACTCTTGGCGTTGAAGCATTAGAGGGGTGGCCAACAATCGAAGATGGTTTTGCCACTGGACTTTGTGATTTTTCATTATCTAATATTTGAGTGGATGACTTAGGTGCGGGATTTTGAGCGGTTAGACCTAGTGTTGGTTCTTGCGTTGTGACTTGTCTGGTTGCCCAATCGATATTGCACTTGGTGGCCATCATCCATTTGCGCCCTAAGATTACAGTCCCTTCCATGGTGCCAGCTGGCATAACCAAAAAGCTTTGAATTATGGTTCCCTTGTCATAGGCAACCGGAGTGTGCAGAATTCCTGAGACGGGGGTTTTCTTCTTGTTGATTCCTTGAACTTGGATAGAACTCTTGGATAGAGGTGGTTTTCCCAGTTGACACCACACGCCATATGATAGCAAATTGTGTTGAGCTCCTGTATCCAATAATGCATTGTACAGCACCTCCCCGTAAGGACTCTGTAACTCAATTGGGTATCTTAGAGGTGGGTCAGATTCCAGTGCATCCTCTTCTGCTTCCTCGAAAAATACTTGCGTAATTCCCAAGTTGGCTTCTCGTTGTCTCCTAGCACGCTGTTGACGTTCTTTGGCTTCGACTCTCGCTTGTATCTTTTTAAGTTCAGCTTGTTCTTTAGCTGCCTTCTTTTGATGGATTGCATGTAACTCCTCCTGGCTCAGGGGGTCATAGTATCGTTTGAATTTACTCCCATTAAGGAATCCAATGGTTTCAACTCCGTCGAGAGTCTCCACTCTGATGGTACCTTGCGGGGTAATTTCACATACTCTATATGGTCCCTTACCAGCATATTTGAGCTTCTTCTTTTCATTTCGCACTCCATACATCAGGACTTTATCCCCAACCTTGATGTCCTTGTCCTTTAGATGGCGATCAAACCATTTTTTCCTTCTATCCTTCTCCACAAGGGCATTGTATACAGCCAATTGTCTTTCTTCGTTTAGCCTCTCAAGGATATATAGACGCTCTACTAAGGGATTACCATCCCATCCCTCTTGAGTAGCAACACGAAGACTAGGAATGACAAATTCCCACGGCATGACTGCTTCTTGGCCATATACCATTTTAAATGGTGTACAATTAATAGCCACTTTGTACGCAGTACGATAGGCCCATAAATCTGTCGTAAGCTTTAGATCCCAATCCGTGCGATGAGCTTAAACTGTCTTTGTCAAAACAGAGATTAATGTCTTGTTTGTACTCTCGGCTTGGCCATTCGCTTGCGGGATAATAGGGAGTAGATTTATGATGGGATATCATGAAATTTGTTGTGAGCTCCTTAATCACTTCATTTATAAAATGTGTACCACTGTCGCTCACAAGTTCAAAAGGACAACCGAAGCGTGTGATTATATTTTCAAAGAGGAACTTGGCTGTTGTCCTCGCATCTGCCTTACGTGTCGCTTTTGCTTCAGCCCATTTGGTCATATAGTCAGTGGCCACAATAATATAGCGAGATTGTGTGTTTCGGGCCGCTGGGCTAATTGGACCTACAAAGTCTAAACCCCACTTTTCAAATGGTTGGTTTACTTTGATTGGATGTAGGGGCATCTGATCTTTCCTCTGGGGTTTCTTATATCGTTGGCATTCATCGCAACCCTTCACAAAGAGTGATGCATCTTGGAACATAGTGGGCCACCAATACCCTGATTGTAAGATCTTTCGCGCAGTTAAGTCTCCTCAGAAGTGACCACCGGCTACGCCCATATGTGCCTCTTGCAAAATGTATAGATACTCATCCTCTCGGGCACAACGCCTAAGAACGTCATCCTTTCCTTTTTTATAAAGAGTCCTATCAGGCAATAGGGTTCACATTCTTTGATTAGCTTTCGAGCTAGATCTTTGCGAGCTAGATCTTTGCGAAGCTCCTTGGGTGGAAAGCCATTAACCAAAAAGTTAACAATCTTCTCACTCCATTCAGGCATTGTCTCCACCATGAACAGGGAAGTGTCTGGTAAGTCATCATCAACCCCCGTAGGAGCCTCACCATTAGGTATGCGAGACAAATGATCAGCCATTACATGTTTTTTGCCAGGTCTCACAACAACAGTGAAATCAAACTCAAGAAGAATCAATAGCCATCGTGTGATTCTTCCTGTGGAGCATGGTTTGTTTACCAGATACAACAATGCTTGATGATCTACATAGAAAACAAACTTGGTGGCAAGGAGGTAATAACGAAATTTCCTTACTGCATATATCATTGCCAACCCTTCTCGCTCCGTAGTGGTGTAGTTCATCTCAGCATCGTTCAACTGGCGACGACGCGACTGGCAAAGCTAATGGGGTAGTCTAGCTTGTGTTCTCCAGGTTGAGTTAAAACACACCCAATGGCAAAGTTTGATGCATCAATATGCACATGGAAGAGTAAATCCCAGTTAGGCATTCTCAAGATTGGAGCACTCGCCAAGGCCTTCTTTAATAGCTCATAGGCACGGTCACATTCTTCGGTCCAAATAAACTCGATGAGAAGCTTATACAATGGTCGAGCTATCTCGGCGAAGAATAGAATAAACCTTCGATAATAACCAACGTGGCCCATAAAGCGTTGGACTCCCTTGTAGTTGGTGGGTGGTGGCAATTCCAGAATGACCTTGATTTTACTCTCGTCAGTGGAAATCCCATTTTTGGACACTATATGCCCTAAGTTAACTCTGTGTTTAACCCAGAATTGGCATTTGAAAGGATTCAAGGAGATGCGATATAATCTACACCTTTCAAATATTTTTCGTAAACACATCAAGTGCTCGTCCCATGAAGAATGAACACAAAGATCATCTAAGAAAGCTTCACAGAAGTCCCTTAGATATTCCTTAAAGGCCGTGTTTATCAATCATTGGAATGTTGCAGGTGCATTGGTCAAGCCAAAAGCCATGACGCGAAAGGCAAACACTCCAAACTCTGTGATAAATGCTGTTTTAGCTTGGTCCTCGTCTGCAATTGTGATCTGATTGTAACCCGAGTACCCATCTAAAAAGCTATATGCCTCCTTGCCTGCCACTCTTTCAAGCACATGTTCAAAATATGGCAAGGGGTAATGATCCCTTCTGGTGGCTGCATTAACCTTTTTGAGATCAACGCACACTCTGAGTTTCCCATTCTTCTTTGGCACGATGACTATCGGAGAAACCCATTCTGAGTGCTCAATTGGGTATATGAATCCACATTTTACCAGCTTTTCAATTTCCTCTTGTACAATCTTTGCATACTTAGGATTCATTGGGTAGGGACGTTGCTGGACTGGTTTAGCAGTGCTAATCATTGGAATCGTGTGTTGCACCACCGAGGGTGGAACACCCTTCATATCATGATATGTCCAAGCAAATATGTCCTTGAATTCTTTAAGAAGCTTCGTAAGTGCAGCTTCTTCCGCCTTGGTGAGGTCTTGAGCAATAAAAACTGGTTTAGACTCCTCACCCGGATCTGCTAAGTCTATCTCCTTGACTACCGCCCGCCCCCGCAGGGCCATCGTAGACACCGCTACTCCCATTGGTAGGCATTCGTTGGGATTTTGTGTAGACTACTTTACGTTCCCCTGTGGTGAATGATTTGAAATGCTCGGGTGCGGGGTGTAAGTCTACTGGTTCTTGTTGTGCCAGGCTTTTTTCTTTCAATTCCTCTTCCTTTTGTTGTTGAGCCAACTCTTGGTTTTGCCGCCTTCTTACAGTACGACTTAGTTTCGGCTTCTCTTCGATTTCTAATTGGGCGACGTCATGAGGTTGCGGAATACACCACATGACACTTTGGAGGTATTGTCCCCAATTATCCGCTATCTTCCGATGAGCGTCAATGGCTCCTACATAACTAAGCCATTCCGCAGTGGATCTTTCCTTGTTTATTGCAGTTCGTACATTAGCTCGATAGCGTTGGCGCTTATGTCTCGTTTTCTTCTTACCAAGTTTTTGATTTTTGTTTCTATCAGATTCGGACTCACTTGGTCGATCTTCACTTTCGGATGAACTGCAGGAGGCCACTGTCCTAGGCCTTGAGCACCTTGCTTCCACATTTGGGTGAATATTTGATTTATCCCCCCCATCAGGCTCAGAGTCAGTTTCTTCTTGTTGAGATTCATACTCAGAGTTGCATTGGTCTGAGTCTTCACTACTGTCAGTGTCAGTGGAGTTTGCCACGTTCTCATCATCAGGAGTCAAGTGCATAACACCTATCATGTTCATTGGCACTAACGGTGGCATATCTTGCCCGTCAGGTGTTACCCAGCTTGTGCCTCTATTTCCCCATGTGTCTATGGTTGCCGCTAAGTGTACCCAATCCACGTTATCCGACTCAGTCATACCCGGTAGGACATCCATGTAAGGAGAATCCTTCCCATCATCAGTCTCTTTTTTGCATGTATAGCAATACCTTAATGGGGCGGAGTGAATAGTGGTATCCGATCGATTATCAATGATAACCTTGCTTCCTAAAGGATGTGCACGACCATTCTCAAGATCAACTCGAATGACAGAGTCCTGGAATTGTAGGTAGACATGGTTTTTCGACCAGTCATGCACCATTTGTGCTTCCCTCATGAAAGGACGACCTAAGATCATTTGATATGACATAGGATGCTTGGAGAAATCCATTACAATGAAGGTATGTTTTACCTTGTATCCCAGGACCTTGATCTTGAGGTCCCTTAACATTCCAATAGGTTTAGCTATGGTTCCGTTTGCCATCTTAACCATTATGTTTGTGACTTCAAGGTGAGGCCTTCCCATAGATTCCCAATAGTTTTTAGTCACAATGCTCACTCCAGCACCACCATCAAGGATTCCCTTTAGAGTTAATCCCTTGGTAGTAATGGGGAGGGTGGCATTAGATTCGTCCCCTTCAAAGTACTGTCCCAACTTGTTAACAGGTATTTCCACGACCGAGTTTTCATCTAGGTTGGGTTGTAGATCCCAATGTTCTCCTTCATCTTGAAGCGTGTCGGGTCTATCCATATTTGCAAATTGTGGTAGCCCCGCCTTTAGTTCTCCATTGAGAAATGCCCGAAGAGCTAAGAATAGCTCAGGATCTCCGTATAATTTGGATATGATCGTGGTTCTGATCTCAGAGGACATGAAATCCATTAGCTTAGACACATTCAATGGTACTTTTCGAGAAATCGCCCCTTGACTAGGGACTGGTGAAGATGGAATCACTTCCTCTTCAATGGGGTCAGACAGTCCCTCACTAAACATTCTTCCCAGCAAGAAGGGTGTTTGCCCACTTCCGGATGTCCTATCCTCGCTTTCTTCCCGAATGATACTAGGTATAGCTAACGGTTTATGGGTCCGGTGAGGCTGAACTTGCGTAGGAAACACTGTGTCTGGAATTTTGATTTTTCTTGGCTCCAGTTCTCTTTGTGTTTCTTCCACCAAACCCCTTAAGTGTTGCACTTGTTCAATCTCCTCAACTGGGTTTGGGTAAGTTCCAATCTTTTTCTTGAGGGTTTTTGGCCCACGTGGCTTGTCTTGGGGAGTCTCAATCAGTTTGGGTGGTCGAGAGGGCATTGACTGACTTGGTTGTGGGGCTGAGGAAGTTTCCTTCGGTTTTCCCTTATTTATGTACTCGTTTGATTCTCCTTCATTGAGCTCCCGAGTGGGTTCCTCCCTTAGGGTAGTGGCTTTGGTCCCCATGGTTTCTATTGAATCGGAATCATCTTCAGGATCATTCATATACACGGGGTCGTCTCCTGTCCCTATGTTGGTCTTTGAACTGGGCTTGGAGCTCGTGGCATTAAGCGATCTCTTTCATCGTGTTTTCTTTTTCTTTGCCTGAGCGATTGATGCAGTATCCCTCTCTTCAAGAATGTAGTTTTGATTTTGAAGCATTGATCGTGTAACTACATTCGCGGGTACAACGGGTGTGGTTCTTCGTGCTTGGTTGGTGACCTCAACCAATTTCAATGGCGTAATCTTGGGTGCATTAGGATTATGTGGACATTGAGCGATCAAATGATCTATGCCACAACGATTACATGTAAGTACCGGCATTCCCGATGTGCTCGCTTGATTTGGTTGCATCTGAGTAGAGATCTTCTGTAGCCTATTAGGGCACTCTGCTACACGATGTGGTCCACCACACTCGTAGCATTGAAGAGGTGGTCTCCTTGCCAAGGTGTTAAGGTTTTGCCCTCTTGTGGCGAGAGCAGCCGCTTGATATACAGGCTTGACTTGCCCAAAATGATCCTCCATGTAGCACTGGGGAATCATTTCAAACGTATCAATCCCGTATGGAGCAGTGGGGTCTATCTCCTCTTCATGATCCCCACACGCACTATGTGACTCACAACCCATCTGGTTTATTGGGGTAATCCTTGGTGGATGTGGAGGTTGTGGTCCTAGCATTGGCGGTGGTAACGGCACAGACTGGACTGCATTCGAATTCCTTGGAACTATGTGCTGTGACGGTTGCTCGATAGGTTGTGCAGGCATTAGCGCGGGTACTTGAGGTTGTGCAGGCATTAGCGTGGGTACTTGAGGTGTGCTTGACCAAGCTAGTGGTGCCTGGTTTGCCAACATTCGCTTAAGTGTTAGGCAATCTTTAGATTGATGGCCATACTTACCACATGCATTGCAATTCCCATTGAATTTAACCCTGAATGTGGGACATTCACTCGTGCTATGTGGTCCTAAGCACACCGAACACCATTGTTGCTCTCTCCTTGGGTACATATGGCTATTCTGAGGAGCTCGATTACCCCTAAAGTATTCTTGGAGAGCCTTAGTAAGGTCGGTCACAGACATTTCAGATATCTTGGGCTCCTTGGCAAAAGGTTTTACCGTCATTGGCTCGTGCCCAGATACTTGTGAACTAACGGATTTTGTTTCTGAAGACACCTTTTTACCTGCAATCATCAAGTTGTCTTCTAACTGGATTGCATTGGCAGTGACTGCTTCCCACGTTGTAAGACCTCTAATGACTAGGCCATTGTAAATGTCCTCGTGGCGCAATCCTCGGATGAATCTATCGAGGAGTTGGTTGTTATTGAAGCGTTCATCAGGAGTGCAGCAAGAATTTAGATGCTTCAATCGGCTTATAAAGTCTCTCACTGACTCCCCTTCCTCGCGTTCGGCTTTTTGAAGTTGAGATGCTACCCCCCAAAGCACACCCTCGCGTATGTATTCTTTCAAGAATAATCTCTTGAGAGTGGGGTAGTGAGTGCGCTCTTCAACCCTTAAGGTTCGATACCAATCTCCGGCCTTCCCACTCAAGGTTAAGCCTAAGGCTTTACACTTATGCAGCTCATTGTGTTCTTCCAAGGAATCACACACGTGCTCAAAGACTACAATGTGCTTCCTAACATCCTCGTTACCCACTGAAGTTTTGAGTGAGCTTAGCCACTTGTACTGCCTTGCTTCTAGGTTCTCTCTCAGGCATACCCCGCATGTTTTCCGCAATAGATCGTCCGATCGTCTGAGCAAACGCTGCGAGATCACCTAGGTGAGCAGGCATAGTTGGTGGAGGCACTTCTGGGATAGCCTGGCTGATAGGAGTTGGCGTTGGTCTGAGTAAGTTGGCAAATGACGTAGGATATGATATGTGGCTAGGCCTAGCTCCTCTTGGATAAGGGTGATGATAAGGCGGTTGTGGAGCATACGCCATTGGCATACTAAGAGGCGTAGGATCTACCTGAGCATGAGTAGCGATAGGTACATAGGGTCGATAGGCACTGGCACGCACTGTTGTAGGTACTGTTCCACTAGGTAGCGGTGTCGTACTAACTACAGCGGTAACAGGTGCACTTTCAGCTATGCTCATCATTGGGGTAGGCATTGCGGATTCCCTAATGGAAAGTTGAGCCAAGGTTGGAAAGCTAAAGTTACTACTCGTCGGCTCAACCTGCATTGAGACTCCAGGCGAAACAACATATGAAGGGTCTATGGGACTCACCGAGGGAGTCTCCAATTGTGATAGGGTTGGTTGTTTGGCCTTGCCCGTATCCAAAAACCTCATAGGGCCAGTGGAAACTAAGTTCACTCCCCTATTTTGCCTCTCAATTTGGATAATTCTATGAATCACCTCACATATCATGTGTTGTTGCTCCTCTAGATTAGTGGCGCTAGATGTAGATCGTAGGACTTCTAACCAACCTACATGGTATGTGTAACCTGTGTATAGGTCAGTTAGAGTCTCTGTGTGTAGATCATATTCCCAATTTTCATTGAGAAATATCCCATCTAGACTTGGTGTGCCAAACGGCTCTCTTGAAGTGGACGCAATGTCACTTCTTATGGGTTGGCTTCTAGGGACCTCTACTTTAGGAAGAGCATCGGAAGTTGGTAGCTCAGTAGGGCCCTCATTAAACGAAGTAGGTAGAATATCCACATGGACACTCTTTGGGAGGGTAGGGTCCACATAAGATGTGAATGGCGAATCTACTACCCCTCCTTCCTCATTTACTTCGCTTGTCGCATGTTCAGAGCGTGTAGCTCTACTAAAGGTCTCTATTAGACGACTAAACATGCTAGATCCAGGTTGTGGGGCCCACACTGGCATGTTTTGGCTTGTCTCCTCAGGGTTCTTGGTAGGGTGCCCTTCCATGGCTTCTGAGTCAGAGGATGAGTCACTATCCACTATTCGTGGATCTTGGGTTGCACTCCCTTGGGTTCTAGCCGAAGGCCAAGATGCCAACGTGGAGGGATGGTGTGAGCCTGTGTAGACTGAAACGCTTTCTAGTGGTTCCGGCTCTAGTACCCGACCAGAACGTAGATGCATGTGACGTGGGTACCCTACGTGCGTTGGTAACTACCCTTGAAACTCACACAAGTGGTTTCTTAGGTGTTTCACACCCCGTTTTTACTTGTTTTTGTGTTGTTTTTAACCCGTTTTTGACCCCCTTACTTACGGTCGAACTTGGACTAGGGCGTATGATAGCTCGAAACGAGCGTATCGTTCAAAGGATCCTAGTGTGCTTTACAGCACCGTGTTCGCCTATCTAGAGCTCCTCTAGTCCTCAAAACAGTCCGTTTCCCTTGGGGGGGAAGGGGCAAAAGCCTATTTGCTTGTGGAGGAAAGGGTGAGGGCTTTATCCCACATACTCACTTTACTACTTGGGGAGTGGGCTACATATAGGGCACAACTTCCCATAAGCTCTCACTTGAGAGAAAGCTATGGAGGCTCACTCTCCTATATATATATATCAAAAGACCGAGGCCGAGGCCGAGGCCGAGGTCGTGGGTCGTGGGTCAATTGGGGGTTTTTTCTTTTCAAAATTTTTTTCCCAATTGAAAAATCTTTCCTCTTCACATGTTTGGTTTCTTCTTTAGAAATAAAATTTAATTTTTGTTTTTTAATTTTTTTTAAATTTTTTATTTTCTGTTTTTTTTTGGTGGGATAAGTTTTCCAGGGTTTCCTTAGGGTTCAGCCTTAGCCGCGGCGCAGTTCGCACACACAGCACAGATCTGGGGATTCAAAAATCCCTCTCGCACGTAGAAACCAGATAACAGAATGCACGCCCACACGCGGAGCGAAAAAATAGCAGAAATGCAGAAGACAAATTACAGAAACAGATTGCAAATCACAAAAACACCTTAACAACAAACACACAGTCGCTTTCCTGCAGTGTAGATTAAACTTCACGCAGCCAGCCGAGCTGCAAACTGGAGCTTGGTGCAGGGCAACTCCCCGGCAGCGGCGCCAAAAATGTGCGCTTTTGCCGCACAGGTCGTAGCTGGGGACTTGCCGAACACCGTATGCGAGCCACGAATGGCTGCAAGCATACAACCAGGAAGGCAAGCTCAAAACAGAATGCAAAAGGTGTGTCACTCACCACTTAACTGTCGCCTTGAAGGATTCTCGCGTCGCAGCCGTGAAGGAGGAGCCGCCGTCGCCGCTCTACCGCCTCTCCGCCGCCTCGCCGTGCCGCTACACAGTGCGCTCGATCGCTCTCTCACTCTCTCTCTCTCTCTCTCTCTCTCTCACACGCAGGAGAAGGAAAACAAGGAGATAAGGCAAGAGCACTCTTGTATTCACAACACATGAGAATGAGGATTTTAGGGTTACATTTGACTCATATAGGTGACTTGGCCGTTCACACTTGGGCGCCCATACATGGCCGGCCGACCCTAACCCTTATCCTACTGATATCCAAGGTGCGCCTCTCATCGGCGATCACCCAATCCCTTCATCCTTAACATATGGTACCGACAAGCCCGGCCCATGACTCAGAATATTTAAATTAATGATGTAAAACATAGTATGTGTCCGTCATGGGTTAACAATTGCGAGCAAACTTGGAGCTATTAAAGTTGCAAACAACTTACGCACGTAAGCACCCCTTTGCAAACTTGGAGTTATTAAACTTGCAAACAACTTATGGATGGATTGGTACAAGTGTCACAAGTCTTCTTAGGTAAGCTCCAATTAATAATTTCTCTTAAATAGAAAATGTCTCCATTAGGGTCATTTGAGCATAAAAAGGGCCCCGTAAGGATCCCTAATTTTAAAGAATTAAGACTAATTTTACTGAGACTTAAGGAGACAAACCTCATAATGACACCTACTTTTGGTCCTAAAAGTAGGGGATCTCTGTAGTTTTCCCTCTCTAGGATTTTCACTCTAGGATTCTCTTTCTAGCCACTAAAACTCTCAAAACATCATCAATCTCGTCCATATAAGGGCTCCTACAATTCAAAATAATTATCTCAAAATAACTTTCAATCACATTTAATGCACTTTCATTGCGTTTTTGAAGCTCCCTCTAAATTTCATATCAACAGTCATTAAAAGACAATCTTGTTTAATACACTTTCATTGTGTTTTTTAAGTTCCCACAAATTCTAAATCAAGTTATTAAACGACAAGGAAAACTTACGTTTTTTTATTTAAAATTTTAATTTAAATTTAAATTTTTGGATAGGCTAGCAATTTAAAATTTATATTTTATAGCAAACCCACCTAAAAACCGTTTTCTTCATTGATTACTATCACATCTCCTCTCTATCTGACTCAACAACTAAAAGATTCTCTCTCTCTCTCTCTCTCTCTCTCTCTCTCTCTCTCTCTCTCTCTCTCAGTCTTTCCCTCCCAAGCCCTCCTCTCTTTGCAGTAGGTCTCCCTTTCAAGCTTCTCTTTGGAATCCAAGCTATCTACCATCTTCCATTGTGTCTACTATGGCACTCACAGAAATAACAAACACCTCAAATTCATCACGAGTGAGGAAGGTAGACTTGTATATTCGCATCTTGAATAAATATGCACCTATCAGAAAAGAACGTCTAAACGCACAGGAGAAGCAAGAAAGAAGACAGCAGGGTCATTGTAATGTGGATCTTTGGGTTGATGGGTATTTATATCCTAATGATCCTTCTTCAAATTTCTCTCCATCTTTCACAGGCCTATCCTCATTCATTCATTTTGTTTGGAGAGGGTGAGAATGGGCTCCTTGGATATTGCAAACGCTTAAGTATATGTGATGCATGGAAGGTTGAATTTCTAAACTCACAAATTCATAGCTTGCAAGTCACTTTGAGTAGTGTGCAACAAGCTCTCGAAATTACACAGAATAATATTTTACAGCTACAGAGAGGGCAAAGAGAAAGAGGACCACATCCTCAAGTTACAGCTACAGAGAGGGCAAAGAGAAAGAGGACCACATCCTCAAGTTACAGGATACAATCTCACATATGAAGAGCACACCCATGGGAGCTAGAGAGCGAAAGAGGACAATGAACAACATTCAGGCACTTGCAATTGGTGGTGGTGCTCTCAAGTGAAGAATTCATGCAACAAGGTTTGTTTGATTTTTGGTTATAAGTTATTCTTATTAGAGTGTATCTATTGTTTGATTTTTTCATTAACTATTAATTCATTATATAATATTGCCGCTATAAGTAATCTTTGTTAGTTCATTACATGACCTTTCTTAAAGATACGTGTGGTGATAATGGTCCTCAAGATATTGGAGATATGTCACATATCTGCGTGAGAAAACATGACATACTTTCCATAGTTCGAGATCCACTCTACAAGAAGGTATGACAGATACTTATAAATGAGATAATGAAAGATATAACTAATATCGTAGGCATTGAGGAAGTTCAGAATGCATGCGATGAAGTGGGCATAAGTACAAAAGGATACCAGGCTCTCCATCAATTACTGCAAGATACACTTCGCAAACAAGGCATCACATGAAATATTTTTCCTGCCCCAAGAAGATTAAGATTAGCAAAGAGGACCTGCAACAATAAACATGTGCAACATAAGATTGGAGAGTACCATTGTGTCAATGATGTGCTGACTATTAGAGATTGGGGAAAAAAGCAAGGCAACAATGGTAATATTGTGGTTCCTTATTTTACGAGTTCAACAATATATTTGTTGACCTACAACGTCTTCTGAAAGTTATGATCTTATTCTATGGATTACCTAATAATTGTAAGTAACTTTAATCTCTTGCAAAGTAATTGAAAAAGTCTGAAAAATCAAAGCTTAATTAATTTTGTTTGTCATGCAAGGTAACAAAGTTAGCTTTGTGTTGAAAATGGATGAGTGTCAGATTGTGAAAGGAAAGAGGGTAGAGCGAATATCACACTCATGAGTGTCAGATTGTGAAAGGAAAGAGGGTAGAGTGAATATCACACTCATGAGGCTATGGCATATGCAAAAAGTTCAGAGTTATCATCTTTTCTCAGTAAAGACACATTTGAGGGGAATACTGAGATCAATCAAACTTCTGATAGGGAGAGGATTTGCAAGCTAGACCTTCCCTCATATAGTGTCCAATCTGAGAAAGAGATATAGTGGCTTGGGACATTTAAAGTACCAAAAGAGACACATGAAGTTCTCTCTTGGATGTTTGATAGGATCCCCTGGATTACCACTATCATCAAAGCACAGATTCAGAGAGAAAAACTTGAGGTAGAGGGCAAGGGGTCTCATACAGTAGATTGGCATTTGGGGGGTGACCTGAAGACAATAAAGTGCTTGCTTGGGTGTCCAGACGGTGCCAACACCCCAAATCCTTTTCCGTGGTGCATGAGAATAGTGAGGGAAAACAAAAAAAAGTCGGGAAAGAAGAGGATGCTTGAGAATCAAGATATTGGACGATGCTGGCAACTAGGTTGGAGGTGTCTTGTCTGCCAACATGCATGCTAGCTATGCCAAATAGGCATTTGAAAGACCCAGAATGGAATCCTATAATTCCATTTGAGAGACCCAGAATGGAATCCTATAATTCCATTTGAAAGACCCAGAATGGAATCCT
The DNA here is from genome assembly GCF_041138505.1 of Cibotium barometz. Lineage (NCBI taxonomy): Eukaryota > Viridiplantae > Streptophyta > Polypodiopsida > Cyatheales > Cibotiaceae > Cibotium > Cibotium barometz. The sequence continues at coordinate 46,767,184 of NC_141073.1, read as the reverse complement.
ATAATTCCATTTGACTTGAAGAATGTCCACTTCTGTACACTGCATGCATTCATGCGTGTGTTTGACCGTTTGCTCAAATGTCACATAGCTTATTTTACCTTGCATTTACCATGCAAGGTAAAGAACGACAAGAAGAAGCTATTCATAAAGTAGAGAAACTACTCAACTCAATTGGGTGCCATGGTAGCAATGTGCAGATTACTGTTAACAAAAAAGACCTCTGGCATGAATCATGAGGTTGCATAACAAGTGTCCATGAGTGGAAATAAAGCAAGATGTTTTTTGGAGAAGCCAGAAAATGCCAAGGACTCAACCAAGCCTTGGAACTTGTGGAAGGATTTATGCAAATGTACAACATTTGAGTACACCAATTCAAGCCTTGTAATTCTATGTGAGAAGGTTTGGTCAGACTTCAATAAGATGGTGAAACTTTTAACCAAAAGCATGACAACCACAAAGGAGCAACAAAAATTTAAAGACGAGCTTTCTAATTTTACGAAGTCCATGGTTGATACATGGGGTGAAACCAACATTACGCACTACATGGTAAACACATTTTCTCCTTCCTACTGGATATTAAGAAAAGAGTATGAATAACTACTAACTCTCTTAATTTTTTTATAGCACATTCTTTATGCTCATGGTGCATACTTCATGAATGAGTATGGTTCTCTGGACATCTGCTGGAGCACACAAGGAATGGAGAAATCTCACTATCAAGCAAGAGGAGTAGATTTTAAAAACACTCGGCATGGAGGAGGAAAGACTTGTACAAATTACCTCAATGAGATGTTTAATTGGTTTTACAGATACACTTTTGGGCAAAAAATTATCCGTGGAAAGGGCACATATGAGTACTCTAGCAAGGGAAGCAAGAAATAATACCAAACAGAGAAGATCACTAAAGTGGAAAGCTGGCACCACAGGACCAACACATCATGTAGCATGGAGATCTTCATGAAGACGCATAGGAAGAATTTGGAAGTAGAAATAGCACTTTGAAATTGAAAGTATTTGGAATAAAGTTGTAAACGTTTTTGACTTAGGAAGTAAACATTTAGAAGAAAGTTGTAAAGCTTTTTGACTTGAAAATAAAAAATAATTGCAATATTTACAGTGAAAATATTGAAGATTTACAGTGAAAATATTTACACGAAAAGAGCTAATTGCTCTTGAGTCTCTTCTCTTCTTGCTCCCCCTCTTGGGTAGGCATTTTCCCTCTATAATGCAAAACCTCTTACTACTATAGCCCTTGAGTGACTTTACATCATCCACTCCTGCACCTAGGACATAACTTGAATAACATAGAAAATAACATGCTCGAGAAGGCCAAAAACTAGGGCTGTATCCAAAGATACGGATGGCAGCACACCTCTATAAGCATGACTTTATGTATATTATAAGGTATAAATGCATACCGTGTATACCTAGATATAGGGCTTTCAGTTAAAGGAGTGGAATCTCTGCATCCCTGGAGTACTTTGCTATGATATATAATAAATATATTTTTGTCGATAGAAGAGACATAGTGTGCAAGAGCGGCATCTTGTCCAACTCTTGCACAAGCAGCACCACCTCGTCCAAGAAATCCATCGGCGTCGTCAAGATCTATCTGCATTGACAAAGAGCTAGGAGGGAACAAACTAAAGTAAGAAATAATTCAAACAGACTGAAGCAATAAGAATTAAACCAGACAAACTAAAGAAAGAATTAATTCAGGTAATAGAAGCAATAATTTACCTTCTGGTTCTCATCCTCCTCCAATTTCGCTGCCTACTTTCTATTAATTAGGAAGGATGGTAGCCCAAGCATGACAAAATTGGACGTCAATCACTCCTCATGGACGGATGACGTTCATCAATGATGGTGGAGGCCTTAAACTCTGCCACATCAAAATTTGTGCTGAGAAGTTCCTCCTCCTTCTCGGACACAAGGTCCAGGACCTCTTCTTCTGCAGACTGAGCACTTGAAATAAAGGATTGTTTTGATTTATCAGTCCTTCTTTTAAGCTCCTCTTTTGTGTAATCCTCCTTATCAGCATGAAGAAACAGATAGGCAACAAACCCAAAATGATATTCTAGCAACCTGCATTTCCTGCCATGCATTGGGCACATGTCAACACAAATCTTGATACGTTGATCATCTGAGTAAGTGTCGCACCTCTTCGACATGGTTGAATTCTGAGACGAGGTGACTGTTGTGAGGCTTGACATGTGGACATACGTAATGGACCCATAAGAGACGGTCCCCCACCGACCAACCTGCAATAGTCTTTCCACTCTCCCGGGATGTCCTTGCCATGTCGTTGTTGATAATCTCCTCTAGACCGAAAGGAACGTTGAACATAGGCTCTACATGGCAAAGGGATTTCTCCTGCGGCCCATCCCTCCTCAGTAGATCAAAGAGATGCTCTGTGGCGCTAGGCTCGTCCAATCTCCTCCAGTAATAAATCATCCACATTAATCATCTGCAGCATTGTATAAGTGAGAACCCTTAACCTCCATCGCTTCTCTAATCCGGGGAAGATGAGTAGTCGGAAGAAATGAACATGAATTGGAGCCTTTCTTAAGTAACTGGAGAAGCGACAACTGTTAGTAATAGTGTAGTGGGATAACTCCAGTAAATAATCCAAATGAATAATATGATATTCTACCACGTCCCCCATATTTTGCACCCTTCTCACCAAAAAGGCTCGAAACACCAGTTCCATTGATAATTCCATCGATTACCCATTAATCAAAAAATACGACTAGCTTTCTCAGAAAGACATTGTAGTAATAATCGATTTAGTGACCAACCTTGAATGAAATGTCCGGGTAGAATCCGTTCACCGTGCGATAAGGGGAAAGCAACGACGTCGGAATGCACCTATCGCACCGTGTATGGTATGGCCATGGAAAAAGTTGACTCGCACCGTGGTGGACGCACAATGGACAGTATGGAAAGCGAGAAAATTTCAAGTGCAAAGAAAAGCAGAAAAAAACTTGCACCATCTTTATATAGGTCAAATAATAGGGCTGACGTCACATGATTGAGGATCAAATGCCGTGTGTGGAAGGGCTTATGTCATCATCGATTCATGAATTGCCACGTGTAGGGCTGACGCTGTCAACGTATGATTGCGTTTTGATCTATAAAAAGGAGGAATATTTTCTTTTCCACGATATTTTTCACGATTTTTTCCAATTTGTTTTCTCCACACTTTGCTCGTGCAGCTCGCTCAATCGATCCATCCCAGCCATTGTTTCAAGCGCTTGCAAGTTTTTCTCTCTCTTCCCCTTTTCTTTCTCTGATCTCGTTCACAGTGCGATATGGCTATTCTTCATGTGAAATGGAATCGACATATCGCTTCGTGGATGGCTGGGGGAATTTTATTCATGAGAGATTTTGTTCATGGTGCGATATATCTATTCTCCATGTTTTCGAATTGAAATATCGCTCCGTGGTGGTCGGGTCTGAAAATTTTAATAAGTGCTTGTTTCATTCATCGTGCGATGTATTTATTCTCCATATTTTGGAATTGGAATATCGCTCCGTGGACGGGTCTGAAAATTTTATTTATACTTAAGTTCTTATTTCCTTCACCATGAGATATACCTATTCTCCATATTTTTGAATTGGAATATCGCTCCGTGGGGACGGGTCTGAAAATTTTATTTAAATGTTCTTGTTTCATTCACCGTGCAAAAGAACGTTGGTCCAGATTTGGATTCCCCTTATCGCGCGATGGATGGTGGTCATGTGACTTAGCTAATTACTCTGCCTTCTCTTTTCTAGTGCTATAATGGCATGCACAAAACAGACCGTTAGGAGAGTTTCCGTGCCAGGCCCGATCGAGTTCCACATATTCTAGAGAAAACAAACCGTCAGGACGTCTTTAGTGAACCTATGCTTCTTGATGTCAAACCCAGCACCAACACGGACATTTCAAAGGCCAGGGTCACTTTGCAGAGGCAAAGAAAAATGTTTGCGGAGATAAGGAAGGTGCAGGCGGCTGTCAATCTCCTCATCCCCAAAGCTCCTTTCTGGAGGATTGTTAGATCCATAAGCGACAGAATAAAGTGGAAAGGTTACTCTAAATGGAAGAGTAGCACCGCCGCATGTCTTCAAGAGTCATGCAAGGACTTCCTTATAGACTTATAGATCCATAAGCGACAGAATAAAGTGGAAAGGTTACTCTAAATGGAAGAGTAGCACCACCGCATGTCTTCAAGAGTCATGCAAGGACTTCCTTATAGACTTATTAAATGATAGTAACATTTGTGCTGCCCATGCCAGGAGGGTCACACTAATGGACAAGGACATGACATTAGTAAGCAGAGTTAGGTATAGGCATGATAAATTCATGCGACCTCTACCATTCAAGGATAGAAAGGTAGTAGAAATCCTCTCCATTCCCTCTGCTTTGAAGCGGAACAGGGCTTCTGAGACAAGGTGGTTATTGAAGAGGTGACAACAACAGGTTACAAGGGCTTAATAGGCTTGTAAAAGGGGGCGGATCTGAAAGGAAAGGAGACATTAGAAGAGAATGTTAATAGGGATGATTTGGTAGAAAACCTTCTAAAGTTAGAGGGAGAGAATAACGACAGACTTAAGGCAATGCCTCGTCAGATTATATGCAATGTCTTGTACATCGCCGAGCAAGAGGATTACCTCCATATCGCTCCAACGGATGTTCATATGCTCATTGAAAAGAAAAGAGAGATCAATGATAGTATTGTGCTTACTTGTTTAAGGTGTGTACTCTTCGCCTTTGTTTTGAATGCTTTCTTATTTTGATTTCTTTTTCCCTTTCCTAATGTTTTTAATTCAATCTGCAGGGTACTATTGAAAGAGCTTTTGCCAGACCAGGCAAAGCAAGTATATATTTGTGATCCTTTGGTATCAACTATCCTGATTGACCCGTCGAGGTCTGACGAGGACCTTGCTCCTTATTTCCAGGGAGTTAGTTCGGGTACCTGCTTTGTTGTGCTGCCATATATAGAGAAGTATGTATTTTCTTTGGATTTTAAAGCTATTGATAGAATTTAAGTTATTAGTTGCCTGTGTTAGGTTTCTTATATTTTTTGTTTACTTTCTCAATTTCAGAGGGCACTGGTCTGCTTGTTTAATAAATGTGGTGAAATGCCGAACAATTTTTATGACTAGCCTTCTCTCGGAATGCACGGACAGTCTAAATTGTAAGTCATTATACTTTATATCGTTTCCTTCTTGCTTCCTTATTGTTGATTGTTGTAAGCCATTCTTTATATCGTTGACTGTAGAACATGTAAGAAGGCGACTTCATTGATTGAAACTCTATGTCTTGAATTGAAAAAGGATATAGAGTGGAAATTTCTCAAACAACCCGTTCCGATGCAAAAGGATTCGCACTCTTGTTGGCTGGCATGTAGTCGCAAATTTCTGGAAGTTCCTCCTTTCCAAGTACACTAGTTTTGACAACTATGTAAGTTTCTTATGTCATTTTAATATAATTTCTCTGTGTTCATTTCATGAGAGATCCTGCATTATTCTAATTGACTTTTATGTTGTTGCATAGTCTGTTCTCTCAGATGAGTTCTGGCTGTGGAGTGTGCGGGCAAAGGCAATAAACATTATCCTCAATAATGCAATTATGCCTAATGACCCTGACTCGCCACTTCCACTAGTTTTGCTAGCACTAGTGCATCAAAGAAGAGAAAAAAGATGCCGTTTCATTCCCCTATTAAGCATTTCAGCTTTAAACAAGGAGTCCCTGAGAAAGGGCAAGGCAAAGAGGAAGCTTCCATTTGCAGGAAAGAGCAAGGACAAGGCGGGCAAGGTGCCAACAAAGGAGAGAAAGGAGGAGGCCAAGGCTGAGTTAAAGGAGAAGGCCAAGGCTGAGGCTACAGAGCTCGAAATTGGCAATTAAAAATCATTGCTTAGTATACTTTTTTGAGGGCAAGGACTTTACAAAATTAACATACTTGAGGTAACTTCAAAATTCACAAAATACAAAATCTCCATTAATTGAGCGCGATATACCGTCAACATCCCAATCGGGATCTACCAAGGTCTTTGGCTCTAGTCGTTTTCGAACTTCCTATTGTTCACCTTGAATTGTGCTTTACTAATATCCTCACCTCCCATGATATTGAGGTGCTCTCTAATATTAGGAAGCTCCAATGTCTACTTGCACCTACAACTTTCACTACACCACTGGGCAACCGAACGCATATATCGAGAGGCAAAACAACTTGTTCATCTGCCTGCATTGGGACCCAACTATTCTTTTTCATCTACCGCTCATAATAGAAGCGTATGTGTAGTGTGGCACGAGCTTTGAGATACCAAAATGAGACACTAGATTCTACTATATTGCACTTGAATGTGTCATCCTTATGTATCCCTTCTACAGTCCTGCACTGGTCTCCAAGCAAGGCTACCACGTCATCACCTAATACCTTCTTGCACATAAACATGGTAGGTGCTTGTGAGAAACAAAATTGATTGAACATCTTGGCACAAAGATGTATTGGGCATACCCAACTAAGACTCACAGATCGAGAGGGCTTTGCAAACTTCAAAGACCCTTGTATATCACAAAGACCCTTGTATATCACAAAGCATCTTTGATTTCAAAGACCATTATAGTCCAAGCATCTTTGACTTCAAAGACCCTTGTATATCACAAATTAGCATCTTTGATTTCATGACCATTATAGTCCAAGCATCTAGAAGTGGCCATTCTATAGAAGATAGGGGTGGAGATGTATTATCTGTAGCTTACCAAACCCATCATCCTGCTTTGGCACCAAATAGGAGTGCCAGTAAAAGAAGACCTTTTCCTTAAGAAGTTCTGCACTTGTTTTACAAGAAAACATTGCCTGGCCAATGTCTACATGCAATGCTTGAAATGTTCCGGTACCAATGGTTGCTTCTCTACCATGTTTGAAGGAAAAATATCTGCAAATAAGAAATAAGTCGACTTAGATTGAAACATCTCTCTCAGAAAATCTCACATGCCCCATTCTACCTGCGATACTTACAATTGTATGGAAATCGAGCTTGTTGGAGCGAAGATGGATATCTCGTGCTCTGTAAACATGTTGTACCGTGGCCTTGTAAACAACCTTTCCAATGGTGCTCCAGTACATTTTACCGCTGTCGAACTCGGTGAGGCCCGATTGTAGCAGGCTGTAGATAAATCCATGCGCTCTTACGAAATGCCTCTCCCACCCAAGCACCATCATCGTCCTTCTTGTTGTGCAAGGATATCTCCTCAATCTCGTCTTTTGGTCTTCTTGGTGCGGCCATATCTTCTTGGAAGCTAGAGTAGAAAGGTTATGTTTAGAGTAAAAAGGAAAGAGATGTGTAGACTAGGGTTTTACGGAAGCTTTGAAGATGAAAGAGATGGAGCTCCGAGAAGGGAGGGAGATTAAGATGGAGGAGAAAGTTTAGGGCTTTGGGCTTTGGGCTTTGATGGTTTCATTAGGGTTGGGCAAATGAGATAGAGATGGAAGAGAAAGAGAGGAAGAGTTTAATTTGGACGTTCAAGAGGGAAAGCAGACTTGAAAATGAAATTTTTGATTACAATAAAATTTGAGATGGGTTTTTGGGGGAAAATGTGAGTTTTGGGGGGATCTCGAAAATTTCAAAATAATAAGGATTTTTTGAGCCACAAAAATGGTAGGACCATACCTACCCTAAACCCCCTACTTTTTTAAAGAGACAAGTGTAATTATTAGTACTGAAAGCCTAGTCCCCCTCCCTATAGCCTGGTCTCCCTCCCTATATTCAAAGGAGACCAAATGTGCACAATCCTCTATTCCTATTGGTCCATTGCTAATTACTTTCATTAGTAAAAGGCCCAAAATATGTCCTAATGCTTACTTTATATACTCTCCTTGTAGATATTTAACATATGATTTCTTATGTTATGTTATCGGCTTCTTAAGAAGATTTCCTCCCCTTAAAATCTTTTCTCGGACTCACGAGATGGGTCTGAGATAAATTTATCTCTCTATGCTAGGTATGGATTATACAAAAATACACACATGTCTCAATGATTGCATGCTATTTAGAGGGATTAATAAAGATGCAACACAATGTCTACAATGTGGAGAGAGCCTCTATAGAGATGATTTGCAAGGAGGCAAAATTTCCCAAAAGGTGTTGAGACAGATAGATTCCATATCCATTGAGATGGTTTGTCTCAATGTTATTGAGGTAGTGTGTATGAACGAGAAAAACGTTAATAGATTAATTCTCACTAGCCAATTGCATCTAGTGGTACATTCGCTTGATGAAGTGGCACTTTGTGATGTTGTTCATGTTTGATGAAGTGGCACTTTGTGATGTTGTTCATGTTTGATGTATTTTTGTTTCATGAAAACCTTAAAGGATCTGAAAACATATGTCTCGCATATATCCTTCCATGCCATAATTGTGGAGAAATGAGGAGAATGGCCGACTAATCACTAATGTGCCACAAGGAAAATGGAGGCGATGAAGACTAGATGAAGCATTATGCTAAAAGGTGAATGCATTATGCATTCTAAATAGTATCATCATGGAAAAGTTGATTGGGAGATATAAGGATGCAATCAATAGACGAAAGGATGAGAGAAGAGCTTTCAGAAGAGCAAATAGATGCTTACCATTCCCACACAGCTTAGAACCTCTACCAAATGTGATCAATATAGAATGGCTTCTATGGCAATATTGGTGGCATCAAAAAATGAAAAGATGATCACAAGAGAAGAGCATGAGTATGCATGAGGATGCATGAGGATGTGACCCTGAAGTAAGGATATTCTTCATCTCTGTCTCATGCATCGATTGTTATATACCTTGTTTAATGCACTATACTAAAGAGCATGAGTATACATGAGGATGTGACCCTGAAGTAAGGATATTCTTCATCTCTGTCTCATGCATCGATTGTTATATACCTTGTTTAATGCACTATACTAAATATCATGCTTTTGTTTAATGTTACTATAAACTATCATAATGCAATATGGTTAGAGGGAAGGCAATTTCGCATGGATCGTGTGGATTCTAAAAGAAACACATTTGATTATGGTGTGATAGTAACTTTTGAGGAAGAAAGTTGAGCTAGTAGACATGATACCAATTTCATAAACAAAAATCTTGAGTATTGTGGAACTATCTATTCAAGATATTCTTGAGGAGCATTTAGTTTATTAAAGAAAAAATTAAACATGTGGCTTTGATCAATTAGATAAACTATTTTCCTTCAAAAGTTTTCAACTATCTTTATTTTTTTTTCATCAAACATGGCTTTAAGGGTTCTGATGGATTTTTAAAAAAAACTATCATCATTTTTTGTATGTATGTCACATGTATAATCTTATTTTAATCTTCAACAACTCTCTGGAAATTTAAATCTCAATATAACAGCGAAATTTTGTTGCTACACTTACTACTAAAAACAATGAAATTACATTGTAGCATCGAAATGTCGTTGTTGTGGGGGGTAGCTACCTAGCAGACAGCAAAATTTTTCTACTAAGCAATGAAGTAGTAACGAAATTTCGCTATTTATTGATGCTATTGAGAAACGAATTATCGCTGCTGAGCAGCGATGACAGAATGCCCCGACATCTCAAAAGCCTAAACACTATTGGAATGCTGCTATGCCCACGATGTGTTGTAGTGAGTGGAAAGATTGATAGAATCAACATGAGGGTGGATAATCTTATGCTTGATTGGATGTCAAAGGATGATGTGAAAGGAGCCTAATTATCATTTTGTATATTGTTTATTGAAGGACCTGTGCAATTTAGAAACTCGGGTGATTCATTTGGTCAAGTGCAAGAATAAAGTAAACAAAAACAATTCTAAGGGTTATAGGAACAACAGTCTCATGTGCTTGGTTAAAATCAATGAAAATGATGCTAGTGTTATGGGGAATCAACTAGAATGGTTAAGTGAGTATGGTTCTTTTCTTTTTTCAACAAATTGACTAGAACATTAAGTTAGTATGTTAATTTGTTCTTACCAAAGAACATTAACTAACATGTCACCTAGAAAGGAGGTGAAACATGAAGTATAAGTTGGACTGGTGGTTTAGCGAGGTTGTTTGAATAAGGCTTCATTTGCTCAAGTTTCTCTCCATGGGGTGCTCTCGTATCTTCTTAAACAAAGAACTTAGATAGTCCACTACAAAATTTTAAATGAAGTCATTGTGAAAATAGACATATCCTTTATCTACTTCTATCAATGACTTGGTTCTTTGACAAGCTACATGAAGTATCATTTTTCTCCAAGATTGATCTCATTCTCTCATCATCATGATGCCATTATGCTTCATCTAATGTGACTAGCTTTTAATGGAAAGAGGTTAAGGCTAATCACATTAAATTAAGCATAATAACAACATAATTGAGAGGTGGCAGATGAGAGTTTTACAAAATAGCTTAATAGAATGTTAATCACTTGATTAGCGAGAATTAATCTAACTCATAAGATTACTCCTAAGCTAATCCCTAAGCTGAAGCTATCCTAAACAAAGCTCTGACACCATGTTGCAAGTCATGGTGGATCACAGGTGAAGATGAGCTTCACGATTTAGACAAAATGAAAGCATAACTGGAAAGAGATTAAGGCTAATCACATTAGAGTAAGGATAATTCACATGTGTCTTAAAGGACAAGTACTCACGAGTCACGAGAAAACCCCACCACCCAGCCACTACCAAAGTCACATGTGTCGCGACTGTCCTTCCGAGAAAACCCCACCAGGCCACTACCAAAGTCACATGTGTCGCGACTGTCCTTCTTTTGTTTTTGCTTCTCGAATTTCACATGCTTGAAAGTAGCTAGAATTTCTCGAATTGGTTGGATAAATTATATTGAATAAAACTATTTGAACCATGAGCAAATTAAAACAGATGATATGAATGAGTTGTCAAGATCATGAATCTATCCCATCTTGTAATAAATCCATATGTATTGCTTTATCAATGTCTATATCTAATGGAAGCTCAATGAAAAGAAGGGGTTCCATATCAACGTCAATATCACCATTATGATCCAATGAAGAATTATCATGATTGATAGGTGACTCATTATCTTCTTCGGATTGATTTTCCTCATGCTCTTGATTGGGCTCCTCCAAAATGTTTTCTTCTTCGTCTTCTTCCAATGAGCCAATTTAAGGTAGTACTTGCACCTTATCCACAGATTTGGCCTCGACATCTTTATCTTAAAAGATATGTTTTGAATGAGGGAAAACTTGTATAATATATCACCACTTTGGATCAATTCGATCGGCATGAAACACAACCTAATATCATAAAGCAAAGGGGTTACACTTTTATTATACTATACCAAGATTTAATTTGGGATTAGGTGGGTTACTAATATGTTGACAGTGTTGGTATTACGAAAGTATCTTTCTCATCATTCGAAAACTTGGTGGAATCAATTTGAAAGAACCCATTTGGATGTTTCTTCACGGTTTCTTAAGCACCTCTATATATCACCTTTTGAAATCAAAGATGAATAGACTAAATTCTCTAAATCCAATCTCAAGAATATCCTGAATAGTTCCACAATACTCAAGATTGTCCTCTATAACATTTCCCACTCTACTCCCTTAATCTCATTCCCATAGCTTGGAAGACCATTGAGATTGCATGTTGAGTAGGTCCATTAGCATATTGGTTTTGATGTTGTATTCCCACTCTACTCCCTTAAGGGTTCTATCAATCCATTTGTCTAAAGGTTTTGTGGAATCTCCAATGAGTTTGCAAGTTGGGGAAGGCTCTTTTTGCATAGATTTTGAGTTTGAACAAGATGGCATGAAAGTCTCTATACCTTTAGTAGATGTGGGTGCTATTGTGTCCAATAGAGAGCTTGCAATACAAGGAGAGCTAGAGTTTGGATCATTCATTACTTGAGGTTTAATTGATTGTAGGGAGCCTCCTATAGGTATATTGTGCCCTTGGAGCTATTGTTGATATTGCACTATTGAATTAATGCACTCTATGACCTCTTGGAGGTGTTCTACCCCCTTTGTAGTGCTCATGATTGCGTGCAAAATATCATGCAAATAGATGTAGGAACATTGGTGCATTACAAGTCTCAATATTGTATTGCCAATACTATCACGATCGAGGTACTCCGCCCGAGATGCATGGATGTCCCAATTTTAGAGAGAGTGAACGAAAGTGAGTACCCTCATCTTGCAACCACCCAAAATATCATGCAAATAGATGTAGGAACATTGGTGCATTACAAGTCTCAATATTGTATTGCTAATAAAGTGTTTTAAGTATCCCAAAATCCCATGTGGTCATATAGCGTATAAAAGGACTCATTAGCATGTTAGTGTGGGTAGGGTGAGCTTGAATTGCTCTAGGAAAAATGTGTGATAATGTGGTGAAGTTTGTTTAATCCTTTTTTTGAGCTCTTAATTTTGCTATTTTTTTATGAACATTAACCCTAGGCTTCTCGTCTCTGGCTATAATAGTTGCCCATATCTTAGGCATCAATTCTTGTGCCACCACGACACTTGCCTTTGGATAGTCAGATTCTTTATGTTGGCCCATACCTTGCGACTTGTTGAAGGAATTACACAAAGATGCAATTTCAATTGGCGCAAGACCAATATTTTGTACACTACTTGATAGCAATGTGTTAACAAAATCAGAATTACTTGTCATAATCATTTTTTAACCCCTACTTGTTGTCAGCTCAAATATTTTTAGGCCTATTCTAGTTTTTGGAGGTAACTATTGGAGTTGAAATATCTGTGAGCACTTTCAGTTAGATGTGTATCTCTAAGCCTTGTTTGAGCATAAATGTATGGGTAGCCTAGACTCAATCAAGCTATACACCTAGGTCAATTGGTGCAGTGCTACCTATACCTATAATATATAAAGCCTTGCAGCAAGCGTTCAGCTCTTAGGCATCTTGTTGTACTCATTGACCACACTTAACACCCTGACCCTTGGATGTGTTATATTGAAACAACCTATGTGCATGACAATGCCAAATGCCATCTAAGTACATAAGCATGTAATGTAAGCAAGGCAGCTCTACTTGCACATACATACCGCTACCTCCCTAACACACATGCTTGAGACAAAACAAATTATTATTCATCCATTGAAGGGAATCCATCACTTAAATTTCTGCTAGTGTGAACTCACTAGACAACAGCCAGAGCTACCCTCTAGCTCCCGCCAAGCCCATGGTGTGAACATCACCTTTGTTTTCAATCTCGGGGCGGTCACTCATAAATATATAAGCATAACACATGGGTTCAGCAGAAGGGATTTTAAAAATCCTTTTTTAACACATTTTTTTACATACAGAAGGCTACCATTTAAAGGGGGTATTTACAAATTGAATAGAAAAAGGGTGTGATTTATTCATGAAAAATTCACAGACAAGGGGTTTTTAAAAATGGGCCTTGAACGCACGCGATATAGAGGGTTTCCATATAGTGAACCCCTAGAGTTTTTAATTTATGGAGGCATGGATTCCCAATCACCTAGCGAGCAGTGGTAGGCGAGGCCTAGTTGCTCGGTGCAAGGTTACGTAGGCATGGTAGTTAGGTTCCAGGTGGATTGTATAAGGCTGGAGTAACACCATCCGGAGGTCATATCTCAAAGAGGATCTGGCTTCTGGGTGTGAAACTCACAGTGGTTGGAATCCAAGGCATATATTAAATTCTATAAACCATATCACTAGATAGGAAAAGTCCACCTGGCTAGTTCAATAGAGTGCAGCTCATATCCAAACCATCTTGTTGACTCAAACGAGCAATCTGTTTTGTATCTTTTCATCGCATTTGCATGTGTCCGGTGTGAAGATGTAGGAAGGGATTTGTCATAAACCCTTCTCTTATGTGGAATTTCACTAGTTGAATGCTACCAACCTTTTGCTTATGTGGAGTTTCACCAATTGAATGCTGCCAACCTTTAACTTGGAGTTTCACCAATTGAATGCTGCCAACTCGCTTATGTGAAATTTCACCAAACTAAATGCTACCAACCTTGTGCTTATGTGGACCAGTCAACACAGCAGCTGTGCTGGCGTAGCCGAGAGTATGGCTGAAGTTGTAGCTTTGCGTAGCTAGTGTAGCCGAGAGTCTGGCAGAAGTTATAGCTTTGCATAACAAAGTTGGCATAACTCATGTGGAGATGGTGGTGGATCATGCGATGGCAGAAGGGAAGCAGGCGAGTGCAGTTGGTGTGGAGTAGACGTTTGTGTGGGTTGGGTGGGGAGAAAAGGAGGTGATTCATTGGGGCCCAATTGGCATAGGCAAGAGCGGAAGGAGACGATTTATTGTGCTTTGCGCAGAGGAGGCGGGCCTGAGTTATTTGTTGGTAACTAAAGTTGGCTCTTAGCTAAACAAAGGCATGCACATAAGAAGACAATACTGCTCTTGTGGCATCATGGCAGGGATGGAGGCAGGCGAGTGTGTTTTGATTCTAAGAAGTGACCGAAGTCAAAACCCCAACTTTGTGTCACATCTTTTGGTGGAGTCGACGGGCAGGTTTTATTTAGAATTATTCTATTTTAACCTCAAGGTCCCGCATGATTAAAGAAAAGTTATTTTGAAATAAGTAAATTCCCCTTGTTGCTACTCATCTTTTGGTGCAAGATGTTTAACATTCCGGTGTTCCAAGGATCGGAAAGAGAAGACCCGGGGAGCTATCTCCGAGAGTTTTACCGAGCATGCCGCTTGATGGGTTGGTCTATGAAGAAGAGGGCATAAATACTTCCAAATTTCTTGGAGGGTGTGGCTTTAACTTGGCATGAGGTTTTGCCAGAGAAGTCCAAGAATGATTGGGAAAGGTTGACCAAAGCAATGAAGGAGAGCTTTGGGAAAGTGGAGTCACCAAATGCTTTACTATTGCAATTGGATCAGATTTTCCAAAAGGAAGGAGAGTCAGTTTCTACCTTTTCAGTGAGGTATGAAGCCTTGTTCATCAAATATCAACAAGCTGCTTTACATGTTGTTGCTTCTTCTTTTTCACCTTCTATGGGAGATTCAAAGAGTTCTTTAGCAATGGAGCACCTTAAGATGAGCAAGTTTATCATGGTTTTGGATCCCCGCTTGCATGGAAAAGTTCTTAGTAAAGATCCCACTAATTTTAAAGAGGCTCTTCGTATTGCTTTGAAGAAGGAGGCCACTCTTCATATTGAGTCTACATTCCAATCTTCTCCGAGTGTGCCGACCCCACCACGAGTAGAGATAGCCTCAACAAATCAGGTACAAGCTCCTCCTAAAGGATGTTAGTCTCCTTGCACTTTGTGATATCAATCTTGTCAGGATTGACTTGGTGAGGCTCGATGGGGTTACCTTTCTCCTCTATCAATCACAAGTTGTAATGATAGAACACAAGCCTCTCCAACTGTGCAGTCGAGAGCCTATTCCTCTTCTTGGTGTTGAAAAGTGCCCATGTACTCCAGTTTCACTCACAAGGTCCTGAACTACAGTCTTGTTGAGAGAACTCTCATGGCAATGCATCTCTGCAAATAAAAATCAATGCCATTCATCATTGAATAGAAGTATAAGACTGTCAATATTCTTAGACAAGTTATACTTAGTCACTTTTTACTTACCAAGTCCATAAGAGTACCAAGGCCATATTTCTCCCACCAAGACACAGGCTCCAATTATGTTTCCCTCAGTTGTGTTGTTGGTCGTCCAAACATGTGGCTATTATTCTCATATATGAGAAGCTCATCCTCCAGCATTCTCATACGCTGCACATCACCATCCACTAGCCTGGAAATGTAAGAGCTCCATCCTACCTCTAGCTCTTCACTCAAGTACTGCTCTCTTCAGAGGATGCAAATTGTGTGCAACTACATGGATTAGCCTATGAAACCAATCCCAACGTTGGTTCCATATCTCCCTAATATCTTGAACTCTACATACGAGTTCAAAGTTGCAAGTGAAAAAACAAAAAGTAAGCAATGAGCATATACTTCAATCTTCTAAGCTCTATGATCTATCTAACTTCAAGAGAAAGAATAAGAGTTATACCTCTCAGGAGACAATAATGTACAAGCATCGAGGGCTTCTCCAATCTTGTCCATGAACTTATAGAGGAGCCCAATGGTACTCCCCTCCATGTCTGTAAGTCGAAGGACACTATACATGGGATTGTGTGTCTTGAGACAAGTGCCTGCACATCATTCCACCAAGTCTCCCTCATGACCATACGAGCAAATGAAATTGACTTTGGTGCATCTTTGTCATCCCATTTTGCCCACTTAGGACATACCATTGTATGCATTAGGCCATGGCGCAACCTCACAAGCCTCTCCACCACAATGAACATGTAGGCAAAGCGGGTTTTTGGATGGCTTCAAGAGCTTAAAATTAGAATTGGCTCTATTCATGCTTAGCACTTTTGGCCTCTTGGTGACAAAGTTCACCATACTAGAGGCTATAGAAAAAACGTTTCTCACCCAATCCAGCTTTCCCACATCTTCTATCATCAAATCAAGGCTATGTGCGAAATAGCGAAGCTGCGCTCCCCCCCTCGCCGTCGCTGCCTGTGCCCCGCTACTCCTTTCCCCTTTGCCACCCTACTCACGCATGCACCCCCTCCCCTTTGCCGTATGTCTGCCCCCCTATCTTGCCCACCTACGTCCCCCTTCTCCCGCCTTCGTCCCCCCTCCTCCCTCTTGTGCTGCTGCGCCCCCCTTCTCTCCCCCTGCCCCCCCCGCCTGCGCTCCCCCCTCCTCTTTTTCGACTGTGTGCCCTCCCTTTGTCCTGCCCGCAAGCCCCCCCTGCGAGAATGTGACTAATCACATCATCACCAAGATTTTGAGCAATAAGGCCCAATGCTTTGTTGTTTTGAAGTAGCTCAACCTCCCGAACTTGTTCATCCTCAATCAGGTGCCAAAGCCCCTAACGCAAAAGCAAGTACATGGTCTTGCTTTGCCATTCATCACCATTAAATCTTGAGATGGCTTGTACATGCTTCATAAGAAGAGGGTTTTATCTTGAACCTTGATTTTAGTGCTCAGGCAGTGTCTATCCCTTTTACATGTGGGTAAGATGAACATTATGTGCTAAAATTAAACTAGATACAGTGAAAAAAATCACTTAAATTGAGCAATGCAAGTGGATGAGATGGATTGATTAAGTACTAATCACAATGATTAATAGAGCTAAAAATTGGAGGATAAAATTGACCAAACCAATGGTGTTTTTTATGGGGCTTTTTGCTTGGCCTTCTTGCCCTTGATGAGTACCTTTGGATGGGATCCACAATCAACTCAATTTTGGACAGAAACCAGCTCAAATCCACGTTTATGCCCGACTGGTTTTTTTGATCCCACAGCTGCTGTCCACCAGTGGATGAAATGGACTCAAACTTGGTTTGTGGGTAGCATTGCTAACCCGCAAGTGGCTAAAAGGACTTTAGTTGATTGCATCACTCTCGGTGGAATAAGAGAACAGACCAGTTGGCGCCACAGAGCAAAATACGCGACCTGGAGATGATTTTAGTTGAAATCACATGGTGGGATTAAGCGCCTTGATATGGGGAGTAAGTGGCTAAAAGATCTCAGAAAATGTTGAGAGTATGGAGATTGAGGCTTTGCAATCTCAGCCTCTTTCTTAGGTAGAAGATAAGGTTGGACTTAAGTGAGTGCAAATGGCTTATAGACTGAGATTAATGCAATGTGAGTTGGAAGAGATGAATGCTAAGGTATAGGGAGAAAGAACTTGGCTCTGATACCATGTTAAAACTTGTGAATCCAAGCTCCCATGGAGATGGTGATTCTACGAAAGACTATACCAATTAACATGTGATTAGTGCTAAGATAAGCTAGGGTGGGTGATACCTAAGAACAATCATGAATGAATGAACTAGAATAATTAAGTTTTAGACTCAAGCACAATTAGGTTACAAGAACAATCATGAATGAATGAACTAGAATAATTAAGTTTTAGAATCAAGCACAATTAGGTTACAAGATTAAGATGTGTACTCATAAAGAGGCTTGATTCCATTGAAAATGACCCCATTTATATGAGGGAGGAATAAAGCTTTGATAGCTCGTGTGGGATAACTTTGACTAGGTGACTTGGCACTTTAGCATCACTCCTTTCAACATACATATCCACAATGTATGTGGTGCTTAGCTTTCTAAGGTGTCTCCAAAATCACACAATATTTAAATTTTGTATGTGTATAATCCCTTTGTTATTAGGCTAAGCAAATGTCTACAACAATAATTGGTGCTTACATGTACATGTGTCTCATAAATCACACACATATTTTCATTTGGAGATATTTGTGAGGTTCAAAGGCCATGTCTTGCTTTGTAAAGTGTGGTTCTCATCCTAAAAGCTTAGGCTTATAAGTAGTCTATTTATTATGAATTTTATGAGTTTCAACTTTTCACACAATCGAAATAAGCTTCCTAGATTCTTGCATTAGATTCATGTGCTTTTAAAGGTGATAAAAGAGCGAGATTTGTGCAGGTCATTGTAAGGATTTAGATTTGCCAAAGTGGGGTTTGCATGAGCTTCTGGTTCGCATGTTAATCGCCAAGGTGTTGTTATTTAAGCAATGTTATTAAACAAGTAAGTGTGAATACACATTAGGCTATACTCAGAACACTTACAGAGATGGCTTGTCTAGGCACTTGATCATGGACAAGATGTGCTATTTTCTAAAGCACGTGGCTAATTAATGAAGCTTTGAGGTATAAGTTTTTTCCTCATCAAAGTAATGTGCAATTTTGTACATTTTCCCTTTTAACATTATCTTTCACATCCTTTTCACACGATCAACAACCTTAATTCCTTAATGATTTTAGAACTACTTTCTCATATGTTTAGTCCACTTTGATTTATCCTAATTTCAATATAAGCTAGCCATTTTGGATTTCTAAGGATAATTTGGGACAAACTTTTCCCGCACATTGCCCCACGAAGGTTCACTTCAACCTTCCTTTGGCCTTGCTCAATGTAAACTTGGCAAAGAAGTTGAATAATAGGGGTGTGAGAAGACTGGCAGACTATTGGGATTGGGCCCCTGCAGGATGGAAGGAACTTGATCAAACAGCTGAGGAGTTTGGATTATTACATACCAGAGAGAAACTATTGGTCAGCCAGATACCGTGAGAAATTCAGAAGGTCGGGGTATCAACATCGTTTGATGACTCTTGTTGGGTTAAAGATTGGACGTGGTTTAATGGAGTTAAACTGAATAAGGGCTCAGCAAAAGTCCTGTACACATAGGTAAGGAAATTAGATATAAACATTGATTACTGCAACAAAGCCTGGAAGGAAAATTGGAAGGCTGGCACTTGGAGGAAGAGATGGAAGCTTATTTGGGAATCTAACCTACCTCTGAGGTTTTAGGTTTTCTTATGGAGAGTTTGCCTACTACTGGCCCTTCCAATTCGCGCCAAACTACTGCAAAGACTCTTTACCTTAGGATGCTGCCCAAGGTGTAGATCTGATATGGAGGATGGGAAACATATTTTCTGGGCTTGCCCTGCTATTAAAAGTTTTTGGTAGGCTGGGGAGATGGGTGGCTAGGTCATTGGGAATTCTGGGATTTTGGGGGGATTGGGGGTGTTGGGAAGGGGGGTTGAGGAAGAGGAAGCAGCTAATTGGTTATTAAACATCATTAGATATGTATGCGTGTGGGAAATATGGACTTCTAGGAACACTTTAGTATTTCAAAGAGGGTGGTAATCTAGTTTAGATGCTATTGAGATATTGCATGTGTGTAGATCTGTGTATTATGTTAACCAAATGAATGACATTAATATTCTTCAAGCCATTCAATCCATTCAGAATGGGATCATCAGATGTGCAGGGCTGATGATATTTGTGCATACTAGGCTCCCCTAACACTTGGATGATTATACAGGTGACTCCAGCAGATAATATGAAGATTAAACTTCCTAAATTTGGACCTAAAACCAAGAGATGGTACCTCAAGGAAAAGCATCCTATATACACTTTTGTGGCTTTTGTGGAGAACCCAATAGGGACTAGACCATTGGTACAAGCATGGACAGGTAAATATGTGTTAGAGAGACTTCCCCCCCCCCCCCCCCAACAAGGGATTCACTACTAACCTCATGAGATGATAGCTTCCATGCAACTTGGGTACGATTTATCGTGGAGCCAATCCTCATTTGTTTGGGAGGATGAAAGATAGGAGTTGCTATGCAAATTACTAAATTGCAACAAGTATGATATGGAGTGGGCCTTTATTCCCTCTTTTTGTGATGACATTAAAAAAACTCTTATATGCTGTAATTTCTGTCTTTTTGAAGTTATAAATATTCACACAAAAAGTAATCACAAAGGTTGCTTTTGCTTTTGACGCTTTTAGCGTGTTGGCTACCTCTGCGTTTTACTAGCAGAGTCAAAAAGCAAAATCAGAAGAAGAAATTCAGCAACATCGAGCAGCATTTGGTTCAACAGAAGAAATCAGAGAGCTTGCAGGTAGGAGAAGAAGAAGTTTATATGCCCTGGTTTCCACCATTGAGGGCGATGACGGTTGCTTCCATCTCCTCACCTCCTTCTTCGACGCAGGAGACCTGCTTGGCTAGCCTTGCTTGCACACTTGCCACCTGCCGCTCCCGTGCCATCATCCACAGGGGGGCGTGAAACCAGGAAACATCCTCTTGCATCGAGTGGAAGGCACCGATCATGAGGATGTATTTCTAGCAGACGTCGGCTTGGCTGCCACTATTGGCCCCGGAGAGATCCTTCATGATCGAATCGGAACCTCCCGCTACCAGGCTCCTGAGGTTATCTGGGGCAATTATGACCATCGCCCCCATGCTTGGAGTTTAGGCATCGTCCTTCACAGGCTTCTTACCTCTGCTTTGCCTTTTATTGATGGCCTCCCCTATGATGCCCCCGACTCTGCCATCCTATGCAACAAGTTCGAACTCGACACTTTTGGCCTCTCCCCTTCAGCACAAGACCTTCTCAGGGGCATCCTCTACAAAGACCTCAACTCCAGGCTTACCCTGGATGAGATTTTGTCTCATCCATGGCTTGTCCTCAGCACGGAGCCCATGATCGATGCCAACCTGAAGCATGGAGCTGTATCACAGTCGGTAACTGTTGATGAAGCACATGACAGGGCTCCCAAGATTACTGGAAAATGGCTGTGCGCAGGAGCAGGATATGCTACCAGCAACGTTGTGGTGACATGGCGCATGCCATCGCTCGTCTTCATGCCCTCAGTGTTGGGGCTCCTCTACCTTCTCAACCTGGATTACCAATACGGCCAGTTGTTGATGATGCAGATCATGGGGATGATGAGGATACCAAGATCTCGTCGAGAGTCCGCATCCCTATGGGGAGAAAATGCTACCGACAACATCCGGATGCCATCGCTCATCCTGCCCGAATTACTACAACTCCTGGTTTTGTGTGCTAGATCAGGGCTCCTGGCTTCTAGCATGGTATGCTGCTCCGTGAAGGCTCAAGATCCTTTTCAGAGGGCTTGCCTGTTGTGTAGCAACCCCTCCCCCCTTTGGGTGGGTCCCACATGGTCCGGCAAACTTTATTGGAAAGTGTACAGACAAGGTATGTGTAGCATTGCCAATGAGGTGATAGCTCAAGTGGTGAAGGTTTTTGCCTAGGACCAAGGGGCCCAGGGTTCAAAAACCCCATTGGTGCTTCCTCGGCGGCATCGCCTACGGGTGGATAACGAAGCACCTGGGGGTGGTGGAAAATCAGTAACTACGGGAGGATCTTGAGCCTAAGGCCAGTTCGAAAGGAAAAAAAAAAAGGGTATGTGTAGCATCACCTCAAAATAGAGGGAGAGGGCACTTCTACCTTGAATATGGCTGTGAGGCTGGTTGCGACGGCATCGATGTGCCAAACAGAACATAGTCCAGCCTTATGTTCTTGGCTTTTGCTGGAACATAGATGTGCTAGCCGGGATGATGAAACTTGATGTGGCGTGTCATGTGCCATGTATTCTATTGCCTGATGCCATGAACACGTGAACTCACAGTCATGGCATGCTCTTTAATTCTTAAGGAGACGTGTCCTGATTGCTGGTCATTGTATGTGATCTTGTTTCAGCTAACATCAAATCATCTAGAACTCTGATATCTGCTGCCTGCCTCACTAAGTTTAAAGAAGATGGGTAGCACTTGAATCAGCTCTGTGATGCAATTCAATACTTAAAGGACCGCGGTGTGAAATTATAAGGCATTCAGCTTGTTACATGCTTCCATTCACATTGAGATAATAGCATGCCTCTGAGCAAGACATTGAGAGAAAGACGCTTACCTTCTGAACAGTATGTGTACTGTTGTCCAATGTGTAGTTTCTTTACATATCCAGTGTAGAAAAAGAGACTTCAAAATTAAGGTCGTTTAAAAAAATTAAAAAAAAATCTTTTAAAGTGAGCAGGGGCTAGTCCTAGCACTTGAATGTGCTGCCTGCCTCATCATATTCAATGAAGAAGGCCAGCGCTTGAATCAGCTCTGTATTCTAATAAAAAGCTTGAAACACTACAGTCTGCAATTACAAGTGGTAGCATAATCTTCAAGGTTTTGAACTAGTGATCTTGGAGTAAATTTGATCTTGGCAGTGGCCCGTTGGGAATCCCTGGTAGATTTACATTTACGAATTATAAGGACATTCCGAACCTCAATCCACCGTAGCCATTACTGGAACTATGTGAATACAATCAAGCAAAGTTTCACACAAAGCGGACTTTTCAGCTTGAGGAACGCTAGTTTTGAATTGATGTTAATGTGCTAAATATGGGGCGGCTTTTGAGATGATAATTTTGATTTCAAATGTTCACGCACGTAATACCCTTAACACTATCTCACAAATCACAATCACATCATCAGACATGTTTATCATCATTTGTCTTGTTTTTGAGCCAGATGAGCTTTGCGGGGGGTCACCACCTTTGGCAAGTTTATCCACCTTTGGCCAAGTTTTCCTGGATGAACATGTCACAACGCCAGTCTCTGTTGTGTATATCCTGCGCAAACCTTTTGGGACAATGAACACGGGGCACTTTGTCTTGATTATTGTGAGGCCTCTTGCAACCAGCCAATATTGCTTGAGACCAATCTTCAAGGGTAAGAATGCAACCCCAAAGACAAGCTGATGTAGAGGATGTGGGGGGTGGGGGAGGTACTCTCCAAATGGACCTCATAGCTCAGAGTGATGGTTTGCAGATTTTGAGCAAGTTTTTGCCCCTTTGAAGGCGCTGCTGCCCTCCAGGCATGAGCTCCCACCCTCTTTCTGATTTGAGGGTTATGGGGTATTACCAATGGAATGTCATGGCCACATGAGCTCATGATCACCACCATTATGCTATCATGTGAATAGATGAGCCAGCACATAGCATTGGTAGCTGTTTTGTGGATAGCACTGTCATTGGATATATATATATCACAAATATTAAGATTCTTAAGCACTTACTTTGCCTCGTCAACAGCACGGCCTTTAGTATATATAACCATCAAAGCAATGCCAAGCCTAGCAGTATTGGTTTTCCTTTGTGTGGCAATCATAGCCTTTTCAACTCATTTACACGTTGAGTTTGGTGAAGTAGGCTGAAACATTCTGGATACAAGGTTTGATTTGCGAAAATGTAAGTCAGTGGTGTGGCAATATTTGGCTAACAATGGCAAGTGCAAAAAATGCTTCAAAACAAACACGAGGAATCCCAGCTATAACAATGTCACAATTTTTTGGAAGCACATGGTTTGTCCGACTTCATTTCACCATGAGCACTCGTAGACTGGGCTTTGGCTTTTTTTTGCAGGTGTAACCTGTGGTGTGTGCACTTTCTTTTCTTTCTTCTTACTTTTCTTATGCAGCAAGTGCTCTAACCGCGAATCGTCTCCCACTTTCTTGTTCAAATCAGCCTTGTCTTAACCTCCTCTGGCACTCCCACGCACTTTTGCAAATCGGGGTTTGGCCTGAGACGTGGATCCCACATCCTTGTTCAACTCACGCTTCTTTTGGCCTTTGACCATAAAGGATTTCTAATCATTCATGGCAGGTTTGGGTAGTGGAGCATCTCCCACCTTGTTCTGCTCCCCAATGGATCCACTCACAATAAAAGGGGACGTCACTTGCATGCATGAACCTCACAAAAATCCCCTATATATGATGCTCATAATATGATAACACCCCTATTAAGCTTATAAGGATACCTTTAAAAATGAATGTCACCCCCCCTTCCTTATATCTATGTTTTTTCTCTAGCATTTACACAATCTCTCTCCTTAGATTAAAGTATGTTACTTTGAACCTTATTGAGTGAACATAAGTACTTCATGCATGCTACTAAGAAATAGATGCTAAGTATTAGGAAATCATCACTGTAAATCACCCCCCTAAGGTCCCCTCCCCCTAACTTAAATTTAAGATTTAGTATTCACCTCTAAATACACGGCCTTACCCCTACCTTATAAAGCTTATGCCTCATTTCAAAAAACCCCCTCTTGTACAATCACGTGATATCATAAATTTTCTAAGAGTGAATCCCCTAGGTTCTGGTCACTCTTCTCTTGGCCACCTCCTGTAGTGTTATCCTCACCCTTTTGTTTTGTAAGAGCTTTGGGCAGTGAAGTGTCTCGGTGCTTGGTGGTGTAACATGAAGGTCTTTAGTCTCGATAGTGGTCCTCTCAAGCGGATCCTCATTATTTAAGGAGTCAATTTCCACATCATCCTTGATTAATTCTGGTAGGCTAGCTCTTAAAGCAAGGTGGGTGCCAGTTAGCACATAATTTATCTTAACCATAATGCTCAATAGCATAGCTAGATTAGGCAAAGTGCTAGCACATGTTAACATTAGGTAAAGTGGTACTTAGCACTTTCTACATGAGAAAGAAGACTTAAATATATGAGCTAGTGACCTTAGACAACGTTATCTAGCAACTACTGAGTTAAACTTGTTATGGAAATGAGAATTGTAGAATTATTTGATATTTTATGTGATATTTATGGTACGCTCATTTGCGACATGATCGTGACTGGCTACGTGCGAGAGCGTGGAGGAGCAGTGGTCACATCGTGTTGGGCAGATAAGCGAGATTTAATGTGTCTTGTTTTTTGGTGAGCACATCAGTGCACGGAGTAGCGTGGGTGCGATGGATTTTGGCCGTTGCGCGGCCATTGTATTTTGATGTGCGACGATGGTCGCCCACCCATAATTTCATTTAATTAAATTGCTACAATTTTTATGTAAATAGACAAGCTGGGAAACCAAGTTACTTTTTGATATTAACGGCCCAAAGTGGAATGTATTAAGATATATTTGTGAGCACTTGCTTTTTACATAAATACATGCATGAGGAAGCATACTCACTCATGCAAGGGGGGAGATTGAACCCACTCTTTTTGTCGTATATTTATCTCCTTCTTATTTATTTACAAAGCTTGAAGCTATGGTTATGGAGGTTTATTAACAGCAGCTATCCCGAGTATGCCTCTTTTTGAATCTCGTCCACTCTGGGTTCTACCACATGGCTCCCAGAGGGCATAAATTTCAAATTCTATGCGACGTTTCCTGTCTAAGGACGACTGGCCCGAATCTCAAAATCTCATCATACACATGTATATCAATCATTCATACACATGCATATCAATTATTCATTTCAAAACAAAGCAATCATAAGTGATACTTATCATCTTACACTCATCTCTTGTCCATAATCTTTCAAGACAAGCATATTCAAATCAATCAAAATCAACTTCAAGTATAAAACAAACTTTTAAATTAAACAATCCTTAACTTCTCTTAGTCTTTTAAGTCACATGGGAATCTTTGTTCTAACCAGCAAGATCATCTCTAGTCACTAATAGCTAAGTCTTAACTATGCTTATGCGTTAGTCCATCCAGTCTATATCGATAAGATAGTCAATCTTGATAACAATTTCTAAGGCAAAGCCTAACAACTGGTCTCTTTAGGAGAGTAATATCTTCTAATCTATTTAGAATAAAAGAAAAGTCAAAACTACAAAGTTTTAGGACTTCTAATGTTGTATAAAACATATCTCGGTGATGTTTAGTTAAGAAACCCACTTTAGCATATCTTCCATGGGCATTTGCTCCAAGCTGGTGGGTACATGTTTAGGAATTGGTTGTGGTGGTATAAAAATGAGTTCTAAGGTCTTTTTGAGAACATTCAAAATGGTGGCCAAAGTTGTGTTTTCGGCATAAAATTGTCAAAAACAGCCAAGTGCCCCACGTTGCACTTGAATAACTCAAAAATAAAAGGGATTTGGCCTTCTATAGTCTCATACACTCTTGTAGAGTTTCTTGTCCTCTAAAACTTTTGTGTTTACCTCAACATTTCATTCATATCACATGGAAAGATAAACTCTTCGCAAAATAGCTCGTAATGAAGGTTATACCTAAAATTTAGTCATAAACTAGTCAAACATTCTATGTTTTAGTTCTTTAACTCCAAAAGTGTTTATTCTATGAGTCTTTAGACTAAAGCGATCATGTATAATTAATAAATTCAAGAATTACTCACCGTTAAGTGTGCCATAAATTGGCTCAGATTCTCTCATATACATGCTTATCGATTTATTTATTTAATCTTAAAAGAATTTAGAATAAAATAATAAAAGAGTATTTGTGTACTTCCCCGATATATTTGTTGATGTCTTAATTGATTTGGGAATTCATATCTACTCTCCAGAAGTTGTGGAAAAGCTGTTTGTAGATTTGGCAAGCCTCTTAGATCTGCCAGTCAGGGCTACAACTACAATAGGTATAACTTCAAGCCACAGTTATCAGAAACTAGTTGCGTGGGTACTTAAAATTACTAAAACGTGTGCACTCTACAACCCAACGTAGGTAGAATTACCAAAATCAGATGTATATGAAAGTCGACTCCAAAAATAGGTCACGTTTTACTTTTTTTTTTATATCAAATTTCGATTTACACACTTAAAGCCTTCCTTTGAGTATACTAACAAATTGAAAAATCAATCTTGAATTTTCACTTAATTTTAACACTTGGAATTTTTACTGTACTACTGAAAACTTGTCGGAATTCATTACTAAAACCTGTCGCATCCAAAACTTAATATTATCTTTAATCATAACTTGGTTAATCTAGGAGGTATGTTACAGCTTTGATGGAGAGAGAGGTGAAAGGGCTTGGGTGATGTGCAACAATGGGAGAGGTAGGTAGAAAGGAATCGGATCGCGGAGGTGGCAATTTAGGCGCAAGTATCAGCTTGCAGGTCGTTGCTTCAATAGTGAAATTTTGCTACAAATTTTCCCTCCTGAGCAACGATATTTCGCTAGATGTTGGTTCCAAAGTATGGTTGAGGAGAAAAAATATGTTACATGTGTGATCAATGTAAGGGCCACTATATATGACATCGTTGTATAACAATTAAGCATATCTGTACACATATGGGCTTCATGAGACATTGGCACGACCAAGTGCGGATGATGACATAGAGGAAAACCATAGAAGAGTGTTACATAATATGACACACCATTCAATTACATTGGATAGATTGTGAAAGGTGGTAAGGTTTCATAGGAAAAGCATGCTTGAGAATCATTTTTTCCAACTAATGAATGAGGTGCCTCCACCATTGCCACATGAAGAGGAAGAGGATCTCATCATGGAAGACATGGTGAATGAATTCTTTGAACGGGAGGTCATGGATGATAGAGAGTAAGCTCCAATTTCATAAGAGGAGAAAACCTTGCATAGAGAGGTAGGCACCCCTTTGCATGAGGGATGCTCGTACTCTACATTGCGAGCAAACTTGGAGCTATTAAAGTTGCAAACAACTTACGCACGTAAGCACCCCTTTGCAAACTTGGAGTTATTAAACTTGCAAATAACTTATGGATGGATTGGTACAAGTGTCACAAGTCTTCTTAGGTAAGCTCCAATTAATAATTTCTCTTAAATAGAAAATGTCTCCATTAGGGTCATTTGAGCATAAAAAGGGCCCCGTAAGAATCCCTAATTTTAAAGAAGTAAGACTAATTTTACTGAGACTTAAGGAGACAAACCTCATAATGACGCCTACTTTTGGTCCTAAAAGTAGGGGATCTCTCTAGTTTTCCCTCTCTAGGATTTTCACTCTAGGATTCTCTTTCTAGCCACTAAAACTCTCGAAACATCATCAATCTCGTCCATATAAGGGCTCCAAAAATAATTTTTATTACAATTCAAAATAATTATCCCAAAATAACATTCAATCACATTTAATGCACTTTCATTGCGTTTCTGAAGCTCCCTCTAAATTTCATATCAACAGTCATAAAAGACAATCTTGTTTAATACACTTTCATTGTGTTTTTTAAGTTCCCACAAATTCTAAATCAAGTCATTAAAAGACAAGGAAAACTTACGTTTTTTTATTTAAAATTTTAATTTAAATTTAAATTTTTGGATAGGCTAGCAATTTAAAATTTATATTTTATAGCAAACCCACCTAAAAACCGTTTTCTTCATTGATTACTATCACATCTCCTCTCTATCTGACTCAACAACTAAAAGATTCTCTCTCTCTCCTCCCTCTCTCTCAGTCTTTCCCTCTCTCTCTCTCTCTCTCTCTCTCTCTCTCTCTCTCTCTCTCTCAATCTTTCCCTCCCAAGCCCTCCTCTCTTTGCAGTAGGTCTCCCTTTCAAGCTTCTCTTTAGGATCCAAGCTATCTACCATCTTCCATTGTGTCTACTATGGCACTCACAGAAATAACAAACACCTCAAATTCATCACGAGTGAGGAAGGTAGACTTGTATATTCACATCTTGAATAAATATGCACCTATCAGAAAAGAACGTCTAAATGCACAGGAGAAGCAA
Source organism: Cibotium barometz (assembly GCF_041138505.1). Taxonomy (NCBI): domain Eukaryota; kingdom Viridiplantae; phylum Streptophyta; class Polypodiopsida; order Cyatheales; family Cibotiaceae; genus Cibotium; species Cibotium barometz. The sequence goes on along the minus strand of NC_141073.1, from coordinate 46,738,404 downwards.
GAAAGAAGACAGCAGGGTCATTGTAATGTGGATCTTTGGGTTGATGGGTATTTACATCCTAATGATCCTTCTTCAAATTTCTCTCCATCTTTCACAAGCCTATCCTCATTCATTCATGAGAATGGGCTCCTTGGATATTGCAAACGCTTAAGTATATGTGATGCATGGAAGGTTCAATTTCTAAACTCACAAATTCATAGCTTGCAAGTCACTTTGAGTAGTGTGCAACAAGCTCTCGAAATTACACAGAATAATATTTTACAGCTACAGAGAGGGCAAAGAGAAAGAGGACCACATCCTCAAGTTACAGGATACAATCTCACATATGAAGAGCACACCCATGGAGCTAGAGAGCGAAAGAGGACAATGAACAACATTCAGGCACTTGCAATTGGTGGTGGTGCTCTCAAGTGAAGAATTCATGCAGCAAGGTTTATTTGATTTTTGGTTATAAGTTATTCTTATTAGAGTGTATCTATTGTTTGATTTTTTTGCTTGGGTGTCCAGACGGTGCCAACACCCCAAATCCTTGTCCGTGGTACATGAGAATGGTGAGGGAAAATAAAAAAAAGTCGGGAAAGAAGAGGATGCTTGAGAGTCAAGATATTGAGCACGACCCCATGGACGATGCTGGCAAATAGGTTGGAGGTGTCTTGTCTACCAACATGCTAGCTATGCCAAATAGGCATTTGAGAGACCCAGAATGAAATCCTATGATTCCATTTGACCTGAAGAATGTCCACTTCTGTACACTGCATGCATTCATGCGTGTGTTTGACCGTTTGCTCAAATGTCACATAGATTATGCATTTACCATGCAAGGTAAAGAACGACAAGAAGAAGCTATTCATAAAGTAGAGAAACTACTCAACTCAATTGGGTGCCATGGTGGCAATGTGCAGATTACTGTTAACAAAAAGACCTTTGGCATGAATCATGAGGTTGCATAACAAGTGTCCATGAGTGGAAATAAAGCAAGACGTTTTTTGGAGAAGCCAGAAAATGCCAAGGACTCAACCAAGCCTTGGAACTTGTGGAAGGATTTATGCAAATGTACAACATTTGACTACACCAATTCAAACCTTGTAACTCTATGTGAGAAGGTTTGGTCAGACTTCAATAAGATGGTGAAACTTTTAACCAAAAGCACGACAACCACAATGGAGCAACAAAAATTTAAAGACGAGCTTTCTAATTTTACGAAGTCCATGGTTGATACATGGGGTGAAACCAACATTACGCACTACATGGTAAATACATTTTCTCCTTCCTACTGGATATTAAGAAAAGAGTAAGAATAACTACTGACTCTCTTAATTTTTTTACAGCACATTCTTTATGCTCATGGTGCATACTTCATGAATGAGTATGGTTCTTTGGACATCTGGAGCACACAAGGAATGGAGAAATCTCACTATCAAGCAAGAGGAGTAGATTTTTAAAACACTCGGCATGGAGGAGGGAAGACTTGTACAAATTACCTCAATGAGATGTTTAACTGGTTTTACAGATACGCTTTTGGGTAAAAAATTATCCATGGAAAGGGCACGTATGAGTACTCTAGCAAGGGCAGCACGAAATAATGCCAAATAGAGAAGATCACTAAAGTGGAAAGCTGGCACCACAGGACCAACACATCATGTAGCATGGAGATCTTTATGAAGACACATAGGAAGAATTTGGAAGTAGAAATAGCACTTTGAAATTGAAAGTATTTGGAATAAAGTTGTAAACGTTTTTGACTTAGGAAGTAAACATTTGGAAGAAAGTTGTAAAGCTTTTTGACTTGAAAATAAAAAATAATTGCACCATTCCATTATATTGAAGATTTACAGTGAAAATATTTACACGAAAAGAGCTAATTGCTCTTGAGTCTCTTCTCTTCTTGCTCCCCCTCTTGGGTAGGCATTTTCCCTCTATAATGCAAACACCTCTTACTACTATAGCCCTTGAGTGACTTTACATCATCCACTCCTGCACCTAGGACATAACTTGAATAACATAGAAAATAACCTACTCGAGAAGGCCAAAAACTAGGGCCGTATCCAAAGATACGGATGGCAGCACACCTCTATAAGCATGACTTTATGTATATTATAAGGTATAAATGCATACCCTATATACCTAGATATAAGGCTTTCAGTGTAAGGAGCGGCATTTTGTCCAACTCTTGCACGAGCAGCACCACCTCGTCCAAGAAATCCATCAGCGTCGTCAAGATCTATCTACATTGACAAAGAGCTAGGAGGGAACAAACTAAAGTAAGAAATAATTCAAATAGACTGAAGCAATAAGAATTAAACCAGACAAACTAAAGAAATAATTAATTCAGGTAACAAAAGCAATAATTTACCTTCTGGTTCTCATCCTCCTCCAACTTCGCTGCATCCCAAAGGTTGATGGAGACCCTCTTCATTTTCTTGGTCAAGTTCGGGAACAGGTTCCTTTTACCAAACTCAGAAATGCCAATATCCTGCTGAAGGGCTTGAAATTCATCCTCTGAAGGAAGAGAAGCTTCATTCTCCTTGGCTTTTTAAAGCACAAGGACATTGCTTCTAGGGCCTCTAAGAAGTTTTCTATCACTTCTGTGTCCAATGCGAGAAATTCATCCTTATGCTCATTCTCTACATTGCGAACACCGGACGCAGCTTCATAACCGTCTGCTATTATAGCAAGACAGTAATCCTCCCTAAAATTGTAGAGTTTTTGAATGTAGGAGAGGAGGAGGTAATACTTTCATTAATTAGGAGGGATGGTAGCCCAAGCATGACAAAATTGGACGTCAATCGCTCCCCATGGACGGATGACGTTCCTTCATCAATGATGGTGGAGGCCTTAAACTCTGCCACATCAAAATTTGTGCTGAGAAGTTCCTCCTCCTTCTCGGACACAAGGTCCAGGACCTCTTCTTCTGCTGTAGACTGAGCACTTGAAATAAAGGACTGTTTTGATTTATCAGTCCTTCCTTTAAGCTCCTCTTTTGTGTAATCCTCCTTATCAGCATGAAGAAAGAGATAGGCAACAAACCCAAAATGATATTCTAGCAACCTGCATTTCCTGCCATGCACTGGGCACATGTCAACACAAATCTTGATACGTTGATCATCTGAGTAAGTGTCACACCTCTTCGACATGCTTGAATTCTGAGACGAGGTGACTGTGAGGCTTGACATGTGGACATACGTAATGGACCCATAAGAGGGTCCCCCCACCGAGACCAACCTGCAATAGTCTGTCCACTCTCCCTCTAGGGATGTCCTTGCCATGTCCTTGTTGATAATCTCCTCTAGACTGAAAGGAACGTTGAACATAGGCTCTACATGGCAAAGGGATTTCTCCTGCGGCCCATCCCTCCTCAGTAGATCAAAGAGATGCTCTGTGGCGCTAGGCTCATCGAATCTCTTCCAGCAATAAATCATCCACATTAATCATCTACAGCATTGTATAAGTGAGAACCCTTAACCTCCATCGCTTCTCTGATCCGGGGAAGATGAGGAGTAGTCGGAAGAAATGAACATGAATTGGAGCCTTTCTTAAGTAACTGGAGAAGCGACAACTGTTAGTAATAGTGTAGTGGGATAACTCCAGTAAATAATCCAAATGAATAATATGATATTCTACCACGTCCCCCATATTTTGCACCCTTCTCACCAAAAAGGCTCGAAACACCAGTTCCATTGATAATTCCATCGATTACCCATTAATCAAAAAATACGACTAGCTTACTCAGAAAGACATTGTAGTAATAATCAATTTAGTGACCAACCTTGAATGAAATGTCCGGGTAGAATCCGTTCACCATGCGATAAGGGGAAAGCAACGACGTCGGAATGCACCTATCGCACCGTGGATGGTATGGCCGTGGAAAAAGTTGACTCGCACCGTGGTGGACGCATAATGGACAGTATGGAAAGCGAGAAAATTTCAAGTGCAAAGAAAAGCAAAAAAAAACTTGCACCATCTTTATATAGGTTAAATAATAGGGCTGACGTCACATGATTGAGGATCAAATGCCATGTGTGGAAGGGCTTACCTCATCATCGATTCATGAATTGCCACGTGTAGGGCTGACGCTGTCAACGTATGATTGCGTTTTGCTCTATAAAAAGGAGAAATATTTTCTTTCCCATGATATTTTTCACGATTTTTTCCAATTGTGTTTCTCCACACTTTGCTCGTGCAGCTCGCTCAATCGATCCATCCCAGCCATTGTTTCAAGCGCTTGCAAGTTTTTCTCTCTCTTCCCCTTTTCTTTCTCTGATTTCATTCTTCACGGTGCGATATGGCTATTCTTCATGTGAAATCGAATCGACATATCGCTTCGTGGACAACCGGGGGAATGTTATTCATGAGAGATTTCGTTCATGGTGCGATATATCTATTCTCCATGTTTTCGAATTGAAATATCGCTCCGTGGTGGTCGGGTCTGAAAATTTTAATAAGTGCTTGTTTCATTCACCGTGCGATGTATTTATTCTCCATATTTTGGAATTGGAATATCGCTCCGTGGACGGGTCTGAAAATTTTATTTATACTTAAGTTCTTATTTCGTTCACCGTGAGATATACCTATTCTCCATATTTTTGAATTGGAATATCGCTCCGTGGATGGGTCTGAAAATTTTATTTAAATGTTCTTGTTTCGTTCACCGTGCAGCAAAAGAACGTTGGTCTAGATTTGGATTCCCCTTATCGCGCGATGGATGGTGGTCGTGTGACTTAGCTAATTACTCTGCCTTCTCTTTTCTAGTGCTATAATGGCATGCACAAAACAGACCGTTAGGAGAGTTTGAGTGCCAGAGCCAGATCCAACGCCCGATCCAGTTCCACATATTCTAGAGAAAACAGACCGTCGGGACGTCTTAAGTGAACCTATGCTTCCTGATGTCAAACTCAGCACCAGTAGGGACATTTCAAAGGCCAGGGTCACTTTGCAGAGGCAAAGAAAAATGATTGCAGAGATAAGGAAGGCGCAGGCGGCTGTCAATCTCCTCATCCCCAAAGCTCCCTTCTAGAGGATTGTTAGATCCATAAGCGACAGAATAAAGTGGAAAGGTTACTTTAAATGGCAGAGTAGTGCCGTCGCATGTCTTCAAGAGTCATGCAAGGACTTCCTTATAGACTTATTAAATGATAGTAACATTTGTGCTGCCCATGCCGCCAGGAGGGTCACACTAATGGACAAGGACATGACATTAGTAAGCAAAGTTAGGTATAGGCATGATAAATTCATGCGACCTATACCATTCAAGGATAGAAAGGCAGCAGAAATCCTCTCCATTCCCTCTGCTTTGAAGTGGAACAGGGCTTCTGAGACAAGGTGGTTATTGAAGAGGTGACAATAGCAGGTTACAAGGGCTTAATAGGCTTGTAAAAGGGGGCGGATCTGAAAGGAAAGGAGACATTAGAAGAGAATGTTAATAGGGATGATTTGGCAGAAAACCTTCTAAAGTTGGAGGGAGAGAATAACGACAGACTTAAGGCAATGCCTCATCAGATTATATGCAATGTCTTATACATCGCCGAGCAAGAGGATTACCTCCATATCGCTCCAACGGGATGTTCATATGCTCATTGAAAAGAAAAGAGAGATCAATGACAGTATTGTGCTTACTTATTTAAGGTGTGATTCTTTCTTTTAATTCTCTCTCCTTCTCCAAGAGGAAGGAGACACATCCATCAAATGTTGGCTTTGGTAGATTCTTTAAGGTTGTGACAAGTGCATTATATTCCTTTGGCATGCTTTTCAAGATTATTGCAACTGCATCTTTATCTCCAATCTTAGCATCTGTGCTATCAATTGGTTTCATTTTACTGACAAACTGAGCCAAGGACTCATTAAAGTTCATTTGTAGACCATAGAATTCAATCTTTAAGTGAATTTTCAAGTTCTTTGCCTTAGCTCCAAACACGAGATTCAATGTATCCCATGCATCCTTTGTATGTTCCTTAGAGTCAATGTGATGAATAAGACTAGGGTCCAAGTGTAAACCAATAAGTGATAATGATTTATCATCTTTTTCAACCCACCCTTCACTTGCTTCTCGTATGGCACATTTCCACACCTGGGCTACATAGATGAAGTACCTTTTAATGCATAAGAAATTGTGGAAAATCATTCTTCCCCATTGAACTTCTCTACATGTGAATGTTTTCATAATAAGAAAATCTTACCACCAATGAGTTTATGATGCTTCAATTGGCAATGTTTTTTGTTGTACAGCTTGGAAAATGTGGGTGCTTTAAACAAGATGAAATGCAAGTATTGTGTGTGCTTCCAATTTTCAAATATTGCTTCTAGAGCTTCCTGAGGATAGCCCCAATGCAAAGTTAGTGCTTTTGATGTATAAACACACTAACTGTAACCTTAATTTCTCAATTATATCCCTAATCATACCCATTTATTGCTATTTTTTGTTAATTACATGATTAGTATCTAATATAGTGATTACCAAGCTAAAAACTTGGAGTCTTCAATTGAGCTAATTTAAGTGAAATTTGATGGGACTTTGTATAGCCTTATTTCTCTTAAGATAGTGATTAGTAGACTGAAAACTTGGAGTCTTCAATTGAGCTAATTGAAGTGGAATTCTATGGGGCTTTTTGTATATCCTTATTTCTCTTAATAAGGTGCAAGGGATAGAGCCCAAGAATTAGCTCAAAACATGCAAAAATTCCCCAAATCTAACAGAAGTTAGTCAACTAGTTTTTGGTTTGCTATGAGATTTGATATGTAGGATCCTCATACCAATGCTTAACCATATCTAAGAGGCTTACCCTAATTGCGAGCATAGATGATGAACGATGCAGAAAGACAATCGAAACATTTTCACAAAATTTGGGCTGTTGGCAGTGAAATTGGTGAACTCCTTTGAGATAGAGTTTAGCAATAGTACAATCAAGAGGCCTCTAAAATGGCTTGGGAAATGGTGAAGAGAAACGGGAGAATGGAGAGCTTAAAGTTTAGCCACAAAGAGGGGAGAAGAGGATAAGAAAGGATTAGGACATAATTAGTAAAAATAAGGCTAAGGACCATTAATGATGTAATTAGTAAAAATAATCAAGATTAGGACCACTAATGATGCAACTAGTGAAAATAATGCTAAAGGAAGTGCTAATGAGAAGCTCAAGGAGAAAGGGAAGGCTCTGATACCATGTTAAAATCCATGGTACCTTCACTAATGCAAGTGGATTAAGCTAGTCACATGCTAATGATGCTTGAGATTACACTAATCTAAGGTGGATGGTGTCTAATTACACCCTTGATTATGTGTATGTGCAATAGACTCAAATCAATTAGGTTCTAAGATAGATTAGCTTGGACTCATATTAGAGAGACTTGAGATGTGTGCAAGTGCTTGTACTTTGATTGCTTAGAAATGACCCCTTTTATATGGGTAGATTACATCTTTGCTTGTTCCATGCATGTAGGATAATCCAATTTGCCATATGGCTTCATGCTCACCTACTCACTCCCTACCTCTACATGTGCTCTATGGCACCACATTTTTCAACATTATGGCCCTAGAACAGCCAACTTAAACTTTCATAAAAAATTGAATATCAAATTTCAAATTTGGGATAGATTGAATGATTTTAATTTCAAAATTCCCTCTTTCATGTTTGGCTCTAGATCCATAGATGTGTTATGGTTATAGATCTTTTCTTGGGCCTAGAGCGTGTGATGGTTATATCCCTAGAGACATTCATGTAGATGGATCCTAGGCATGGCAGATTTGGGGCTTGAGACATGGCCTTAGAGTTAATCTCTAAGACTAGAGGGAATATGTCCCTAGGGCCTCTATTTGGGTATATGAATCCAAGGCATGGCCTCATTGTAAGAATATGGCCCTAGATCTAGATGAGTCATGGCCTTGGAGCCATTTTTAGGCCTCATATAAGAATATGGCCCTAGATCTAGATGAGGCATGGCCTTGGAGCCATTCTTAGGCCTAGAGATATGGTCCTTGAGTAATGAATATTTATCTTAAGAGTATACCCTTAGAGCCTCTTTTTTGAAATAGAGTTATGTGGAGTAAGGCCCTAGAGCAATCATTAGGATATAGCGTGGCCCTTTATGAAGATTAGGACATAGAGATATGGCTTTAGAGCTATGGTCCTAGCATGCCAAACGAGATATAAGCCTTGAGTAATGGCCTAGATCTAAGTGTAATTTGGCTCTAAAGCCATTCTTGGGGTATATAGATCCTAAGGGATGGCTTTATTTAAAGATTTTTAGAGCCTTAAGACAAGGCCCTAGACTTATGGATTTAGGGCAGCTTAAGGGGACATGTCCCTAGGGCCTCTATTTTGACATATGATCCAAGATATGGCCCCCTTCAAGAATATCATCCTAGTCTCTAGAACCAAACGGGTTATGGCCTTAAAGCCATTCTTGGGGTATAAATCTAGAGAATATATTGCTCTAAAGCCATTATTGGGGTATAGCATGGTCCCAAATCCATCACTATATTTAAAAAGTTAACTACAAATCCGAAATGTATATGGCCTTAGAGTTATGTCTCTTGCGCCAAAGGGGATATGTCCTTAGATCCATACATGGATCCAATGAGAGTCATGTCTCTATTTACAAAAAGTGGAGGGAATTTGACCCTAGATCTATTCCTAGGATCCAAGCATTGTAGGCATTATAGCCCTATCTCAAGATCTAGCCTTGGCGTTTTGACTCAAGGAGAAGTGGGGATACAGCAGCCCTAGAGCCATTCTTGGGGTATATATACCCTAGGAATGGCTCTAATTTGAAGATTTGAGCCTTGAGAAAAGGCCCAAATATGGGTCTTCAAAAAAGGCCCTAAATATATGACTTTAGGGCTAGAGGGGATGTATCCCTAGGGTCTCTATTTGGGTGTATGAATCCAAGGCATGATCTCATCTAAGGATATGGCCCTATATGGGTCATCATGACCTTGTAGCCATTCTTGGGCAAGAGATATGGCCCTTAAGTTGTGAATGTTGGGCTAGAGGGGATATGTCCCTAGAGCATGTTTTTTTAAAATAGAGCAAGATGGGATATGGTCGTAGAGCCATCCTTGGTGTAAAGCATGGCCCTTTTTGAAGGTTGAGCCATATAAATATGGTCCTAGAGCTAAAAAAATCAATGAAAAACTCCTATATTTATGTACTTTGAAGGAAGAGCACGTCTTGATGGAAATTGTTTTGGGTGAATTTTTAACATTTTTTAGTGTTTTTAAGCATTTTCTATACATTTTATGATGAAAATGCCTAAAAATTGCTTTGAAAATGGCAAAGAATCTTGAAAAACATGCTGTTACTTTTGAAAGGATCAAGGATAATTATTTTGGTGATTTGTCATTTTCTACCTTTAAATACATAGCAAATGCCAAAAAAACATTGAAAAACTCCTAGGTTTATTTACATTAAAGGAAATGCCTATTGGATATGCTCTTGCTTTTTGAGAAACTTTTTAGCATTTAAGAGTGTTTTTAAGTATTTTCTACGTAATTTATAGTGAAATATGTCCAAAACCTGCTTCAAAAATGCCAAAGAATCCCAAAGCAAAATCACCCTTCACCCCCTCAGAAATAGCAATGTGTCAACATGCTCTTACATGTGAGTTCAAGATTCAAGAGATCAACATGTGCAAGTTCAATTTTAAGAGATGTTGAATGCACAAATGCTAAATAATGGGTTTCCATTACTTGAGTTTAGAGGTTTCATGTCAAATGAGGTGCACCTTTAATTGGATTACAGTGAGGATAGTATACAATGGTGGATCAAAAATTGTTATGGTCGGAAAGGAGAGGTCTTGTGGGTTTCATTGGGAAATGAACATAGTTGAGCACACTAGAAAATGTACTAAGCCTACTTTTCAAGAGGAGCACAAGCTCTTGTGTCATCACAAATGGAGAAAAGCAACTATAGAAGACCATGATGAGAAAAAGTGCAAGGATAATAATGATGAGAAAAAGTGCAAGGATAATATAATGCAAATTAAGACACAAGAATATGTTATTAAGGGGGAATTGTAGATCTTGTAATTGTGGCTGGCATGGTGGGATGTTAGGGTTTCTCATTGGGGGAGTTAGTTCCTCTCTCAACATAATGATGTAGGCTTTGCGCCATCTATAAGTCAAAACACTCTAGTATGCAAGCTTCTCACAAACATATAAAATATCTCTCTCTTTATGAAGCTTCTGATAGATCTATGCATGGCAGCTTTACATGCCCCCTGGTAGGAAGGGGGGCTAAGGATCTCTAATTAATTAAAAGAGAATTCCCTTGAAGGTAAGGCCCAAGGGGGGTCTTTTATTAATGGTCTTTGAAGGGCTATAGACAAGGCATGTGTGAGGAGGATGAGATGGCGGCACTGTTGGGGGATGTGTCACGTGAGTGGAGAGAGCAAGAATAGCCAAGCCTGCTAGCACGAGCTGCAAACTGCTGCGAGTCCTATCTCGTAGGCACGGGTTTGTAGAGAAGGCTAGGGGCCTATGGAGTGAGGGCCACATGGAGGGGGACAAGGGCACATTAAACACACTAGTTGGGAACCCATGCTTCATAGGTCTTTTGAGGCTTCCAAAATCAAATTCTACCCAAACCTCCTCAAACCTCCTTCTCCCCTTCCCAAACCTCCAATTCTTGCCATGTGGCAACTTTGTGAAACTCTTCCTTAAGATAATATAGAGAAGCAAGGGAAGTAAGTAACCACAACCATAAATGGGAGCAAGAGAGAGATTGCATAGGCACGAATGGCAAGCAACCACGTGGAGGGGAATGGGTGCACTAAGGCACATCCAAGCTTTGGTAGATAGTGGTGTGGGATTGATGGTGTAGCCAGCAAGGCACCAAACCACAGTTGGGTGGGAGGAATCTTTAAGCACAGGCACCAATGGGCTCACACCACATGGAGGGATTGAAGAAATTGTAGGCAGCTTGTGCTTCAAGGGCCGTAATCCCAGGCAGGTGCAAGTCTTAAGAGAGAAGAACCTACAAGCTAAGTGAATAACAATAAAATAAAATAAATAAATAAAAATCAAGAACAAGGAGAGAGGGAGGGAAAAAAAAGCCAAGCACCCCATAACACTTGGTTGACCAGTAATGTGTCCTCCTGTGGTGCAATAAAGGTAATTTTTGTTTGATTAATCTTAAGAGTCTATTAACCACTAGCTAGGTAAAATCTCTCAAGATAATGTTATGTTTACTCATAAAGTTAAGTTATATTGAATAGGCTACATAGGCTTATTTGGTCTTTTACCCAACTAAACTTGTTTCCAAGTCAATAGAAAGATCAAATCCCACGAGTGTATATACTATGACTAGTTGAGATTTACATTGGAGTTTTGTTCACTAACAATGTGTCAATAGGTAAAATGACTCTTCAAAATCTCTCAAGTTTATTTATGAAGTTACACCTTTCAATATGTACTTCACATTTTTACATAGACTTAAATGATCTTGATTGGTTGTAATTCTCTAGCCATGAGTTTCTACACTCAAGTCAAGCTGTTACATGAAATGTTTTGTAAAAGTGATCAATTCTTGTTCCCTTAATCTCTTTCTCCCTTAAGGAGTTTATCTTCCCACCACAAATAAAAGACTCGACAGATACGAGATAGACTTGCGTTGTTGAGAGTGGTTGTGTGATTTTCTTATTGTTTCTTGGGCCTCCATTCTTGTCGAACGTTAGGTGAAGTTTCTCTCTTGCGCATACCCAATGAAACACATTTTTCAGCCTTTGGATCCAGTTTCCTTCTTCTCTCATCTGGTACATAAACATATGCAGTATATCCAAATACTTTCAAGTGACCAATATCCGGCCTATATCCTGTCATCCTCATAATAGGTGTACTCTCATGTATAGCTGCGGTAGGAGACCTGTTCAACAAGTACACTGCACTAGCACATGATTCTGTCTAAAAATAATTTGGCATAGACTTTTCATTAAGCATAGCTCTTACAATCTCACCAATGATCCTGTTTTTCCTCTTAGGAACACCATTTTGTTGAGGTGTGTACTTGCATGTAATTTGTCTTCTTATCCCATGCTTTCTCAAGAAGGCATCAAATGCACATGATGTGTACTCACCACTACCATTTGTCCTCAAAAACACTTGATCCATTGACCATACTATTTTTCCACCAATGCTTTAAAGTCAATGAACTTTCCAAGTGCTTCACTCTTCTCTTTCAAGAAGTAAATCCAAGTTATCCTGCTGTAGTCATCAATAAATGTGACACAATACTTGTAACCATTGATAGTTGGAGGCTGTGAGGACATCCAAGGAGGAGATAAGGGGAGCACTCTCTCAGTAGTGGAGGACAATCTCTCTTGTGTCACATTCACTCTAGCACATTTGGCGGAGAGCACATTTCTTGGTGTACGACATTCTATGTGTTGGAGCACAGTCTCTCTTGTATCATTCTTGTCTACAGTTTGGTATACAATGTTGCGCTCTTATGGTATTTCTTTGTGTGAGTGAGGTGAGTGAGTGGTCAGTGGTGGGTGTGAGTGAGGTGAGTGAGTGGTCAGTGGTGGGTGTGGTGTGATTGAGAGGCCTTTAGGGATATTGCGGTGCTTGGTGGTGGTCGGAGAGCATGGCAGACAGTGTAGAGCATAGGTCTTGCATCTCTAGTAGCTAGTGAGGTTGACTCATCCTTGGTGGGTAAACTTCCCGGAGAGGATCCACACTCCGTTTTTCCTAACTCTAGTGTTTGTGTCGAAAGTCCTTGAGTTTCCTTGCAAGGACCGACAGAGTCATCTACAACTTAGAAAAAATTTAGCGATCACGATGGGACTCTCCTAGAGGTCAAGGATAGTCTCAAAAAAATTCCCCTCTTCATATTTTTTCCAAAAATAAAAGAAAAAAAAAACCCAAAAAATTTCTCTTTTTGTTTTTTTCCCTTACCAAAAAGGAAACCAAGGCCCCCTTAGTGTTTTTTCCATTATAACAGCAAAAACAAAAACAAAAAGAAGAAGAAGAAAAGAAAAGAAAAAAACGCAAAACCTCTCTCTATCTCTCTCTCTTTCCCCCTTATCTTCGCCCCTCACCGACCACTCACCCCCCCCTAGCCAATCCCCTCCTTCACGCCTCCTCTGAAAGCATGAATATTGCGTAGGCGGGCAATGTCTATCCGGCCTACTATGCTCTTACGCCATACTTGACTGTCGGAGGTGTTGCACGTGGGCAGAGCAAACGTCGCGATTGCAGCACAATGGGCCTAAAAACTGTAGCACACTGCTTTGCATTTGTTCATGTGAGCAAACCAAATTCAACCATCTCCTAATGATTGCTACCTTGTTACACGTCCTCGTGGAGATAGTGGGCATTTTACAAGCATAAGACAGAAAATTTCTATACATTTCAGCCCAGTTGCCAAGAGTGGCAATAGTGAGAGTTGTGATAGCAGTGGTTGCATCAAAGAAATGGTCTTTACATCATGTAAAGAATGCATTCTTGTATGGAGATTTGTAGGAAGAGGTGTATATGTTGCAGCCACCTGGTTATGAGGATGTGAGTCACCCCGAGCATGTGTGCAGGTTGAAGAAAGCCTTGTACATATGGCTTAAAACAAGCACCAAGAGCATGGTCTGACAAGATTTCTTAATATCTTGTCACTATTGGCTTTCATGTAGCCAAGGTAGATTTCTCGCTGTATGTGAGACACACAGTGATAGAGGGGTTGTGCTCATCTATGTAGATGACTTGATCATTACGAGGGACCATGATGTAGAGATCTTTGATGTAAAGATCTTGCTTAGACAGAAGTTTGAGATGAAGGATCTGGGGGAGCTCAGATATTTCTTGGGCATTGATGTGATTAGGTCACCACATGGTATTGGATTACTGTAGAGACAGTATGGTTTGAAAGGCTGTAAGCCTATCTCAGTGCCATTGGATCAGAATGGCAAGTTGAGTGCAGATTCAGGAGAGATTTTGGAGCATCCTACTATGTATAGTTGCATAGTAGGAAGCTTGATCTACATGACGATCACCAGGCCAGATTTGAGCTATGCTGTTGGGTTGGTGAGTCAGTTTGGATGCATTGAGGTACATAATGAGGTATGTGAGGTCTACTTTACATTGTGGACTATTTTATGAAACTAGGACAAAGATATCTGTGTACATGGGTGATGCTGATTGGACTGGTAGTATCTCAGATAGAAGATCTACTAGTGGCTTCATGTTTTCTTTGGGGAGTGTTGTTGTGACTTAGAGCAGAAAGAAGCAGCCTACGGTTGCTCTATCCAGTACAGAGACCGAAGTACAGAGGTGCTGCTATGATAGCATGTGAGGTATCTTGGTTGAGAAAGCTACTTGCAGATTTGGGTCTATCAGTGGTGGTGGATAGACAAGTTGTCATTTTCTGTGACAACATTAGCAGTATACAGTTGGCCAAGAACCCAGTTTTTCATGCTCGCACGAAGCATATAGAGGTCCACTACGATTTTGTCAGAGAGAAGGTCTTGGCAAGAGACCTTGACCTTGTTTATGTCAACACACAGGATCACGTAGCTGACATCTTCACCAAAGCATTGGGTACAGAGAAGCTCTGCAGATTCAGGGCTTCGCTTGGTGTACATGACATGGAGTTGAGCTCGAGGGGGAGTGTTGAGATATCGAGCTCATCTAGTGAGGCGGTGGACATTGATGACCCGCCTGGGGGATAGGCCCCACACTTACACCACTGGCATGGTTGGTGAGATCATGGGTGATATGCAGCCAGTGGGATGACAGGCTGTGTGAGAGCCATTCTAGAGACTGGCATAGTTATAGTGCCAGCTCATTTAGTTGGGTTCACACTATAGAGAACCCTAGTATGTATTTGATTGAGTACCTTTTCATATGTGTGTACTCTTATCTTTGTATATAGTGTGTTGAGTGTTGTGTGAAGAAGAAGAAGATTTTCAGCCTCTCACCTTGTGTGCTCTCTTTTAGGGTTTTGTGAGTGTGTGTGTGCTTGCAAGAGCTCAATCTCTCTTCTCCCCTACATCTTTTCATTATTGAAGGCGCAATAAGCTCCTGCGGCGGGGAGGCAGATGTCGATGAACCATTTAAGGCGCTGGATGTAGGGGCGGGCATATTGTTGAATGTACTTAAGCAGCTCAACAGGCACCCATCAATCATTGGGGCAATGGGGAAATGAGATGGAGTGGGGAGCCAAGTATTGTTCCATGTGTGCAATCTGCGTCTCATAATGTTGGGACGCAAGGGCGAGCGACTTTTCAAAGTCGACTTCACGAGAGAACATGACAAAGATCTCGCTCTTGCCCGCCCACATGGTGGTGGAGAGGAACTCATAGAAGTTGTCAAAGTGGGTAGCCATGTGAATGCAAAGAGATAGTGTGAGCTCGTGCTTGGTTTCTATCACATGAAAATGAGAAAGAAGGCACCTTTGGCAATTTAAAGTTTGGCCTTTTCACACTAGATCGCTAGACAAAACAATTACATTTTGTAAAAATATTAAGATTTCAATTAAATAAAGATTGGTTGAAAAAGAGCCTGCTACAAAATTACAAGCATGTCATCTAATCTAAAATTGTTATAATTGTTACGTGACGAGTGGTGATCAATGCAAGGATGCAACAAAAAGATGCAAGAAGAAAAACAAGAGACTTGACATTCTTATTTAGGGCTCTTGTAAAGAGTTCCAAGTTGTAGATGAGTGTGGGAGTGGGCTTGAGAATAATCCCACATGGGAAGTTTTAGGAGTTTTAGGAGTTTTAGTATAAAAAGTGGCTCATTTGAGAGCTTATGAACACATTGGGCTGCACTCATGTTGGAGCTCTCTTGAGATTAGCTCTCCCTCTTGTTCATAGAGGTGCAAGCTCTTCTCTCTCCCCATCTACATTATTGTATGAGCAATGCTCTTTTTTTAATTCAATGCAATGAGATGATGTTTGTCTCTCTTCTCATGTCTATTCTCTAGTGTGCATGTTTCTTTGTTGATGCTTGTGGATTCTCTATTAGGCTTTGTGTGGTAGTGGATTCAAGCTTAAGCTTATCCATAGCTTGTAGCTTATCCATGGGCAAGGCATTGCTTGAGTAGTGATTGAGAATACATGTTTATTTCAAGTTCCATTAAGCTTCAAGGTTTGTGTGCATGCTAGGGAAGTAAGAGCTTGAGAATGAAGTATGCTTTGAGCTTGTGTATGCATTAGCTTAGCTTTCTTCTTGTATTGGATGCATGAATGAGTGGGATGATGAGTGAATGAGCAATGGCAAGATTGAGCTTGTGTGTGTTAAGTCTATGTCAAGGTAGTCGTGTTCATAGCATTCTCTCCATTTGTGGATAAGCTTTTGTGCATCGGTACGGGTTGAATCCCTAGCTCCGAAAGGGATTCAAATCCCATTGGATTGAGCTACACACGGATCATACTACTCATGCTATAAGTGAGAGAGTCTTCCGTCTCTCCATTGGCACCGCTGCCGGGGAAAAGACTCAAAACCGGTTGAGAAGCTTGCATTACTACCACTAATTCTTTTTGTTTTTAGGTTTAGGGTTAGCACGAGGGTGGAATCTCGGAGCTAGTGATTAGAAGAGAAAAAGTAGATTAGTACTTACTTGTGCAGTTGAGATCTACTCCCGCTAATGTTTTCTCATTCATGTTTATGCTTTCCATGGTTGCTTTCATTGTTGTGTTCATGTTTTGTTCATAGATTGGAAACGAAATTTGCATAGTACACTAGCGGCTAATTTTGCTTTGTTTGGTAGCATTCTATGTGTCCACACCCTTCCATGAGTCTCATTTCCATATAGTGCATCCATCTCCTTACCATAGCTTTCTCCCAACACACATTTCCAATAGCCTCATCAATGCATGTGGGCTCTACAACCTACACAACCTTTGCCATGTATGCATAGTGATGTGCCACATAACCATCATAGGGTAAACCTCTGCACAGGATTCTTCACTCTCCCAGATCTTCGCAGCTTTGCATTCATGGCTTCTATAGCCTTCTTTACACCAGGTGTTCTCATAGCTGGTATCCCAAGCTCCTCATCTAGGCTCATCTCTGAGCCACTAGACTCTCCATCAACATGAGAATGCCCTGTAGAAATGTCAGGCATACTAAGGGGCTCAACCACTTTCTCTTTGCCTTTATGTGATGTACTAATCACATTTGCAGAATTGGTATTATGACGTAGCCTGCCACTCCATGGTCTATCAACTGAACCACTAGATTAGGACTCTCCTGGTCCCCACTCAAAGATTGTGATTACTAACTTGCATTCTGTGCAACCACATTTTCACTCACATCAGCCCCAACAACTTCTTTTTCAACAGCATACCAGCTCCTCATCTCATCAAAGACATCCCTGCTTACCCTGGGTTATAACACCTGTATCCCTTTTGCTCAAGGGAATATCCAATAAACACACATTTTTCAGCTTTTGGATCCAGCATAGTTCTCAGCTCATCTGGCACATGCACATATGCAATGCATCAGATGAGACAAATCAGGTTTTTTGCCGGTAAACCTCTCCTCTGGAGTAACATCATGTATGGCTGTAGTTGGAGTCCAGTTCATGATGTAAACTACTATAGAAACAGCCTCATCCCAATAGCTATGCGGCATATTCTTATCTTCCATCAATGCTCGCGCAATCTCAGAGCAATGTACCTGTTTTTTCGCTCAGCAACTCCATTTTGTTGCAGAGTGTATCTGCATGTAAACTGTCTCCGAATACCATTTTTCTTCAAAAATTCAGAGAACTCATTGGAGAAGTACTCTCCCCCTCCATCTGACCTCAGGCACTTTACATATTTCCCTCTTTGCTTTTCAACCATAACTCTGAAATTCTGAAAGTGAGTGAACACTTCTCCTTCATGACGTATACCCACACTTTCCTTGTGTGGTCATCAATAAATGTCACATAATACCTGCAGCCTCCCATAGACATGGTCTTTGTAGGACCCCATACATCTGAAGGCACAATATCTAGTGCATTCCTGCTCACATATCTGTTACGTGGAAATACATGCTTTGTTTGCTTTCCAAATTGGCATGCTTCACATATTTTGTGCATACCTTCAACTTTAAACTTTGGCAACCCTGTCACAATTCCTTTAGTCTGCATAGACTTCATTCTTTGCACAATCACATGTCTAATTCTTTTATGCCAAATGTCTGTGTCTGCAACAATTCTTATGAACCATTTGCAAACATTGCAGAACTCACTTCAGGCATGTTTACATTCAGAGTAAACATTCTGCCCACTCTGTTGCCTTTTGCAACCAACCTGCACTTGTCTTTAAAGTCTTCAACATAACAACCACATCAGGGTTAAACCGAACCTGCAAACCCTGCTCAATCATCTGGCCAACTGAAACCAGATTCTTTGTTATGTTCGGAACATGAAGTACATCTACAAGGTACTTCACTTTGCCATCCTGCATAGACAATGGCACACTCCAACATGGGCAATTGGATGAGCAGTGTCGTCCCCTGTTTCCACAAAACCTGGTCTTTCAAGGTTTTTCATCTCCTTGAACCACTCCTCCCATGACTTGTCATGTGGTTCGAAGCACCTAAATCAATGTACCATACATCATCTTTATGTGCTACTTCTACATTTTTAGACATGGCATTAACGACATGCTACATAACAAACAACCTTTCATTATCCTCATTGTTTCTGCTCAAGGATGCATAGTTGTGTTGCTGCAATTTCCCATTTTGCATGTCAGCGTGCTTCTTATACTAATCTGCTCTTGCACATGTCCAGACTTAATACAATAAAGCATCCACGTGTATCATTATACTGCCTTTGACAATTTCCACGACCTCTTTGACTCCCCCTGCCTTTTAATTGGCCTCTTCCACCTGCGTGTTGTTGTTCTTGTTGTGAATTCTAGGACCGTTGCTGCTGCTACTGCTTTGGCCATAATTCTGATTACCTATTTGGCCACCTCCTTGACCGTGTCCACGGCCTCCTCTACCTCGTCCTCTTCTTGAACTTGTGTAGAAAGCTTGTTGCTCTGAACTGTTTTTATAGTCTAGCCTAACCCCATCCAGTCCCATGGGTTAGCCAACCACCCAACCACTGTAGTGATGGGATCCAATTAGGAATTGGGTTAGGTTTTGTCCCGGGTACCAGGGAAAAAAGTTTCCAGGCCCCCTAGCCAGATACTCATGCAAACATAAAACTAGTCACACCACTTACACACCCCAATATGAACTTGCCTTTTTCACAGATTTAACAATCTTTAAAATAATCATTTAATGAAACCATAGAGTTACTGATCATAATCCTCAAATTATCCAGTTGAATCCTAATTTCTAATTCCTTCCCTCATCGGTGTACCTATGGCATCATTGGCAACTAGAACGCTCACCACCTGTTCACTCAGGGGCCTTTTTATAGTTCCTAGCTCATAGTACCCGGCAATATAATCACATAAAAATATCCAGAGATGGAATCTCCATTAAAGATCAGCAAGATATACTAACAGATCCATATAAAAGAGCCATGGACTCATCCATTGAGGACCAGCAAGGTCAATCAACCAGATCCATACCCGAATTCAGAAAACAACTCTTACTTCTTGTTCTAAATATCTTCCCCGACGTACTCGTGGGTATTATCGGCGACCCAGAGCCCGAGCACCATATGGTCAGCACCCTCTAGGATCCTTCGCAGGTCACCTAGCGCTTCACTCATAGGCCGCTTCCTTGGTCCCTCATCCACTGTACCAAAAGCTCACCATTTAATCAAACTGAGGCTGGTTAAGACCTCGACCGATCTTGCTACTATACGAGACGTCCTCCGATGACTCTCCGTCCTCAGCAATTGCAACTTTAACAGATAGGTCTCCACAACCTCATTCACAAGACAGTCAAAATGCTTCCCCAATATAAACAGTCATTTAAAAACAGATTTCACAAACAAATACAGTTCCAACAATATTTCTATCTTTTCTCATTACTCCGCATCCTTTCACATTAGACCCCATCTTTTTTTCATCTTACCACAATTTTATCTTCATCATCGATCTCTATCACATCACATCATTCCTACATCAAATCACATCCAATCGCATCATTCACACATCAATCCACATCATCCATACATCCATCCACATCAATCCACATCATTCAAACATCCATGCACATCAATCCTTATTATCCACACATCAATTCACTTCATTCATACATCCATCCACATCAATCCACATCATTCACTCATCATATACTGTGACACATCAATCCACATTATCCACATCATTCACTCATCATACACACACCAATCCACATCATCCACATCAATCCACATTATCCACACATCCATCCATATCTTCCATACATCCATCCACATCAATCCACATCATCCAAACATCCATGCACATCAATCCACATTATCCACACATCAATCCACCTCATTTCATAAGGATTCCCATTCTCATCTAATCACATCTTTTTCTATCTCAATACTTATTTCCTCATTTATCCTCATCAGATCTCACCCACTTGCATCTACCCATATATCTCATCACTTCGCATACATTAACATATATCCAGTTTACATCGCATCTTATCACATTCATTTCACATCACTTCTCATTCATTCACATCCTGATTCATTTGCTAACACATTCATTCATGTCCCTTATCGTTCATTCACATCTCGATTCACATCACATCACATTCATTCACATCCCTTATCATTCATTCACATCCCGATTCACATCACATCACATCCAATCACATCCCTTATCATTCATTCACATCCCTTATCATTCATTCACATCCTATATCATTCATTCATGTCCCTTATCATTCATTCACGTCCCTTATCATTCATTCACATCCTGATTCATATGCTATCACATTCATTCACATCCTATATCATTCATTCACATCCCTTATCATTCATTCACATCCCTTATCATTCATTCACATCCCGATTCATATGCTATCACATTCATTCACATCCTATATCATTCATTCACATCTCTTATCATTCATTCACATCCTGATTCATATGCTATCACATTCATTCACATCCTATATCATTCATTCACATCCCTTATCATTCATATCTATCCAATTTACATCACATCTCATCGCTTCAATTCTCGTTCATATCCACCACATTTATATCCATATATATTCTCCCACATACATCCACATCCTATATCATTCATTCACATCCCTTATCATTCATATCTATCCAATTTACATCACATCTCATCGCTTCAATTCTCGTTCATATCCATCACATTTATATCCATATATATTCTCCCACATACATCCACATCCATACTTATCACATACACATCCACATCTATCCTTTCACATACATCCACATCCATACTTATCACATACACATCCACATCTATCCTTTCACATACATCTACATCCATACTCATCACATACACATCTGCATCCATTCTTTCACATACACACATCCACATCCATTCTTTCACATACATCCACATCCATCCTTCACATATATCTACATCCATACTTATCACATACATCCACATTAATTCTTTCACATACACGCATCCACATCCATTCTTTCATATACATCCACATCCATCCTTCACATACATCCACATCCATACTTATTACATACATCCACATTCATTCTTTAACATACATCCACTTCTATTCTTATTACATACATCCACATTCATTCTTTAACATACATCTTCTATTCTTCACATACATCCACATTCATTCTTTAACATATATCCACATACATCCATCCATTCTTTCCCATCTATCAAATTCACATTACTTCTCGTCACATCTATTCACCTCACATTCTCGTCACTCCTATTCTCGTCACTCCTATTCTCATCACATCCATCCATCCATTCATTCCCATCTATCTGATTCGCATCTGTTTACCTCTCATTCTCATCACATCTATTCTCATCACATCTATCCATCCATTCATTCTCATCTATTTGATTCGCATCACATATCATCACATCTATCTACCTCTCATTCTCATTACTTCAATTTTCATCACATCTATTCTCTATTCATTCTATGCATAAATTTAATTTTAACGAGAATAACTCTTTTGAAATAAAAATAAATTTCTTTATGCATCATTCTATGCATAAATCAAAATTGATGAGAATAACTCTTTTGAAATAAAAATAAATTCTTTATGCACCTTTCTATGCATAAAATCAAAATTGATGAGAATAACTCTTTTGAAATAAAAATAAATTCTTTACGCACCTTTCTATGCATAAAATCAAATTTGATGAGAATAACTCTTTTGAAATAAAAATAATTTTCTTTATGCATCTTTCTATGCATAAAATCAAATTTGATGAGAATAACTCTTTTGAAATAAAAATAAATTTCTTTATACATCATTCTATGTATAAAATCAAATTTAATGAGAATAACTCTTTTGAAATAAAAATAAATTCTTTATGCACCTTTCTATGCATGGAATCAAAATTGATGAGAATAACTCTTTTGAAATAAAAATAAATTTCTTTATGCATCTTTCTATGCATAAAATCAAAATAACACTTTTAGGATACACAATTGGTGGGGATTACTCTTTTTGAATATTAAAAGATATAACTTACTTCACCAATTTTTAGAAAATTTTGCCATAACCACCTTTGTATGGCTGACCATTTTTTAATTTTTCCTATCTTAAAATTACTTAAAATTATCCCCAATTGGTTTCAAGTACTCTAAACTAATCAAATTTCACTTTTAAAAGAGAAATAATATGAAAAGTTTAATTCCAACAATTAGATTACTTATCTAGGATAAAGAAGGGCTGAATTTAAGAATGAGAGAGGGGGAAAGCCTTTCCAGCAAGGCATAGCATTTTAAAGATAACAAAAATTAGAAAGCCATCAAAAGAATAAAGAAAAAGTAAGATTTCTAACTTACATAAATTTTTGAGAGCTTTCCTTTGGCTTTGATGGTTTGAGGGATCTACTCTTGTTTGTAAAAACAAGAGTGGCCACCAATTCTTTAGAAGAGGGAAAGGTCAAAAACTAATGAATTATTAAGAAATTCATAGTTCTTGGTGTTGAGATATCAAGATCATCTAGTGAGGTGGTGGACACTGATGACCCACCGCCTGGGGGATAGGCCCCACACTTACACCACTAGCATGGTTGGTGAGATCATGGGTGATATGCGGCCAGTGGGATGACAAGTTATGTGACAGCCATTCTAAAGACTGGTATAGTTATAGCGCCAGCTCATTTTTAGTTGGGTTCACACTATAGAGAACCCTAGTATGTATTTGGTTGAGTACCTTTCATATTGTGTGTACTCTTATCTTTGTATATGGTGTGTTCTCTTTTAGGGTTTGGTGAGTGTGTGTGTGCTTGCAAGAGTTCAAGATCTCTTCTTCCCTACATTTTTTCATGGTATCAGAGCCTGGTTCATGCTAAGGGCTGAGCTGCAAGCAAGAGAAGCACAGGAAGCAGTACGAGGGTAACAGCTTCAACTACTCTTTTCTATTTATGTTGGTGACTACACCTTTGTCGGGAGCTCTACAGGAGTCATCAACAAACGATCTCTCATTGAGGAGTTTTCTTCGTGGGAGAAAAGCTATAGGGCAACTAAACTGTCCTGTTGGACTTCATTTTTAGGTCCGAAAACTCGTTTTGGGCGCGTCAGGACCTCCGTTTTTCAGAAAGCAGGCGATTTCAAGCACGAGTAAGTCATCGATTCTCTGCAAAACTCTGTTTTAAGAACTGCAGGAAGATAGATTGGTTGTGTAGACACTGTGTGTGCTGCAAGGAGGTGAACAATTGCCATTGGGTATATGTATGCACATTGAGGTCACTGGTTGTGACATTTGAGTGTACTACAGCAGTTTGTGCAGAACAAACCAGAGTGCTGTTTTTGGTAAATTTGTGTGTCTGGCAAGATGTCAAATGATGGCATAAACCAGATTGTTGTTGAGAAGCTTGATAAGAACAACTTCCATGCTTGGAGGTTCAGGTTGATGAATTTCCTGATGGGAAAGGGTTATTGGGGGACTACATAGAAGGTGAGCATGAAGAGGCATTAGAGATATCGGAGATCAATCCGACTGTTTTTGTAGATATGAAAGAGTTCAAGGATTGGAACCAAGGAGCCAAAAAAGTTATGTATTGGCTCTGTATCAGTATAAAGGACACCATGATTGGACACATCCAGGATGCCAAGTCCCCCAAGGAGGTGTGGGACACCTTGGTAAAACTCTATAAAACAAATACCAAGGCACGCAAGATACAGTTGAAGAATGAACTTCATACTATGGAGAAAAAGAGTATGTCTGCTGTGAATGACTATGCATTGAAGATAAAGGATATTGTGGAATCCCTTTCTATTGGTGTTTCAGTAGATGATGATGATAAGGTGGAGGTCTGTCTACGTGGTCTTGGGCCACAATACAAGGCGTTCAAGACGTCTATTCAGACACTGAAAAACATTCCCAATTTCACAGATTTGGTGTCTATGTTGATTATAGAAGAGAAGAGCTTGGGTGAAGACCAACAGTCTTCACAAAACAAAAATAGTTCAGAGCAACAGGCCTTCTACACAAGTTTAGGAAGAGGACAAGGTAGAGGAGGCCGTGGATGCAGTCAAGGAGGTGGCCGAATAGGTAATCAAAATTATGGCCAGCAACAGTAACAACAACAGTCCCAGAATTGACAACAACAACACGCAGGTGGAAGAGGCCAATTCAGAGGCAGGGAGAGTCAAAGAGGTCATGGAAATTGGCAAACGTAGTATAATGATACACGTGGATGCTTTTATTGTGGGGTAAGCCTGGAGATGTGCAGGCAGATTATTATAAGAAGCAGGCTGACATGCAAAATGAGAAATTACAGCAAAACAACTATGCATCCTCGAGCATAAACAATGAGGATAATGAAAGGTTGTTTGTTATGCAGCATGTCGTTTAATGCCATGTCTGAAAATGTTGAAGCAGCACATAAAGATGATGTATGGTACATTGATTCAGGTGCTTTGAACCACATGACAAGTCATGGGGAGTGGTTTAAGGAGATGAAAAAACTTGAAAGACCGGGTTTTGTGAAAATAGGGGATGACACCGCTCATCCAATTGCCCATGTTGGAGATGTGCCATTGCCTATGTAGGATGGCAAAGTGAAGTACCTTACAGATGTACTTCATGTTCCGAACACAACAAAGAATATGGTTTCAGTTGGTCAAATGATTGAACAGGGTTTGCAGGTTCGGTTTAACCCTGATGGTTGTTATGTTGAAGACTTTCAAGACAAGTGCTGGTTGGTTGCAAAAGGCAACAGAGTAGGCAAAATGTTTACATTAAATGTAAATATGCCTGAAGTGAGTGCTGCAATGTATGCAAATGGTTCAAGAATTATTGCAAACACATACATTTGGCATAAAAGAATTGGACATGTGAATGTGCAGAGAATGAAGTCTATGCAGACTAAAGGAATTGTGACAGGGCTGCCAAAATTTAAAGTTGAAGATATGCAGAGCATATGTGAAGCATGCCAATTTGGAAAGTAAATAAAGCATGTATTTTCACATATGCAAAGCATATGTGAAGCATGCCAATTTGGAAAGTAAATAAAGCATGTATTTCCACATAACAAAAATGTGAGTAGAAATGCACTAGATGTTGTGCATTCAGATGTATGGGGTCCTACGAAGACCATGTCTATGGGAGGCTGCAGGTATTATCTGACATTTATTGATGTGACCACACAAGGAAAGTGTGAGTATACTTCATGAAGGAGAAGGGAGAGGTGTTCACTCACTTTCAAAATTTCAGAGTTATGGTTGAAAAACAAACAGGGAAATATGTAAAGTGCCTAAGGTCAGATGGAGGGGGAGAGTACTTCTCCAATGAGTTCTTTGAATTTTTGAAGAAAAATGGTATTCGGAGACAGTTTACATGCAGATACACTCCACAGCAAAATGGAGTTGCTGAGCAGAAAAATAGGCACATTGCTGAGATTGCGCGAGCATTGATGGAAGAGAAGAATATGCCGCATAACTATTGGGCTGAGGCCGTCTCTACACCAGTTTACATCATGAACAGAACTCCTACTGCGGCCATACACTATGTAACTCCAGAGGAGAGGTTTATTGGCGACAGAAAACCTGATTTGTCTCATCTGAAAGTCTTTGGATGCATTGCATATGTGCATGTGCCAGATATAATCCTACTACACGTGAGTTGAGGGTAAGCAGGGATGTTGTTTTTTATGAGATGAGCAACTAGTATGCTACTGAAAAAGAAGTTGTTGGGGTTGATGTGAGTGGAAATGTGGTTGCACAGAATGCAGTCAGCAATCACAGTCTTTGAGTGGACCAGGAGAGTCCTCATCTAGTGGTTCAGTTTTGATAGACCATGGAGTGGCAGGCAATGTCATAATACCAGTCCTACAAATGTTATTAGTACATCACATAAAGACAAAGAGAAAGTGGTTGAGCCCCTTAGTATGCCTGACATTTCTGCAGGGCATTCTCATGTTGATGGAGAGTCTAGTGGCTCTCAGAGATGAGCCTTAATGAGGAGCTTGGGATACCAGCTATGAGAACACCTGGTGTAAAGAAGGCTATGGAAGCCATGAATGCAGAGCTGTGAATATCTGGGAGAGTGAAGAATCCTGTGTAGATGTTTACCTATGATGGTTATGTGGCACATCATTATGCATACATGGCAAAAGTTGTGCAGGTTGTAGAGCCCACATGCATTGATGAGGCTCTTGGAAATGTGTGTTGGGAGAAAGCTATGGATGAGGATATGGATGCACTATATGGAAATGAGGCTTGGGATTTAGTGCAATTGCCTGAAGGCAAGAAAGCCATTGGAAGAAAGCCATTGGATGCAAGTGGGTGTACAAGGTAAAACATAACAGTGATGGAAGCATAAGCAGGTACAAGGCTAGATTGGTAGCCAAAGGATATGCACAGACATATGGCATTGATTATGAGGAAACTTTCAGCCCAGTTGCCAAGATGGCAACACTGAGAGTTGTGATAGCAGTGGCTGCGTCAAAGCAATGGTCTTTACATATCAGATGGATGTAAAGAATGCATTCTTGCATGGGGATTTACAGGAAGAGGTGTATATGTTGTAGCCACTTGGTTATGAGGATGTGAATCACCCCGAGCATGTTTGTAGGTTGAAGAAAGCCTTGTATGGCTTAAAACAAGCACCAAGAGCATGGTCTGACAAGATTTTTGAATATCTTGTCACTATTGGCTTTCATGTAGCCAATGTAGATTTCTTGCTGTATGTGAGACACAGTGATAGAGGGGCTGTGCTTGTTGTCATCTATGTAGATGACTTAATCATTACGGGGGACCATGATGCAGAGATCTTTGATGTAAAGATCTTGCTTAGATAGAAGTTTGAGATGAAGGATCTAGGGGAGCTCAGATATTTCTTGGGCATTGAGGTGATTAGGTCACCACATGGTATTGGATTACTGCAGAGATAGTATGGCTTGGACATGTTGTCCAAGTATGGTATGATAGGCTGTAAGCCTATCTCAGTGCCATTGGATCAGAATGGCAAGTTGAGTGCAGATTCAGGAGAGATTTTGGAGGATCTTACTATGTATAGGCGCATAGTAGGAAGCTTGATCTACATGATGACGATCACCAGGCCAGACTTGAGCTATGCTGTTGGGTTGGTGAGTCAGTTTATGCAGGTTCCTCGGAAGCCGCATTTGGATGCATTGAGATGCATACTGAGGTATGTGAGGTCCACTTTGCATTGTGGACTATTTTATGAAACTAGGACAAAGATATGTGTACATGGGTACACAGATGCTGATTGGGTTGGTAGTATCTCAGATAGAAGATCTACTAGTGGCTTCATGTTTTCTTTGGGGAGTGCTGCTGTGACTTGGAGTAGCAAGAAGCAGCCTACAATTGCTTTATCCAGTACAAAGGCCAAGTACAGAGGTGCTGCTGTGGCAGCACCTCTATACTACCATAAAGCGGCCTAGAGTTGCTTTATCCACCAGTACAAAGGATGAGTACAGAGGTGCTGCCATGGCAGCATGTGAGGTAGCTTGGTTGAGAAAGCTACTTGCAAATTTGGGTCTATCAAGTGAATAGACAAGTTGTCATTTTCTATGACAACATTAGCAGTATATAGTTGGCCAGGAACCCAGTTTTTCATGAAGCATATAGAGGTCCACTACCATTTTGTAAGAGAGAGATCTTGGCAGGAGACCTTGACCTTGTTTATGTCAGCACACAAGATCAGGTAGCTAACATCTTCACCAAAGCATTGGGTACAGAGAAGCTCTGTAGATTCAGGGCTTCGCTTGGTGTACATGAGATGGAGTTGAGCTCGAGGGGGAGTGTTGAGAAATTGAGCTCATCTAGTGAGGCGGTGGACACTGATGACCCACCTAGGGGATAGGCCCCACACTTACACCACTAGCATGGTTGGTGAGATCATGGTTGGTGAGATCATGGGTGATATGCGGCCAGTGGGATGATAGTAGGCTGTGTGACAGCCTGTCATCCCACTGGTATAGTTATAGCGCCAGCTCATTTTTAGTTGGGTTCACACTATAGAGAACCCTAGTATGTATTTGGTTGAGTACCTTTCATATTGTGTGTACTCTTATCTTTGTATATGGTGTGTTCTCTTTTAGGGTTTGGTGAGTGTGTGTGTGATTGCAAGAGCTCAAGCTCTCTTCTCCCCTGCATCTTTTCACTTGGCTCTGGGGTGGAGCAGAGTAACAGTGTGTAAAAAACTATTAAGCTTCAACAAAGGGGGAGGCTTCCATTTAAAGGAAAAAGTGAGCTTCTAACCAAGCAAACTGATTATAGAATTTTTTAGATCAGTTTGGTCAATTTTTGACCATTTTTAGTTTAGTTTAGCTTACTTTTTGGAACTAGACTTGAATTAGGAGAGATGATGAAATATCTCAATTTTCGATAATTTTAAACTCCACCACACATGTGAAGTAGGCACCTCCTTCATGAGGGGGGAATTCCCATTGTGCGGTGTCAAAATTCCATTTTTTTTAGTAATTCCCTTGGTTCTTAGTCTGGTCCTTAGTCCACTCTTCATCTTATGTGAGTATTTACTCATTTTTGGGAGGATTTTCTTTATTTCTTCGATTTATCTTCTCCACACATTTGGATGAATCTGATTGGCCCCTCAAAACCTTAATTTAAAACTTTTCAAAAATCTGGACCCCTAGGAAAGGCCTCTTGAACAGATTATACTTGATTTCTAATGCATCTTCTGAAAATCTTTTTGAACTTCTATTTCGGGGGAACTTATTTTAATAAGAATAGATATTTTTCCATCCAGAAATATTCAAAATCTGAATAATCTCTCTCTAGAACATTTTCTCTCTCTAGGCCAAAACAAAGCAGAAACAAGATCTTTTATATTTCTAAAGAGGGGAAGATATTGGACATCCTGAGAGGCTGGGGAGGAATCTTACATTCTACCCCACTTAAAAAACACGAGATGTCCTCATCTCGCAAAACTAGAGGAGAATTCTTTTCCTTAAGATCCAACTGATTCTGGGTTCCTTTTAGTCTAACAGAATCCTGGGATAAAGATCCCTTATATAAAACTCATCATCAGATAATAATTCACTCAGATCGTAACATTCAATCCTTATGACAATAATGGTCCATTAGACCGAGATTTGAACAGTTTGCCACCATAAAAATTTTCAATTTTACAGAGTTTTAATTTGACACCCCTTAACTTGATCCATTGGGTCAAGTGTTAACAGCACCAATCTGCCAGCACAATCCACTAATCTCATAGTGATTTGTTGAAGTCATTAACGTCATTCCAGCTACGAACATTATCACAGGGACTCGTCCCATTCATCCTTATTGTGGTTTTGCTTAGTTATTACAATTCAACCAAAATTCAGAAATCTTCATTTTTCAATCAGAATCCAAATCAACTCATCAGTTCTTAATCAGAATTTAAAATCATATCAACCACATTCAAATTCATTATCTAGATAGTATTAATTCTTACAATTTCAAGTCTTAGATTTACTCGTATATACTGCCAGTAAAGAGCTGCAGTTATACCCTTGGTATATACGGGTAGTCATGGTCCTTGGAACTATAAGGTAAATTCCATCATGTCTAGGCCTCAAGCAAGTAAGGGATTCCATACAGTTGCGGTACTTCCATCCGAAGACCCAATTACCAATTTACGAATTTCAGTTTGAATATTAATTTGTATAAATTTTATCAACTCCCTTTCATTATATGGATACCCCATCTAGAGGCCATAACTACACAAATGTTCATGACTTGCGAAGTGAAGCTAGCTGTTGAACGCATTTTCCAAGTGCAGAGGCAGTACCATTAAAGAAAAGCCTCGAAAGAGGACTCACATAGCAACACAAAAAAATGCACCTAGAGGCGTGAAGGCCATTGTTTTACTGGAATGACTCACCTTGTTCAAAAACACAAAATTTAAAGATGTTGCTCAGAAGTTCCCAGCTCATCACACACGGGCCAGCATCTCCCTTTTTTTCTCATACATGCGATGAACGCCTCCATCTTTCTCCCGGCCGCCTTCATCTCCCTTTTTTTTCTCATACATGCGATGCATGCCTCCATCTTCCTTCCTTTCGCCTGTTGAGCAAATTAAGCATCGACTAAGTCACTCTGTCTCTCTCCCATTTACATCCATCCAATAGTGAATCAGCCTCTCTCTCTCTCTCTCTCCCTTTCGCCTACTTCCCGGCATCGACCACCTCCTGCCTGCCTGCTTGTGTTTTCGCCTGCTTCTGCTGCTACTGGTGGCTGCTGCTGCCATCGACCACCTCCTGCCTGCTTGTGTTTTCGCCTGCTGCCTATCATCGACCACCTCTTGCCTATCTGCACACACGAGCAGCTATATGAATAGTACCATGAAGCCTACTGCACTCGCAGGAATGCTACAAATTGTGATCATGAGGCTACCTTAAATGTAATCTAAAGTGGTGTTGCTCACTGTTGTTTCTCTTCACCACCGCCTGAAAGGAACTGGGTATGTGGCTAGCTGTTTGTTTGGCTACAAGATCACTTTATGGGTGAGTAAGAGAAGTGGCTGCGCTGCCTCTGTGTATTATCCTCTCTCTCACAACCAAAAAGCAAAAAAATGGCTCTCTCTCAAAATGACATTTGAAATTTGAAAGTTGAAAGGGGAAGGCCACCATAAATGCATTCAAAAACGGCTCTTTGGTTTACTGCCCCTGACAACACTGTGGTTTACTGCTCCTAACAATTATTGTCCCTGACGACAAGACAGGGCTAAAAATCTTGCCACCTGGCAACTCCAAAGTTGCCCTGTAAAGAATATATAGAAGCAGATTGTAGAGCACAAAAGATTCATGTGACTGAGGTCATGGATGTTGCAATTTGCAAGCTTGAAACGCAGAAGGCAGTATGACAATAATTATGGCCAAATTAAGAGGCTGATGGGAGCTTATGCATAGTAGTAAGCAGAAAACAAAAAAGCACCATGAAACCTTGCAGCTTTGGAAAGGAAGAGCATCAAGTGAGAAGACGACCTTGTAAGGCTCTAGGGTCTGGCAGCGCATAGATTCATCTAATTTTTCTCTTATTTTTTGGAAATTGGAGGCCCTTTAATAACTTTAAGGGTCATTTCACTTTAAAGACTTGTTGACATGCTTGACAAGAAGCATTAAAATAGAATCACATAGCCCATATTCAGATCCTTACTCATATGCTTTTTCAAAGCACGCTTGTAATTTTTTGATTCTCTACCATAAGGGTTTGATCACACACACATAAAGAAACAATAGAGAAATATCGGTTTTACAAAAATAAGCTGTGAATCATTCTCACCTGGGTTTGCTTCCCAAATTTGACCGAAATGCTTTGTAAAATTTATTTTTCTCACCCGAAATTATTAGGGTACCTTGCTCGATCTTGGGGAGCTCAAGACGGATGTATTTGTGGTGTGTGTTGAGTTGTTCACACATGTGCAATTTATGGGCTGGTTCCTTTTCTCAGGCACATGGGTGTCTAAAAAGCACTTGGGTGGTTCCGCCCAAGCAAAAAGTTCCTTTAAATAGACTTGAGGTTCCTAGGTTGGCTAGACATATGTGCACACACTTGTTGAACACT
The DNA here is from genome assembly GCF_041138505.1 of Cibotium barometz. NCBI lineage: Eukaryota > Viridiplantae > Streptophyta > Polypodiopsida > Cyatheales > Cibotiaceae > Cibotium > Cibotium barometz. Next base: position 46,706,345 of record NC_141073.1, on the reverse strand, counting down.
CCTGCATTGAGGGGGAGTGTTAAAATTGGTAATGCCAAATTCTTGGGGGGTGAGAGGTGAGTTGGTCAAAAATGGCTAGAGAGATTATGAACACCCAATTTTACATTGAGGAGGGGTGTTGAAATGTGCAATGTAAAATTGCCAACAGGTTTTGATATGTGAGTTTATGTTTTTGTGGGAACACACCTTATGGATGAGATGAGATATTATGTGGGATGTAATTTATGAGAGCCACACAAGAAGATGTGGATTAGAGATTACCGCATGGCATAATAATGTGTAAATGAGATTGGGTCAATGGCTATCTATATTAGAAGCCTTTCATTTGTATGGTTCATACAACATATGTAATAGAGTATTGTTGAGTGTGCTACTCTCTCTCTCTCTCTCTCTACTCATGGAGTTCCTAGGACCTATGGATTTACACAGATACAAGTGAGCTTTTGCAGGACCCCACTATGTATAGGCACATAGTGGATAGCTTAATCTACATGGCCATTACTTGACTAGAGTTGAGCTATGCTCTTAGACTTATGAGATAGTTTATGTAGGCCCCTAGGAAGCCACCCTTGGACGTGCCTAGAGGGATTCTCAGATACATAAATTCCACATTTGCTTATGGACTTTTCTATGAGACTAGTACAGAGATATAGCTACATGGGTACAAAGATGCTGATTAGGTTGGTAGTGTCGCAGACATGAGATCTACTAGTGTTTTTATGTTTTCATTTGGGAGTACTGCTATGAGTTGGAGTAGTAAGAAGTAGCCAAAAGTTGCCTTGTCAAGTATAGAGGCAAAGTACAGGGGTGTTACTATGGTGGTAGCTTGTGAGGCAACTTGGTTTCAGAAGCTACTTAGTGATATGGATGAGCCCGTGGATAGGGCAGTTGTTATTTATTTTGCCAACATGAGTGTTGGCCAGCAACCCAATATACCAAGCTAGAACGAAGCACATTGAGGTGTACTATCATTTTGAGAGAGAAAGTAGGTGATGCAGATCTGGTATATGTCAGCACAGAGGATTAGGTGGCTGACATCTTCATGAAGTCATTGGGCATAGAGAAGCTCCACAAGTTTAGGAGCTTACTTGGAGTGCAATGTGTGGAGTTGAGCTCGAGGGGGAGTGTTGAGATATTGAGCTCAACTAGTGCTGTGAACATTGATAACCCACCTGGGTGATAGCTTCCAGACTTACACCACTAACATTGATAACCCACCTGGGTGATAGCTTCCAGACTTACACCACTAACATTGTTGGTGAGATTATGATTTATATGTCGCCAGTGGACGATAGGTTGTACTAGAGTTATGGCATAGTTATAATGCAAACTAATATAGTCAGATTCACACTATGGACCAACCATTGTATGTTATTATAGGAGAGTACTTTCATTTTATGTATGTACTCTTATCTTTTAGTTATATGGTTATATAGAAGAGAAGAAGATAGAAGATAGTTCAGCCATCCATCTCTGTCTTGTGTCTTGCACTGTCTTATGTGTATGTGTGCTTCCAGGAACTCAAGCTCTCCCCCGCATTCACTTTATATGCCTCTTTAATAGACTAAATATACAAGCATAAAAAATACATCATTGATGAAGTTATACACCTTCTCAATTATCTCCTACATTATCTTCCCTAAATCTAGGCCCAAAATTCAAGCCACTATACTCATTGTGAATCCTCTCTTGGGTGGCTAATACACTCGTGGGTGAATCCATGAACCAATAAAGATGTAAATTCTCGATGTTACATAGAGTTTTGACCCTAGACTATGTGACACTTACATACATAAATGACTAGGAAAATTTGGTGGATGTTACCAACAAATCTCCCCTTAATAAATATCTCGTTACGTAGTGCCAGTTACACACAGATACAACAGTATGGGTGTGAAAGAAGTTTGTTATCTCTCCTAGTATAAAAAAAGATTAAAAAAAGTGAGGGTCCATGCTATGGGATAGTCAACAATGAGGGTATGGTCATTGGCTTCTTTTAGAGAGCCCAATCATGAGCAACATAGTTGACATCACGAGATCTCTCTTTCTCCTAGGCTTTACCAGGTTCTTCTCCTACTACAAGGAGCTCAAACCTTATTCTTTAGGAAGTAGTTCTCTTCAATGTGATTGCTTTTTCTCGTGGGCTTCATCAGATTCTTCTCCTATAAGGAGTCCTATAAGGAGATATTGAACCTTATTCTTTAGGAAGTAGTTCTCTTCAATGTGATTGGTTTTTCTCGTGGGCTTCATCAGATTCTTCTCCTATAAGGAGATATTGAACCTTATTCTTTAGGAAGTAGTTCTCTTCAATGTGATTGCTTTTTCTCGTGGGCTTCATCAAATTCTTCTCCTATAAGGAGATATTGAACCTTGTTCTTGAGGAAGTAGTTCTCTTTGATGTGATTGTTCTTTCCATAGAACCCACAATTCTTCTTGTTTGTCTCAATGTTATCCTTCTTTGTGTTCTTGCTGGAGGAGCCTTTATTATGGGTGAAGAACTTCTTCTTTGTGTAGAATCTCATCAGGATTGTGGATTGAGATTTTGTTCTCTCTTGCAACCTCTTGTATTCTTCAAGTAGTGCTATTTCCACACAATCTAGCTTAGGTTTTGGCAAGTTTGTCAAAGTAGAACACAAGATGTGAATAATCCTCAGTGGGCATGCTTTTGATAAGTACTGCAATGGCACCTTCTTCTTCCATTAGTGCACCTATTGTTGTAAGTTGAGCTGTAAGGCTCTTCATGTAGTTTATGTGCATTGGGAGAGACTATTAGATGACTTCATTTTAAGTTCATAGAATTGAAATTTTAAGCTTATCTTAAGTTCATAGAATTGGAGTCCTCCCGTTCTCCGGCGAAACTTTTTGAGCGAGCAAAACATCGAGCGACACATTTCAAAAGGAACAGGCACACAAGAAGGCTAAGGCCAGTAATTTAGGAATGGATTACATGTGTTTTTGTATAGAACTTTTCCTTCACAGCTAGTACACCTTCACACTTTATCAGTAAATGGAAAGTTGTGCATGCAAATCATTACAATTGAAAATCAATTACACCATCATAGTGAGTCCGAACTAATACCAAGCATGTGTATCAAGATTGAAACATATAACAACAAAAGAGAACACAACAATGCATACAACACTTTTCAAACTTCCTTAATAAAACAGAGCAAGTGGCAACTTTCCAAAAAATGCATCAACTCTAGTGGATTACAAAATTATAATATGGACATGAAGGCATATCCCACCTAAATAACATAGGTGCAATTGCAAGCATGTAACTGAATTCACAACTAATCACGAATTTCTATGAGGGATAAATTATTCATTGAACTAAAATTCTGATTTCGATAGGTTTTTTGAATTTTCTCATTACCATCCTTCAGAATATGAAACGGTAGAATTTTCTTTCACAGAGTATTTACTTATTCATTTACCAATATTCATGGGATTTAAACAAAGGATTAAAGAGAACTCTTGTTTTGATATAAAAATTTTGTATGCATCTATTTATGCATAAAATCCAACTTCTAGAGAAATAATACTTATATAAAAGAAAAATCCTTTTATGCATCTATTTATGAATAAAAATCAATATTAGTGAAAGTAACACTTTTACAATAAAAATTTTCTTTTATGCATCATTTTATGCATAAAAATCCATTTTGATGAAAGTAACACTTTTATAATTAAAAAATATTCTTTTATGCATCTATTTATGCAAAGTAACACTTTTATAATAAAAAATATTCCTTTATGCATAAAAATTAATATTAGTGAAAGTAACACTTTTATAATAAAAATTTTCTTTTATGCATCTATTTATGCATAAAAATCCATTTTGATGAAAGTAACACTTTTATAATAAAAAAATATTCTTTTATGCATCTATTTATGCATAAACATCCATTTTGATGAAAGTAAAACTTTTATAATAAAAAATATTCTTTTATGCATCTATTTATGCATAAAAATCCATTTTGATGAAAGTAACACTTTTATAATAAAAAATATTTTTTTATGCATCTATTTATGCATAAAAATCAATATTGATCAAAGTAACACTTTTATAATAAAAATATTCTTTTATGCATAAAAATCAATAATGATGAAAGTAACACTTTTATAATAAAAAATATTCTTTTATGCATCTATTTATGCATAAAAATCAATCATGATGAAAGTAACACTTTTATAAAAAAATCTTTTATGCATCATTTTATGCATAAAAATCAATAATGAAAGTAACACTTTTATAATAAAAAATATTCTTTCATGCATCTATTTATGCATAAAAATCAATAATGATAAAAGTAACAATTTTATAATAAAAAATATTCTATTATGCATCTATTTATGCATAAAATTCAATATTGATGAAAGTAACACTTTTATAATAATAACCAATATGCATCTTTCTATGCATAGAATTTATATCTAATGAAAATAACACCTTTAGAATAATGAAAATGACATTTTTAGAATACATAAACGATAGGGATTATTCTTTTAGAATAATAAAAGATGAAACTTATTTCACAAAATTTTAGAAAATTTTACCATAACCTCCTTTGTATGGCTGATCATTTTTCAAATTTTCCTATCTTAAAATTACTTAAAAATGATCCCCAAATGGTTTTAAGCACTCTAAACTAATCAATTTTCACTTTTAAAAAAGAAACAATATGAAAAGTTTAATTCCAACTATAAGATCACTTAACTAGGATAAAGAAAGGCTGATTTTAAGAATGAGAGAGGGGGAAAGCCTTTCCAGCAAGGCATAGCATCAGATTATCATTTCAAATAATACAAAATTAGAAAACAATTAAAAGAATAAAGAAAAATATAAGATTTCTAACTTACATGAATTTTGGGAGCTTTCCTTTGGCTTGATGGTTTGAGGGATCTACTCTTGTTTGAAACAAGCAATAGAGTGCTAAAATGTAGCACATAAATACCAAGATGGATCAGGATGACATAATTGATTAAGTCAATATTGATTCAGCACTGTAACTCAATTAGAATTGATTCAGCACACTGATTGAGTCAGAATTAATTCAGCACACTGATTGAGTCAGAATTGATTCAGCACTGAATCAATTGTAACTCAATTAGAATTGAGTCAGAATTGATTAAGCAAGCATTGATTGAGTCAGAATTGATTAAGCAAGCATTGATTCTAACTCAATTCTCATTGAGTCAGAATTGATTAAGCAAGCATTGATTCTGACTCAATTCTGATTGAGTCAAAATTGATTAAGCAAGCCATTAGGGAAAGGTTGAGGTCTATAGGGGCCCTTTAAGATGCCATGTGATTAAAAGGTTATTAAGGAAAAGGGCCAATTATGTGATGCCATGTATACAAAAATGTTGGGTGATTAAAGGTGGTCAAAAGATTTTCTAGAAGATGCCTTTTTGTACTTTTCATTCCCAAAAAGTGGGGGGGGGGAGTTTTTGAAATTTCGGACATCCATAACTTCTACATATGAGCTCAAAATTTGTCGGAGATTAGAGATCTAGAATCTACTCACTAAGCTCTTTCCACAAATATGTCACACGATATGGTTTTGCCCACTCAATTTTAAATTCAATTTTGGCGGAAAACTTTGAAATTCAAACTTCTAGCCATTTGAAGAATAAAAAGGTATCTAAAGTCAAAGAAACTTTAAATTTTAACAAAAAGTCATTAAAATCATAATATGGCAGCTTAAAGGGCCCCTATAGATCTCAACCTTCCCCTAATGATTGATTCAGTCAAAATTGATTAAGCATTGATTCAGTCAAAATTGATTGAGCATTGATTGAGCATTGATTCAGTCAGAATTGTACGAATTCGGATAGAATTGATTCGGCATCTATCATTCCATGCTCATATTGATGGTTATTTAGGAATATGCTTATGGATTATTTATAACAGGAGAGTGTGTATTTTCCTATCCTATTGGCATGTAAATATCATACAGAGGGGGTGAGTTTCAATATACATTGTATGTTCAAAGTACCCCATACATGGCATGTTCAAGTCTTGTGTAAAGGTAATCCTTTTAGGATGTGCCGTGAGTGTTGGTATGTAAGATTCCTCCCTCTGGCTTTTGAGGTGTGCAAGTGTAAAAACCTCCCCTTCTGATCTTATAATTATTCCCCTCTCTCTGAAATAAAAGAAAGATCCTGTTTTCCTTTGTTTTGGCCTAGAGAGAGAAAATGTCTAGAGGGAGGTAATTTAAAATTGAGATATTTTTGGATATAAAAATCCTCCTAGTATCTAAAATGGTTTACCCTGAAACAGATATTCAAAAAGAAATTTCCAATATGCAATTGGAATAAATTGAAATCAGGTAAAAAGGACCTTAGCCTAAGGGTCTAGATTTTTTGAAATTTTTAAATTAAGGTTCCTATGGACCAATTAGATTAATCCAAATGTAGGGAGGAGATAAATTGAAGAATAAAAGAAAATCTTCCCAAAAATGAGTAGATACTCACATAAGATGAAGAGATGACTCTAAGAACAAGGTTATTAGTTAAGAAAGAAGAGATATTTAGAAGAAATGAAGCATTTTTGACACCTCAGTGTGGGGGAATTCCCCTCATGAAGGAGGTGCCTATTTCACATGTGTGGTTGAGTTTTAAACTCACAAATAATGAGATATTTTTATCTCTCCTCTCTCCTGCTTCAACTAGATCCAAAAAGTAAGCTAAACTGACCTAAAAGTGGTCAAAAATTGACCAAACTGATCTGAAAAATTCTATAATCATTTTGCTTGGTTAGAGGCTCACTTTTTCCTATAAATGAAGCCTCCCCCTTTGTAAATGGTTAATAGTGTTTTATGCATTGTTACTCTACTCCTCCCCAGAGCCAAAAACAGTGAATTTACTGATAATTCATTAGTTTTTGACCATTTCCTCTTCAAAAGAATTGGTGGCCACTCTTGTTGCAAACAAGAGTAGATTCCTCAAACCATCAAGCCAAAGGAAAGCTCACAAAAATTCATGTAAGCTAGAAATCCTACTTTTTCTTTATTTCATTTAATGGTTTGCTAATTTTTATTTTCTTTAAAATGAAAAATGGTGCTATGCCTTGTTGGAAAGGCTTTCCCCCTCTCTTCATTCTTGAATTTAGCCTTTCTTTATCCTAGATGTGTAATCAAATTGTTAGAATTAAACTTTTCGTATTGTTTCTCTTTAAAAAGTGAAATTTGATTAGTTTAGAATGCTTTAAACCATTTGGGATAATTTCTAAGTAACTTGAGAATGAAAAAAATTGAAAAATGATTAGCCATACAAAGGAAGCTATGGCAAAATTTTCTTAAATTTTGTGAAATAAGTTTTATCTTTTATTATTCAAGAAAAGTAATCCCCACCGCTTGTGTATTCTAAAAGTGTTATTTTTATTCTATGCATAGAAAAATGCATATTAGAAATATTTTTATAATAAAAGTGTTTTTTTAGCGATGCCAAAAATGTTATGGCTCACCCTAACCCTCCTTAAAACACATCCAAAAAGAGATTACCTGGTGAACCGCAGCTGTCGTCTCGTGAGGATCTTTCCAATGGTGGCTGAGCTAACCCTTGAGGTCTCCAAGCTCTACAACTCCTTGAGAAGCAATTCCACAGTGTCTCCTGCGAGCATTGTCACACTGCCACGTTGCGCTATGAGTCCTTGTCCCTCCTCTCACCTCACTTCACTCACACACACTCACTAGCATGCATTAGGGAGAGAGATTAGCAAGAGCAAGAATCAATTGCACAATGGGAGAGTATGTTGTATTATGAGAGAAATTCACTTATATACATGGCCATAAGTGTTCACACTCACTTAAACTGTGGCCAACTGGGCACTTTAGGCTCATATGAGGCCTAATGCTATTACAATGATTACTCTCATAAAATATCCATGAAGTATATCACTTAGGACTTCATGCTATCTTACTACCACACACTCTTGAAGCGGGAATTGACCCATAAATACTTCGTCACACCATTGCGGGTGCTTGTTCAAGTTGTAGCTTTGGACACTATTGCTTCATATCTTGAATGTATGACCCTTTGGTGTATCTACCATGACTCCTTGATATAAGATAATGGCGGTAGCTCTTGTTATTCCTAGAATTGGCACCAATAGAAACCAAATTCTTTGTTATGTTAGGCACATGAAGTACATTAGCCAAGTACCTCATCTTGCCATCTTGCATAGCCGATGACACATTTATAATGTGAGCAATAAGATGAGCCAGGTCATCCTCCATCTCTACATAACTTGGTTTTTCCAAAATTTTGACATCTCTAAACCACTCATCTCATGAGACAAGCCATGTGGTTAGAGGATCCTGAATCTACATAACATACATCATCACCGTTTGTGGGGATACATCTGTAGTCACTGAATTCAACATGTGTTGCATAACAAAAAACTACTCACATCTATCTTCAATGTACTTGCTTGAAGATGCATAATTGTTTTGCTATACAACTTGCCACTTCTTATATCACTCTTGTGACATTCTACTATAAAATGACCTCGTTTGCCCCACAATAAAAACAATATTTTAAACCTGATACTGATTTTGTCTTTACCAATTAGCTCCCCCTACCTTGAGACTGGCCTCTTCCACCTGTGTGTTTTTCTACTCTCCAAATCATTGGATTGCTCTATTGTCCCTAATTCTCACTTCTAAAATGGCCACCACGACCTTGGCCTTGAGACCACAATCTCTACTTCTGCCTAAATTTCAGTGGAAGGCTTTAATTGAAGTGTTCTTGATTTGGGAGGAAGAGTATTCAACTAAAGACTAAAGACTTCTCTTCTATGATTAACATAAACACCAAATTTGGAAGGTTGGAAACATTCTCTCTTACACCAGTAGAGGTTTTAAATGGCTTATATTATTTGTTCAAATAGATGCTCTCACCTCATCATCTTCCACTACGGCATTAATAGATCCAAGGGATTTATTGACGAGACACATTCTTCTTCTACACTGTATGTAGCTCCCTCCTATTTTTTAGATGCAACTTCCTTACCTTTGTGTTTGTCTTGACTAAGTTTTTCCACTGCTCGAGTATTGGCATCCTATATATGCTCTACCATAGTGTTTATCACATTGACTAAAAGCCAATACATGACTTTCCTTGCACCTTGGTTCTCATCTTTAAATACCTTTATCTCTGCTCTATTATAGTGTCTATCATAGTGTCTGTCACACTGAGACTGAAAGCTAATGCATGACTTTCCTTACACCCTGGTTCTAGTCTTTAAACACCTAAAGAGAATGCTAGAATAGAATTCTCTACATGAAATTCTGAAGGCTCTAGTGTCTCCTTCAACATGGTCCCAAACTCCTTTTCCTAGTAGAAAACTGGTCATTCTAAACTTCCATGCATGGAAGTTATTCTTGTCAAGCTTCTCACTGACAATTTGGTTGATGTTGTCAAACATCTTTGCTTGCAAATAACCCAAAAACTACAAACAAACAATTTCTATATGCTTGTCAAACATCTTTGCTTGTTGCAAATAACCTAAAAACTACAAACAAACAATTTCTATATGTAACCTACAACACAATAGTATTTCTTGTGACTCATATAGCGGAACTTCTACACAATATGTATGTCACAACACATGACGAGAGTTTTACATACACCCACAATAAAAAATACATGTGCAATCATTGTCTGCACACCTAAAATGCACTACTACACTGCAATAACTAGAGTTTAGATAGCAACAGTTCCAAAAGTCTCAAAACACCTTGTAATGGTCAAACGAAGAATAAAATGTGCTCGAAACACAAATCTTGCCATAAAATTTTAGTACAAATATACTTTAATCTTAATCATTTTAGAAATTTGGCTACATGTTTGAAAATTTGATTTCCTTAGCCTTCTCTTTCACAATATTACAAGCTTAAAGAGGAGGATCGCCAAGATCAGTGAACTGGCACGTAGGTGCATCAGAGTTTTATCCCTAAAGGATAATAGTTTGGTGACCTCATCACTAAACACACAAGTGCATGATCCATCTCCTACCTTTGAGTTCGACACAGTGCTGGTGGTAGAGAAGTTGTGTGACCTTTACCTTTGAGGAGTTCAACATAATATTGGTGGAGGAGGAAATGGGTTTTAAAGATAGAGATGATAATCATGTTGCATACACTCTGCAAATTTAAAGAAAGGTAAAAGGGAAGGGCTCTAGTAACCTTAACACTTCTTAGAAGAAGAAGAAATCAAAAGCAAAGTGTTTCTATTTGTGACAAGTTTGGGCATTCCAGGTCAAATTATGTAGACTAAAGGAAGTAGATAAAAGAATGGTAGTTTCTTTAAAGCATTTAAACAAGGAGTATGGGAATAGTGCTGAAGAAAAATTGGAGTTGTGTGTGAAAAATCAAAGAAATTTATGCAAAGGTATAAAATTCCTCAGCACCCGATGATTCATTGATCACATCGATTATGTGATCGGTAAAAAGGGTCAATATAATTCTCTTAGGCCTATGGGGGAGTCCATTATGGTAGCGATTAGGAATGATTCCAAATTCCCAGATATGAGATTAATAAAAAGGGTTGGTATAATTCTCTTAAGCCTATGTGGGAGTTCATCCCTTTTTATTATGAGGTTAGTAAAAAGGGTTGGTATAATTCTCTTAAGCCTATGGCGGGAGTCCCTCTTGGTAGAGGTCAAGAATGATTCCAAATGCCCAGATATGGAGATCATGTATCTTTTATAGCAATGGTGATACTAAGAGGTTTTTCAATGTCCTTTATATGCCAGATGTCATGATGAACCATGAATAGAAGGTTCTCTAGTGTAATCATTAGATCTGCAATCATCATATATGCCATCGGTAATGTTGTAGGGAGAGAAATATGACACAATAATAACTTATATGAGTTGTGCAATTTTTATAACCCGAGTCCATGTTGGGGGACAAGCAAGCTATACTAGGAAATATGACACAATAATAACTTATATGAGTTGTGCAATTTTTATAACCCGAGTCCATGTTAGGGGACAAGCAAGCTATACTAGGAAATATTTGGGCACCTGAGCTTTATATTCCTAAAGGAGATGTAGAGCAATGGGATTGTGGTACATCTACTTGTTTTTTCTTAGATGCTAGATATATGTGAAGCTTATATGACGAGAAAGCATCAGCCATGCATTTCCACCCACAAGAAAGCAAGAATCATGTAAAGCCTCCTCTAGAGTTTATCTATGAAGGTCTTTGTATGCCAACCCCACTACATTAGGTGGTTCTTCCTACTTTATCTTAGGAACTGATTGATGACTTTAGTAGCAATATGTGGGTGTATTTTCTTTAGGACAAGGATGAAGCGTATAAAAATTTTAAAATATGGCATAGCTTGGTAGACGATGAGATTGAAAAGATATTGAAGAAATTTTAGGGAGATCAAGGAGCAAAGATACTGAAGAAGTGTCAGATCAAGGAGGATAATTCACATCAACAAGTGAAATCAATTCCAGTGCAATAAGGAAAATGGGATCAAGAGAGATTTAATAGTTTCTCATACTCTATAATAAAATGGTGTTGCACAAAGTACAAGAATTGCACAATTGTGGAGATGGCATGAAATTATATGCTCAAAGGGAAAGAAATACATAATTCTTTTTGGTGTGAGATATTTATTAACACTATAGTGTTTATCCTTAACTAGATTTATACAAAGGTAGTGAAGAGCATGACACCTCAACAAGCTTATTTTTTGGTATGAAATTCTCACTTATATATTTTAGGACATTTGGTTGTGATTATTTTATGCATGTTCCAAACTCATCCAAAACAAAGTGGGTTTCTAAAATTAGAAACTGTATCATTTTTGAGTATATTATGAAGTCAAATGGTTTACTAACTATATGACCCAGAGGCAGGGAAGGGTGGTTTGCAAGATGAGGTTATCTAGTTTTGTTTATTGGGCACCCTTTGGTTTAGCCTAAAAATAGGTAACTTTTCAAGAAGAATAGCCAATCTTTCCTAGTTAGCCAAGGAGTTTCACTTCAAGGTCTTCAACATCACATGCAAAGTTGGGCAGTTAAAACTATAATTTGATCGAATATCCAATAATTGCACAACCCCTTTTGTTTGGGAACCAAAATTGTATACAAGCTCGAAGGTTTGGACAGGTACACTAAATGTGAGTAAATTGTCTATAACTTTTACATTATTACTCATATGATGTCCCACTTTGCACATCATAAATTCACATAAAATAGAGCTTAACTTGATTTATCAAGTAAATTTTGATAAGTTCTATTGTTTTCTATATTATTTAAAAGAAATTAGAATTGTTAAAAAGCATACTATTTTGTCCTCCCACCACATCTACCATTTAAAATGCTCAATTTGTATGTATCTAGTGATGATTAGTTTGGAAAAGATTAGTAGAATATGGATCTAAGGTAAAATTACAAATCTAATGGTTGGATTTTTATAGATTTCCTTTGTAAATCAATTGTAATTTAATTCTACAAAATCAAATATTGAATCTTTCAATCTAAAAACTCTAGGGATCAACATACTTGTTACCATAAATTCATTTATTTATTTTTGGCTTTATTTGAGTATGGAAAGGTCTATTTTCAATCCTCCCAAGTGAAAATTCCCATATTTTCAAGTCTAAAACCAATCCTAGTTAGGTTTGGAAGTCTAGGCTTGTTAATCTTCAAAGCCTAGATATCAAGCCGTGTCTGAGACTTGGGTGGGCACAAATCTTATATGTGCATGCCACTTTATGTCTACATCAACTTTGAGAGGATTCACATAAGCATCATGCCATCTCACCTTGCCACCTCCACCCTCCATGTCAATATGGTCAACCTGGTTAATTTTCCACCTCATCATCCTAGTCATCATTAATGTCACCTCTTCTTGTCACCTTTTCATGCCACCTCGCACTTGGTGGCATGGCATGCCACATCAGGGAGTAGCCACATCAACCATAATAGTGTCGCATGTTAAGTAAATGACACATGGCATGTACACCTGACACATGGCATGTCCTTCCCACCTTCCCTTTTTAAAAAAATATATATTTTTGAAAAAGTTAATTTAGTATTAAAAAAAGAGAAATAAATATGGAATTTTAAAGAATAAAATATATGTAACTTATTAATATAAAAGATTTTAAAATCACTAACTTCAAAGGATTATATTTTTAAAATTATGTAAATAATTATTTTTTAGGTCCATGTTATTTCATTTTAAAATTTTACTTTTTTAAATTTAAATATATTTTTAGCACTTTCTAAATAAAAATAGAAATAAAATATTAAATTTTAAAGAATAAAATATTAAATATTTTAAAGAATAAAATATATATGACTTGTTAATATAAAAGAATTTAAAATCACTAATTTCAAAGGATTATATTTTTAAAATTAGATAAATAATATTTTTTTAAATTCCATGTTATTTTATTTTAAAATTTTTATTTTTGAATTTAATATTTATTGAAAATATTTTATGTGTAGGAAAAAACTTTGAATAAAATTTAAAAAAACACATTATTAAAGAAAATGTAGTTATATAATTATTGAAAAAAAGATAATTTTAAAATATATTTATATATCTAGTAATGATAAATATTAAGATTTATAAATATTTATTATTAATAATATTAATTTTTTAAGTGGATAATAGTTTTCTTTTTATAATTATGTTTATCTTAATGTATCCAATCAGTCAATAGAAAGGAAATCCAATGAGATTTGAACTTGATAGTGGTGCAGGAGTGGGCATTGTGACAAGGTCCATTTGGGAAAAATGGGGTAAACCAGCTATTAGGAGTACCAGGATGCGCTTGCAGCTAGCACATGGAAGCTTAGAACCTCCCCTTGGGTTGCTTGAGAACATATTGGTCACCACATGTGGGATTGAATATGAGCACACCTTTGCAGTAGTAGATTTTGGAAAACATCCAAACTATGAAGTGATATTGGGTAGACCATTCATGCGACAATTTCAAATGATTCAAGATTGGGGATACAATTATTTGTACCTCCAACATGATTCTGTCATCACAAGGGTCAACCTAAGGAATCACTCATATCGTGATGTAACAAAGTCTCCAATAGATGAGTTTGATTCTGCTTCATCTGAGGGCTCAAGAGTTACATTGTCAGATGGGCGAGAAGATCTATGGATGTGTGGAGCCTCATGTAGGGATTTCAACACTGAGAGACTTAAGGGTAATCGAAGTGTATCAGACGAGGCATACATTCCACAACCCTTCCCTGAGCATTTAATTGATCCATTAGAATGGAGTCATGTCCTTGCAACATTAACAACATGTGCTTTACCGAAGCCAATTCAATTTTGTGACTCAGATGGATATGATATTATTCCTATACGAATGATACAACCACGTGCCCTTCTAGATGATTTGTACTATAGGGATACATCCACAACAGCTGTGCATGTCGAGGAAGTCTCAGTAGAGGATTTGACACTCGAATCTGCTAATGATGCTGATAAGGAAGATGGCTGGGACTCTGATTTTAATAATGATGTGACAATCCCTGAGGAAGAGTTAGGAAAGGCACGCCTACTCTTGAGAGGAAGGGAGGTTCAGGTAGAGATCCCTAGAAGCCGACCTAAACGTAAATGCTGTAAGAGCCATAAAAGAATCCGTAGACAAGATGAGCGTGAACAACGTGAGAGACTATAGAAAGAAAAGGAGGAGTCTAAGAGTGAAAACTCTCGACCAAGATAGTATCAAAGACCAAGTCAAACGATCAGATGGATTCCAAGCAGGGGAAAAGCTAACAACTGTTATTAGCAAAAATCGTAAAAAAACGAAGAAACAAAAACCAAAACTCAAGTCTAAAACCGATTCAAAAAAGAGTGTGGGAAGTGCAAAGACAACGGTTGAACAAAAAAATCCGATGCAAGATAGCAAAGGAGAGCTCAAAACCGCATGGTCTTCAATGAGTGAAGACTCAAGTGGACAAGAACAAGGTCTCAATGTTCCTCCCAATTTCACACAGTACACTCTTCAAGATCAGAAGATTGTTCTTCAACAGCCCATGCAACAAAAACCAAGCGTGCCAGGGGTTTCATACGATGGTCCAGAGGATGCAAAAAAAATTGATATTGCTAAGCCAGGAGAAGAGCCTCGCTATGTGTGGATTGCCACAGACTTGTCCTTAGATGAGGAGAAGTTATTAATACAAACAATAAAGGAGTATCGCGATGTTTTTGCTTGGAGTTATAAAGACCTCAAAGGAGTTGATCCAAGCATATGTCAGCATACAATTCCATTGCGAGAGGATGCAAAACCCTCCAAGCAACGTCCTTATACCTACAATGAAAATTTTGCATGGAAGATAAAGGAAGAAATAGACAGGCTCTTAGAGGCAGAATTTATCTATGAGATTGAACACACTGAATGGGTCTCCCCTATTGTAGTGGTGCCCAAGAAAAATGGAAAACTTCGAGTATGTGTAAACCTCAAGAAGGTAAATGCAGCTACTGTGCGTGATCATTACCCACTTCCAATCATGGATCTGTAGGCATATGCTCACTTATGGTAGTGCTATGTGTGAACAGGGCTTAACCAAGGGCACTTTTTCCCATGTGGTTTTTCCCCTTGGACATCAAGTGTGAAAGGACACATATAATATTTTGTAGTTCTATATTATATGGATGTGGCACACATGCAAGGGTTGACTTGCATTTTGTGGATACCACACTTTTGGCTCTCTCTCTCTCTCTCTCATTTCTGTGTGTGAGCTTCTCAACCTTGCACCTAACCCTAATGTGCAGGTTTGTGTGTGTGAGTGTGTGAGTCCAACACCCAACATTTGGTATCAGAGCTGGGAGCTGGCCTTGGAGAACTGCTGCTGGAAAAATTCCTGTGAAATTCCGTCCGCAGGCTGCCAAATTCCGTCACCTGCGTTTTTCTGTCCGTCAGATTCCGTCGCCGCTGTGTTTCCGTCCGCCAGTTCCATCCAGTTGCTCCACCGTCTGGCCGCCAGAGACGGGCGGCACTAGTGGGGAGCCCACCACCTCCGCCCAGCCTCACAGGCGGCGCTTCCTCTGCAGGCAGCCGACGCCGGCCAGCCCGTCAGCGCTACAGCCGCCCCGTTCCGGCCGGTGCTACTCCAACGGACGCAGCGCCGTCCCGTTCCATCGACGACTGCAGACTAGCCGTCCCAACGCGCCCCGGCTCCCGTCCCGTTCGGCCTCCGTCGCCATCGCCTCGCCCAGCGTCGTCCAAACGCTTCTGGCCAAGCCTCTCCGTTCCGGTCGGCGCCTTGCGCTCCGCCACAGTAGCCGACGTCGCCAGCTCACTATTCCGTCTCGACCCGTGCCTGCTCCGGCCATCCTACGCCGGCGACTCCAGTCGCCCTCCGTTCACGCCTGCAGTCTTTATCGTCGCCCGTTTTACAGGCCATACGCGTTAGCTAGCGACTCCAGCGCCTGTCTCCCCGTCGGCTGCCCACAGCCATCGTAAACTGCCCGCCACCAGCTCGCCTGCCCAACACCAGCACGCCTGCCCTCTGGTTGGTTCGACTCCCTCCAAAGTCTGCATCTGCAACGACTCTCAACATTTGCAGCTTTGAGTCTTCCTCATCGTTGAAGTCTCCAGCTCTGCTGGCTCCCCCTACTCAACTGTCTGCTCCAAGCCTCCTCAACTTGCACAAAGGTATTTCTCTGTCAAAATTTTTTATCAAACTCAAATACAAAATCTGCACAGCCATTGCAGGGCAGGTCATATGCCGATTTTGCAGACAATGAATACTGTGCAAGTCAGATTGAAAAGAAAATTACAGATGAAATTTGGGGGTTTTTGAAATTGAGGTCAAAATTAGCAAATTGAACCTCTCTAATTTGCAGACATTTGGGGGTTTTCAAAATTGAGGTCAAAATTGGCAAATTGAAGCTCATACATTTGCAGAAATTTGGGGCTTTTGTGAAAATTGGCCAATTAGATGCACATTGAAGCAATTGGAGTGCATAAAAATTGGGGATTTTCTGGTTGGAGCATGTAATTGGGCATTACAGCTGCGATTTGTCGCGTATGTATACACATTGAGTGTAATTGGACAATTTGGTGCAGGTTTACACTTGAATTGGTTTGCAGGCATACATTTGCGCAGGACATTTGGTTGCCTGGCAATGCACATTGGTGCTTGGTTTGCTTGCAGTTATACTTTGTTGACATGGCACAAAATGCTACGGATGTATTTGGTGTGCTCACCCAGGAGGACAAGCTAGATGGATCTAACTACTCTCTCTGGAGTTTTATGATCCGTAATTTGCTGGTAGCCAAAGGGCTTTGGGGCATTGTGTGTGGTGATGACACACGTCCACATACTATTCAGCCAGCCATGCCTCAAAGGGGAGGTGCTCAAAGAGCTCCTGATGTAGATCCTGCTCCCACACAAGAACAGAAAAGATGGGACTCTAGAGATGCACAAGCCATGTCATTGATAGCCCTTTCAGTGAAAAGGACTATTATTCCGCACATTCGTTCGTGCAAGACATCGAAGCTTGCATGGGACACATTGGAAGCAATGTATCAGGTACGCAACGAGGCAAGGGTTGCCTACTTGAAGAGGCAATTGGATCTTCTTTCTATGGATGAGGGTGACTCTATGGCAGATCATCTCACCAAAGTGAAAGATTTGCAGGAACAATTGCTCAACATTGATGAGGTTATCCCAGATAGACAGATGGTCACCAACACTCTTCATTCTTTACCGCCTTCCTACTTGGGCTTTCACACCTCTCTCAACCTCTCGATGAGAGGAGGTGGTGATCCCGTCACTTTTGAAGAGCTTGTGGGTTTACTCTTGCAGGAAGAGCAAACAAGAGCAAACATATCGAGCAACCGTGGTGGAGAAAAGGCATTTACAGCCAAGGATAAGGGTAAAGCAAAGAGCTTTAAGCATGGGGGACAACAGTCTAGCAAGGCTGGTCATGGATAGCCCTCTTCTAGTGGTGAAAGGTCTGACAAAGGGGATGCAAACAAGCCCAAAAAGAAGGGCAAATGTCACTACTGCCATAAGCCTGGACACTACATCAGTGAATGTAGGAAAAGGATTGCAAAAGAGAAAAAGAAAGAAGCAGGCAATGCAGTAGCAGACTCTTCGGATGACAAAGCACAGCAATCAGCTAATGTAATCCAGGAAGAGTACACTTTTTTGGTCACATGCACTAGTGACACACCAGGTGCTTGGACACTGATATGTCTTGCATTGCATCCGACAGATAGAATGCATCATGGTATTTTGATAGTGATGCTTTGAGCCACATCACTTCATGCAAAGATGTATTTCAGCACTTGGTTTATGCTTCAAATGGCCGCACTGTATCATGTGCAGATCATACCACATATCCAGTAAAGGGAATTGGTAATGTCATACTTATTTGCAGCCAATGGTGCCAATATATGTATGAGAAATGTATTGTATGTTCCAGGAATAAAGAAAAATCTGCTCTCCGTCTCAGCCATAAACAATCAAGGTTTAAAGGTTGAATTTGAAGATGGGAAGTGTTTGGTAAAAGACCCATCCAAGGGTTATGAAATAGTCACTTCTGGAACACGATACAAAGGCTTGTATAAGTTGGACAGCTATGACAAGCGTACTTATGATGCAAATACAGTGGCTGCCCACACTCCTGCTATGCATGATGCAGAACTATGGCATGCTCTTTTTGGGCATGTAAATTTTCAGAGTTTGATGCTTTTGCAGAAGCATCATATGGTTGATAATATGCCGCCTCTTGAGTCTCCACCGAGACATGTATGTGAGGGGTGTATTTTGGGAAAGATGCAAAGAAAACCATTCCCCAAAGATGGAGCTGTTAGAGCTGAAAATAAATTACAGCTCATACACAGTGATGTATGTGGTCCAATGCGGACACCATCCATAGGGGGGCATCTTTACTTTGTCACATTCATTGATGACTACTCCAGGTTTGCTTGGGCTTACCCTTTGAAAGCAAAAGAAGATGTGTTTACATGCTTTCGACACTTTGTAGCAATGGCTGAAAATATGTGTGCATGTAAAGTCCAAACACTTCGCTCAGATAGAGGTGGAGAATACATGTCAAATGCATTCAAGGATTATATGCTTCAAAAGGGCATCAAACACCAATGTACTGTGCCTTATACACCACAGCAGAATGGTGTAGCTGAAAGGAAAAATAGATCTCTCATGGAGATGGCAAGATGCATGGTGAAAGCACAAAAGTTGCCTCGCAACTCATGTGTTGAACAGGTGTCCAACAAAAGCTTTGAAAACCATAACACCATTTGAGGCTTGGTATAGCCGAAAGCCAACAGTGGATTATATGCGTACATTTGGGTGTTTGGCATATGCACATGTGCCAGAACAACTCCGAACAAAGCTTGATGACAAAGCAATTAAATGCATTTTTGTGGGCTACAGTATTGAAAGCAAAGGATACCGTCTTTATAATCCAACTACATGAAGGATTTTTGTGAGTAGAGATGTGGTATTTGCTGAAAATTCAGAACAGCCCATGATCACCTTGTATAAAAGCAATGATACAGGCATACAGGACATGTTTGATGGACTTTTACCCATTGCAATTAGGGGGGATTCAGATCAGCCAGCCCCTACACAAGAAAATCCACATGTAGAACATGTGGACCAGCCAGCCATTCAGCCCCCTTCTATGGAAGAAGTGGAAGATCTTGTCAGGGAAGAGCAAACAGCCATAGACACAGCCAAGTCAGTGCCAAGATGGTTGCTGAAAACTTTGCAAGAAAGCAAACTTGCAGCTCCACTCACACAGGTAGAACAAGGGCTAGTTCCAGCCATGCCTTGATGAATGTACATCGTGGGGAGTCTGCATTCGCAATGGGTGGTCTCTTTGATTCAGAAGAGCCTTCTTCTTATGAAGAAGCACATGAGAATGAGCATTGGTTGCAAGCTATGCAAGCTGAAATTTCTTCTATCATGAAGAATAATACATGGGATCTTGTGGAATTGCCTAAAGGCAAGCATGTAATTGGCACAAAGTGGGTGTACAAAGTCAAAAGAAAGTCTGATGGTACTATTGACAGGTACAAAGCAAGACTTGTGGCTAAAGGCTACTCCCAGAAAAAGGGAATAGATTATGAAGAGACTTTTGCTCCTACTTCGAGAATGACCACAATAAGATCAGTGATTGCATTGGCTGCCCATAAAGGATGGAAAGTGCATCAGTTGGATATCAAAACTGCATTCTTGAATGGGGATTTACAGGAGGAAGTATATGTAAATCAGCCCATTGGTTTTGTAGTTCCTGGTGAGGAACATAAAGTATGCAGGTTGCACAAAGAATTGTATGGGTTAAAGCAAGCTCCAAGAGCTTGGTATGATAAGATACATGCTCATCTAACTAGCCAAGGTTATGAGAATAGTCCAGCTGAAAGCACATTGTATGTGAAGAAAACCGATGCCGATATTCTCATAGTCATCTTGTATGTAGATGACATGCTCATTACAGGTACAAGCAAAGCACAAATTTCAGATTTCAAAGCTGAATTGAAAGCTGAATTTGATATGTTAGATTTGGGGCCTTTACACTACTATCTCGGCATACAGTTTATGCATACAGATGATGGCATTGTTATGCAGCAAACTAAGTACATAAAAAGTTTGCTAAAAAGGTTTCACATGGATGAATGTAAGCCCATTTCTACTCCGGTAGAATCAGGTGTACGGCTTACTATGCATGATATTGGAGAGCCTTTTGAGGCCGGCCTTTATAGCCAGGCAGTAGGATGCCTCATTTACTTGTGTAACACGAGGCCAGACATATCTTTTGGGGTGTCTTTGTTGAGCAAATTCATGCACAGCCTAGGCACAAAGCATTGGCAAGCAGTCAAACGCATTTTTTGATATCTTAAGGGTACCCTGGATCTTGGTTTGTTCTATCCCAGGGGGGGCAGCTTGCAGCTTTATGCATACAGTGATTCAGATTGGGCTGGTGATTACGATACCAAGCAATCCACCAGTGGGAATTGTTTTTTTCTTGGCAGCTCATGCATATCTTGGTTGAGTAAAAAGCAACCCACTGTTGCTACATCTACTTGTGAGGCTGAGTACAGGGCAGTCTTTACAGCTACAGTAGATTGTGTATGGTTGAGGAGACTATTGGCTTATCTTCGTGAGTGTCAGCAGACACCCACCACCATTCTCACTGATAGCCAGAGTGCTATGGCCGTGGCACGAAATCCAGTATTTCATGCACGTACCAAGCACATAGAGACTCATTATCACTATGTCAGAGAGAGGCTACATGCAGGGGAGATCAGTTTATCTTATTGCCCTACACAGGATAATGTTGCAGATCTATTCACAAAGGCTTTACCTCAAGAAAAGTTTGAAGCTTTCCGCAAAGCTTTGGGCTTACTCTCATACAGAGAGTGATCTTCTTCCTTGTACAGGTTCACACTTCCACTACAGGGGGGATTTGTAGGCATATGCTCACTTATGGTAGTGCTATGTGTGAACAGGGCTTAACCAAGGGCACTTTTTCCCATGTGGTTTTTCCCCTTGGACATCAAGTGTGAAAGGACACATATAATATTTTATAGTTCTATATTATATGGATGTGGCACACATGCAAGGGTTGACTTGCATTTTGTGGATACCACACTTTTGGCTCTCTCTCTCTCTCTCATTTCTGTGTGTGAGCTTCTCAACCTTGCACCTAACCCTAATGTGCAGGTTTGTGTGTGTGAGTGTGTGAGTCCAACACCCAACAGGATCATGTTCTGGAATGAGTTGCAGGGAAAAAGGCATATAGTTTTTTGGATGGATTCTCCGAGTACAACCAAGTGTCAATTGATCCAAAGGATCAACACAATACAGCCTTTGCTACTGAAGATGGCATCTTTGCCTATCGTGTTATGCCATTTGGTCTAACAAATGCACCAGCAACCTTTCAGCGGCGGTTAATGAGTCATGTATTCAAGGAGTACCTTAGGAAATTTCTTGAGATTTTCATGGATGATTTATGTGTTCACTCACAAGAGCGTGATGATCATATAGAACACCTGAGACTTGTGTTTCAAAAGTGTCAACTTTATCGTATATGCTTGAACCCCGATAAGTGCAAATTCATGGTAAGACAAGGGAAAATTTTGGGCCATATTGTTTCTCGCAATGGGATTTCAACAGATATGGATAAAATTGATGTCACTGTCTCATTACCTCGGCCTATCAACCCTAAAGGGGTACAAACATTCATGGGACATTGTGGCTATTACCGTAGATTCATCTACATGTATGCTGTCCTAGCCAGACCGTTATATGCTCTTCTTGTAAAGTTTAATTAGACGGATGAGTGTGAGGAATCCTTTGAAAAGTTGAAGCAAGCATTAGTGATTGCACCCATTTTACGGGCACTAGATTGGAACCAAATCTTTCATGTCCATATTGATGCTTCCAACTTTGCAATTGGATGTATTTTGGCTCAATCGGGAGAACACAATAAGGACTTCCTAATCTCATATGCTAGTGGACAGTTAAACAATGCTGAGAAGAATTACACCACAACAGAAAGAGAAGGATTGTCCATGATATATGCAGTGAAAAAGTTTCGCCATTACCTTTTGGCAAACAAATTCATATTTTTTGTGGACCATCAAGCATTGCTATATTTGGTAAATAAGCCTTGTGCAACTGGAAGGATTGTGAGGTGGTTTATCATCCTTCTTGAGTTTGATTTTGAAGTTGCAGTTCGAAAAGGAACAACTCATCTAAGGGCAGATCATTTGTCTCGAATCACCTCTGGCGAAGCTCCTGTGGGTGTGGATGATGATATGTTAGATTCAACACTTTTCCTTGTAGAGACAGCTCCTAGATGGTCTGAATCCATTTTAGAAATTTTGACAAGTGGGCAAATACAACTAGCGGGTCCTAATGTGGACCTATGGCGACCATTCACATTAATCTCAGGGAGATTATATCGTCAGGGTAATGATGGAGTGTTGAGGCTTATACCTAACCCCGACCAATATGAGGAGATCTTGGAATGGGCACATGCGGGTATCGATGGAATCCATGCATCAGCTACTACTTGTGTGCGACGTATATCTCAAGATGGGCAATGGTGGCCTACCACGCATGCAGATGCTGAAACATTTGTTCGTAACTGTGCTTCATGTAAAATTCAGAAGCCAATTCATAATGTCACATTATTCCAAATTTCAACTACACCAAGTTGGAGTAAGTATATTATGGACTATCTTCAGCATGGTCATTTGGATCAAACAATTCCTAAACATCGAAAGCAGGCTATTAAAATTGAAGCGGCAAACTATATGCTAATAGAGGGCCAACTCTACAAGAGGGGCAAGGATGGCAACTTACGCATGTGTGTATGTGAAGCTGACTATCTGAAAATCTTAACTCACACACATGCAGGTGTTGGGGGTGGA
This sequence comes from Cibotium barometz, assembly GCF_041138505.1. Lineage (NCBI taxonomy): Eukaryota > Viridiplantae > Streptophyta > Polypodiopsida > Cyatheales > Cibotiaceae > Cibotium > Cibotium barometz. The sequence continues at coordinate 46,682,930 of NC_141073.1, read as the reverse complement.
CACTTTTCGGGCAATACCACAGCTAAGTTGATTAGGTGGTCTGGGCTTTGGTGGCCAACCTTACAAATGGATGCCGAATAATATGTGAAACGTTGTGACGATTGTCAAAGGACCAAACCTCCCATCACAAAGGATAATATGCCTTTGCGGCCTATGTTAAGCACACGTGCTTTTGCAAAATGGGGTATTGATTTTGTCGGTCCCATTAAACCTCCAGCTCGTAACACGCATGCAGAATATATTATAGTCGCAACCGACTATTTGACCAAATGGGTTGAGGCAAAGGCAACAGTCAAAAATGATGCCAGAACCACAACCAAGTTCTTGTATGAGTACGTGTTTACACGCTATGGCTTACCTATTGAGATCGTTAGTGATCAAGGTGTACACTTTGTAAATGAAGTCATAGAATTTTTGCTTCAAGAATTTATGGTAATGCACAAGCGTTCTGCAGAGACCAATGGACAAGCCGAGAGTACTAACAAGATTCTCTGCACATCACTCACAAAGATTGTTGAGGGACATAGGACTGATTGGGAGCAAAAGTTGCACTCAGTTCTCTGGGCATATAGGACAGCCTATAAAACATCAGTGTTTTGGGCACAACCCCATTTGAACTTGCTTTCGGGTTAGATGCAATTCTTCCCATTGAATTTCTTGTACCTACTCTACGAGTAGCTAAACAATTGGATTGGACTGGTCATGAGCTTTCACAACGCGTTGACGAATTGGAAAAGCTTGATGAGACCCGCTTATTGGCGGTAATGGGGATGTATGCCGAGAAGAGGAGACAAAAGCAATGGTATGATAGAAATGTAACAACTGACCGATTCAAAAAAGGAGACTTGGTGCTCTTGTACACACTTAAGAAACATAAGAGAAAGCTCAAAAAACGTGGCCTAGGACCGTTTGTGATTAATGAGCTTACTCCAAGTGGTGCAGTGCGTTTAGAGACACTAGACGGTGAGCAAATGCCTAACTTCATTAATGGAAGTCGTCTCAAGAAATACAATGAACCATTAACTGAAGCCATGCTTCAACAAATGCATGCTGCACAAACACGGAAAGAAGCACTTGACCTACTTAAACGTCAGGCTCAAGAGGAGGCTAAAGCTAGAGTTGCAAAAGCCAAGGAGCGTCGCAAAGCTTCTATGTTAGCCATACAGTTGGCTACGAATGAGCCATATGTCGAACCATTCAATATTCAAGTGTGCCTTCATCTTCATGAGACTACCTACTGTGTCTCTGCCTTAATTGACTCTGGTGCAGATTATAATGTTCTCTCGTTTGACACCTGGATAGCCTTGGGTCAACCACCACTTGTGCAAATTCCTGTGGACCTACGAAGCTTCTCAGGGGAAGATAACCCTATAGAGGGAAAATGTGTCATTATGATGACCATTAAGGATCACCAGATGTCAGTGCCCTTTTATGTGGCACGTAAGTCCAAGGCAGTAGTAGAGGTTGTTCTCGGTAGATCGTGGTTAAGTGCTACCAATTGCTCATTAGATTGGAAGAATAGACAATACAAGTTGCAAATTGATTTGAATTGCATCTTGGGATCTGCTACACTACGAGCTTTATCATGTCAAAGGGGTAATGTTTCTACCTTACACAACCCACAATCCAAATCTGCTCTTGAAGCTCCAAAACAAATGATGTGGATAATTGAGTATTCAAGTGAGGGCCATGGCTGGTGGCATGTTCCAACTACTCTAGTTGCGGCTCAAAGAAGGCCAGGTAAGAAGGAATTATCAATGTGGCTACCCAAAGACGCGTACAAACTTGTACCATCTAGTCCAGTTGCTAAGCCTCTTAAGAAGCACATCATTTCCAAGCCTAAGCCTCGGATTGTTACTCGCGGATTGTTACTCGATGGGTCCCAAAACATGTTCTTAAAGCACAAGGCTATTATGAGGGTGCAACAGCAATTTGGCTTCCAAAATGCCATGCTTTGCTAGGGGTAACAGAGTGTTTCAGAAAGATTCCAAAAGCCACCCTTGATTTTCCATATCAGTGGGTGCAAAAGAAATCAACACAAACTCTTCAAGAAAGGAAAGGTGGCTGTAAAAGCACCTACAAAACTACTTGTGTTGATCTTCCTAAAACATGTATTGAAACACCGGTTGTCCCGATTTCTCCTTGTTACACAATTCAACCATCAACTTGTGTACCTACGACATGTCCAAATGAGTCTCATTTGAGCATAGATTCTAGCATTTCAATGCCTAAAACCTCTTATCTTGCTCAAATTCCAAGACAATTGCTAAAGTTTCCATCTCTTAAAAAGGATATACCAAAAACTAAAGATAAGGCATTAACACTACAATTAAAGCTCTTTGGTAAATCAATGTTTGAATAATGTAGTTCCTTATGCCTTTAGAAGATGTGTTCTCTTTGAGATAATCTTGTTTTTTATTGGAATTGTCATGATGGATATGAGTGTTCTAAATTTCATTGTTCTACGTCCAGATAACTCCTGATGGATATTTGGCGAGATACATGTCCACTATGCATTGACCCTGATAGTACTCGACCAGATCATCGCGGGGGTTATAGTGCTCCTCCGTTTCAAACACATTCTAGGTACTTCTATGCTCCCTTAGGTGAAAATTGCTGTGGGCATCACTTTGTCACGTTATTCTATCAACAGCATCACCCATTTCCACATTGTCAAGAGTGCGCACGGCTCGTATTAGAAGAAGCTTCACATATTTGTTGGATATGCCGCTCTTACTTTAGACGATATGGCACGGGCTTAATGAAGCAAATTGTGGGAGTTACACCCCAACGCCATAATCTTCTTAATGTGAGAATACCAGAGAGAGGACCAAATCAACGTAGATTACCTAAGGAGGTTCAAGCACAACAATGGAGGGATACAAGCATAAATGACTTGCAACCACCGATCTTGCAAGCCCTCCTTCCCCAAGCTTCAACATGTCAATATTGGATAAATATGAGTACCTACATTGTGCAGTTCCAAAATCAAAACTGTCTGATTAACCTTCCCATAGAACCAATGCCATATTTTAGTGAGGAAGCACTCCTTCCTCTACCACCTTCTCCAGCGGCCGGTTTTTGTGAGGGGTTGTCTCTGCATCTTGAGGAAATTGATACCATCTTTCCAGCAGACGAGGACACGGATCCACCACCAGCGCAAAGGTAAGTTCAGTGACTCCATAATAAGATCGACAAGCCAGGGCACTTTTCTCCCACTGGGTTTTTCCCCTCGGCTATATTCGGTGTTTGGCACCAATGGCAAACTTTATTCTTTTCTTTTCTTTTCTTGTTTGTTAATAAAAATTTTGCAGAGATCTTCGCTAAAACAAGAGCATCAAACACGCCCCTATAGTCCACCTATCGTGCACACAAATTAGGAAGGGGGGGGACATGCTACGCCTACAAAGATCAAGGAGGAGCAATCTGCACAAAATCAGCAATGCATCAATGCAAACGAACAACATCAACAGGGCACTACAACAGGTGTATTCAAATCTTAATCTTTATTTCTTTAAGTGCTTTTATCTTTTGAATATATGGTTTACATGTTTGCACAATGTTGGCTGCTTTAAGTTTTTGATTAGTTCTTAAAATATGGTGAGTGAATTCTAGAGTCTTAGAAGACTTAGTAAAAGATATTTCTATCTAAAGACAGTGTAGGATATATACCAAGGATATATACCAAGGGAATATGCCAAGTTCTTATGCTTTCAAGGTATATTAGTTATCCCCAGTGGTAGCTACCTCTTAGATATGAGCTAGGTGCTAGGAGTAATAAAAATTTATAAAAATTATACCCTAAAAAAATATATACAAAGTAAATTGAGACATGACGTGTCTACAGCCATGAGAAATGCTTGGTAGGACCTGGGGTTGTCTCAGCACCTTGGGGTCGATGCCTTGGTTTCCATGGGGTAAACACGGACGTCTAAAAAACTTCAGAAGAAGACCTTCAAGGAATCTATCGCCTTGATAGATGTTGGTAGGACTCTGGGGTACACTATGGGCCCTCGAGACCGATGCCCTCATCTTCAAGGGGTACTCCTTATGTCATAAAAGAAAGAAAAAGGGTCTGTCGCCCTTGAGATACTTAGCGGTCTTTAGATTCTCTTGGCGGAGGTCTCTTGGCCATTGCTTGGGTCTCTTTGGGATGGAACCTTAATCTTTATCACCTTCTACACACACATCAAAAAAAAAAAAAGAATTCCAATCACCTTTGCTCATATTTAGGAGTAGGTTTGCCACTTAGGAATAACTTACATACTTGTAGGACATTGAGACTGCGGTCATAACCGGCGGTGTACAAAGCACACTTGCCTTTGCATAGCACTATCTACCACTTAAGTCTCGCTTTGACTAGTCTTTACTCACCTATTTTAGTACTCATTAAAAATTTAATCAACCTTGCACTTGTATGCTCACGTGTGAAATTATCATTGCTGGTTTTTCTTTTCTTTTCTTTTTTTTCAATAAAAGACTTTAATGTATCCATTGTTTTTTTTGTTGCAGCTCTTGCTACTATCGCGCTCGAGGACGTGCGCAAAATAGGAAGGGGGGAGTGTTGCATGACGAATAGATCAATACAAGGATGCAACAAAAAAGACACTTAGGGCTCTTGAAAAGAGTTCAAAGTTGTAGATGAATGTGGGAGAGGGCTTGACAATAATCCCACATGGGAACTTTTGGGAGTTCTAGAATTTTTGTATAAAAGGTGGCCCATTAGGGGGGGGACTCTTTGGTCATTTGGTTGAGAGGCTCATAGAGAGAGCTTGCTCCATAGCTCCTTCTCAAGTGCTCTCCCAAGGCTCTCCATTTCCCTTCTTGTTTCAATCTTGTACTCTCTATTCTTTTCATTTTCAATGATATGAGGTTTTGGTCTACACACTTGCTAATCTAGATTTCTTAATGATGTTTTGATTTGTGAGTTGTAGAGTACATGTGATGAAGCTTATGCATGAAATGATGTGTAGTTGAGGCTTGTGTGATAGCTCTTTGCATGTTAGGTTCTTTGCATAAGTTGCATTTTTTTGTGCTTAAGTGTAGCCTAATCTTGATGCTTTGATTATGTTAGATTGATGTGTTGATTGTGTTAGATTGATTGCTTGAGTGATGAAGAAGGATTGAGTAGGACTAGAAGTCATTAGTATGTGGTTAACTCATCTTCTCCCATTCGGGATAGCCTCTATGCGCTAACCGGGTTGCATTCACGGATTGACAAGTGTGTGGGTTGGAGTGTAGCCTCCGCTATGCTATGATGCCCCAAACAGGTATGTAGTGCCAAAGAGATGCATCTTGACCCTCTGACTTTGGCCGCGTTCCTCCTACGCGCATAGCAAACTTGTCCACTTCAAAAGCAGTCTGTCAACATGTCAATATAGAAGTTAGGAAGCGTGAAATGATACAACTAAAAATAATTTGCTTTACAACTAAGAAGTTAGGACATATCTCAGTTGCATCGTCACTTGCAACTAGTTGCTCATTTGTCAAGTTTATGCTTCCTTGGTCTTGAGCATCGCCAGCAACCAAGGGCATGTGTGGTTCAAAGGCAGCTATGCTCTCATAGAATTGCACATCTTGCTTTATTTCAACGAGCGCTTTGGCCACTACATCTTCCAAGGAACTCCTACCAATATCGTATGCAAGGGCTTTTGTGAGGTTGTCATCTTCAAAAGAGATTTTCACTTTTCCTTTGTCTTGACCCCCAGCATTCACGGCAATAATAGACAGTGCCTCATCCTCGCGAAACTCGAGTGTCTTGGCAATGTCATCCAAAAACAAAAATTATTTCCCATCAATAATGATTGGATGCAAAGACATGATAACAAGGTCTGGGACCTCCTCAAGTACTTCATCGCCCTCTAGAACTAGGTCTGGAACCTCCTCGGGGACATTCTCTTGTAGAGCCACCAATGCCATTGAGGCCTCCCATTGTTCTGTAACATTCTCTTCCTTAGCATGGGCCTCTTGGACCTGCTCCATTAGCTTTACTTTGCCCTTTTCTTTTTCCTTGCCACTTTCTTTCGCCACACCCTCTTGTAACAGAAGGACCAAAACCATGTCCCAGCTCAGGAAAGAAGTGCCGATGTTGCCCATTTGTAGATCCAAGAGTAAGTCTTCCTCCTCATTCCTGTAGTCCTTTTCTGTGAGGGATTTTAAAAACCTTGATAGGCGAAATCTAAAATTCGTCTTCCCTGAATATGTACTTGATGAGGTCAACTGGAACCCATAGGCCCTCATCACCCTCAAACATGATGGAGTACGTGATGATGTGTTCATCCATATACTGAATGACATCTGTAAAAGCATCCGCGTGTAGATGCATTGTTGCACGCACGTCAATTGCTCCCTCAAATATAGGGACGATATCATCAACCCTATGAAGTAACTCAAGCTTTCCTAGCTGTGCAATAAGTGCGTCAAGTAGAGGTGCCATGACTATGAGTGATTGCAAGAAATAGAGAGTGTGTGATACAAAAAGGTGTGCGAAATTGAGAGCAAGTGTTAGGAGAGAACGATAATTGTCAATTGATGAAAATGAGTAAAGTATCGTTTATAAATGGGCGACCTTGTTATAAAATTTACTTACCAAAATTTTTTTAAAAATGGTATGCGAAAGCAAGAACGTATCCTTCCATCGCAAGGTCATTTCTAATTTACTAGTGGCTCAAGCCACAGATGCCTATGTGACCAACCTTACACTATCACAAAAAAATAAAACTTGCACAAGACAATTGAAAAACCTTAATAAGACAGTGAGGCAAAAAAATTGAAATTGTATTTACTTCAATTCAAGATTACATATCCAATGGTTATCTGATAGCTACACAGCCAGGGAAAGTAATTTCTCTACAAAGAAAAGATCGTTCCTTCCTTTTGCGCACTACTCTACCATTGATTATCAAAGCAAAATCACCACTCAGTGAGAATTGAAGAACTAAGTAGTCACGTAAGTTGGCAAGGGAGCAGTCATCCTTCACAGTAACATCTTCTACATCCCCACCTTGCATGGATATATGTAGCACACCCTGTTCTGTAGAGGTTGTGTCGGAGTCTAACGCCTCCCATTCTCCATTTGTAAGCTTCCATCGCCTATAAGGAAATGCAATGGACAACTGTTTCTTGGCAATATGATAGCGCATCACAACCTTCTCAACTATTACTCCGCATCTGATGGTGTCTCCATTGTGTTGAACAACTTTTTTATCCCATGCAGGTGATAAGAAACAAGTCGGAGCTCTCTCCACCTTTGCAATCCATAAAGTTGGGGTACGATGTGTGTCACTTGTACGGAACAGGTACACAAAGAGGTGTAGAGGTATGAAGCAGGTTATGGTTGCTTTGTGAGATCCATATGTGCACTTCATAGCATTTTGCACGTTGCTTTCGATCTGTAAACAAGCCATGGCCCTCGGGGGGGTCACTATATGTAAATCCTCTATATCACGTGCGTTCAAGGCCTATTTAAAAAGTCCCTTATCTGTGAATTTTTTAGTGAATATAATGTATCCTTTCCTATTCAAATCTGTAATTTTTTTTAAAAATACAATAAATAAATCCCCTCTGTAAATATATTTCTATAAGTTTTAAATATTTAAAATGTCCTTCTATTGAACCCACGTGATACTTACATATTTATACGAGTGACCCCCCCGAGCCATGGCCACTGAAGCATTGTCTGGAATTGGTCATTCAATAGATGTGAGAGTTGGCATAGGTTTTGGAACTAATTTTCCAGTACCATTTGCTGTCGTGGGAACCACATATGTATCCTCATAGAAGAAGATGTTTCGTGCAAGAAGTTGTGCAGTTGGACACCCTCCAAAGATTAAACTACCAAGCTCCACATGGTATGCTTCAAAGGTTCCTGAAATTGCCTCCATAGGCTCCCAGTTAGTCTGAGGGAAAAATATCTACGCAGAGGAACCCAAGAACAATCAAAGCAATGCTCAGTATACCATTATTAGCACACAATTGATTTAAAAACAAGAATATAAAGTGGTGAAATAACTTACAATTTGTAGGAAATCGTTGACGTTGGTTATGGTCTGCTAGTTTCAGCTCTGTTGCCTTGTAAAAATGTTGGACCTTGGCTAGCTTTTTTCCATCATAATCTTGTTTGAGCTCCAATATCCGCCCTTTCCAATGTGGTGACTTTGTATATCAACGTATCGCTTTGACACCTTGTGGGTTCCTCTTGTACTAGGCTGCATCGTAATCCAATTCCACTTCTCGTACTGTTTGATGTTCCAGTGCCCATCCTCATCTTGACCACTACTACAAGAGAGAGATTGAATACGGAGGCCTTCGAGCTCTAGAAGAAGACATCAGATGTATATATTAGGGAGATTATAAACATTGATGGCAAAGGAAAATAGAATGGTGAGAAAAAAACTTAGAGAAAGATGTACAAAAGAGAAGGAGTTGTAGAGCAAGTTCCAAGGGCTTGGCTGTGCTATTACTGCACTTTGAAAGAGGACATTAGAGGGGGTGAGAGGAGACAATGAGTAAGATTATGAGAGCCAAAGCATTTGCAACTCAAGCTTCCATGGCTTGGCTCCACTGTTACACTCTGTAAAAGGAGGTTGGACAAGGTAGAAGGATGAAGTAAGGAAATGTAAGTGAGGATCAAACTTCCATAGCTTCTGAGAGGAGGTTGCAGATCAAGCTTCCATAGCTAAGCTCTGCTGTTACACTCTGTAAAAGGAGGTTGGACAAGGAAGAAGGATGAAGTAAGGAAATGTAAGTGAGGATCAAACTTCCATAGCTTCTGAGAGGAGGTTGCAGATCAAGCTTCCATAGCTAAGCTCTGCTGTTACACTCTGTAAAAGGAGGTTGGAAAAGGAAGAAGGATGAAGGAAGGAAATGTAAGTGAGGATCAAACTTCCATAGCTTTTGAGAGGAGGTTGCAGATCAAGCTTCCATAGCTATAGATCTAGGTTTCTGAGTGAAGAGAGAGGTAGATCAAGAGGTAGATAGCTAAAAGAAGTAGTCTAGAGAGTGAAAAATGCCCTGCTATGAGAAAGGGGGAAGAGAGAGCATTTTTGGAGGGAACGTGGGAGAGAGGGATAGTGGAAAGTGAAGGGGAATGTGCATTGAATGCATGGGAACTCGTTTTTGGTCCTCTATCACTTTAGAGGCCTTACTTAATGATGGCTGCAGGCTGCAGCTATCCCTTTCCATTAAAAATAGGGAAAAAATTCATATACGTATAAAATTTTTGAGTTTTAGTTGATTTTAAAAATTAAAAAAGAGCCTATTTAGCCTATTATTCTAAGTTTGACCACTACCTTCTAGGCTCTTACAAACCATTGGTTTCAGTCCACATGTAATCTCCCTATTTGTCTATTTCTTAATCACCTCCATTAGGCAATGGCAAATTAAAGGGCCCAAAAAGACTCCATTGAGTTCCTAATGGAAAGAGCGGGATTTTCCATGGCCTCTTGAGTACTAAGAGACTTGAAAAACCTGCACTAGGTGCTAATTGATAGGTGCTAATTGATAACAAAAACATCGTCCGACAGTGACCAAACTTTGCGAGCATGTGGAGAGGGACCCCCCACATGCTTCCAAAGTTTGGTCACCATCGGCGACGGTGTTTGGATACAATGGCACAGGGAAGAGAGAGATTTTCCATGGCACAGGGACATCGATAGTACTGGTGGATATGCTCTGGATGTGGACATTTTTTCCATTTGACCTAGTGACATAAAAAGTTCTTGGCATTGACGATCTTCACCCATGCTTTGCTTGAGTCAATGCTAGGACTCATCAGCTCTAGTGACTTAGGACTCGATGATGCCACCGACGATGACAGAGATCAGGAGCTTGAGGTGCCTCTAGAGATTGAGTGGAGTGCACATGAGTTTGATGGATACCACAGAGTCCTTCAGGAGAGCCGTCTTATAGCACACAAGCGTGTGGGTGGTGATGGTCCCAGTGTCACGGGTGATGGTGCTGGTAGTAGTGCTGCTTCACATGAGCAACGTGTCCTTATAGTAGAGGATCTTACACGCACAGAGTGGTAGGCATGGACCATTGTTAATTACAAATTTTGAGTTTACAGACAGAGACGTCTTGCAATAGCATGACGTAGACAGAGGGAGAGGGTTGTAGTAGCTTATAGGACTCGTGAGCTCCTGAGTACACCAGCACCATTTTATGATCCTACCTTTGAGAGGAAGACCTCCCCGTAGATATTCGATGACCCCTGGTAGCCGACACAGCCTCCTCAACATGCACAACAGCCTTCACATACACGTCCGCCACCAATGATGATGATATTGATTGGGTACCCATTGATAGTGACTAAACTCAGGCTAGCTGGGTTAGCTCACTTACATTGTACTTAGATTTATTGGCAGCAGTGACTAACCTTAGACTAGCTGGGGTAGCTCATTTGCATTATGCCTTGATCTATTGAGTTAGTGGCTAATAGCTAGGTTAGCTCACATTTTGATGTACTTAGTTGATGTTTATATCTTATGAGTTTTGTCTTTATTGGAGGATCATTGCATTTTAGTTGATGTTAATGGTTTATGGAACACTATCTAAACCATTAACATCAACTAAAATGCAATGATCCTCCAATAAAGACAAAACTCATAAGATATAAACATCAACTAAGTACATCAAAATGTGAGCTAACCCAGCTATTAGCCACTAACTCAATAGATCAAGGCATAATGCAAATGAGCTACCCCAGCTAGTCTAAGGTTAGTCACTACTGCCAATAAATCTAAGTACAATGTAAGTGAGCTAACCCAGCTAGCCTAAGTTTAGTCACTATCAATGGGAACCCAATCAATATCATCATCTTTGATTGGTGGCCGACATGTATATGAAGGCTGTTGTGCACGTTGAGGAGGCTGTGTCGGCTACCAGGGGTCATCGAATATCTACGGGGAGGTCTTCCTCTCAAAGGTAGGATCATAAGATGGTGCTGGTGTACTCAGGAGCTCACGAGTCCTATAAGCTACTACAACCCTCTCCCTCTGTCTACGTCATGCTATTGCAAGACGTCTCTGTCTGTAAACTCAAAATTTGTAATTAACAATGGTCCATGCCTACCACTCTGTGCGTGTAAGATCCTCTACTATAAGGACACGCTGCTCATGTGAAGCAGCACTACTACCAGCACCATCACCCGACCGATGTGACACTGGGACCATCACCACCCACACGCTTGTGTGCTATAAGACGGCTCTCCTGAAGGACTCTGTGGTATCCATCAAACTCATGTGCACTCCACTCAATCTCTAGAGGCACCTCAAGCTCCTGATCTCTGTCATCGGTGGCATCATCGAGTCCTAAGTCACTAGCTGATGAGTCCTAGCATTGACTCAAGCAAAGCGTGGGTGAAGATCGTCAATGCCAAGAACTCTTTATGTCACTAGGCCAACTTGTGCTCGACAAGAGGAACATGCTAAGCAATATACTAGCTCCTGGTGGGTGATGCAGAACAAATGGAAAAAATGTCCACATCTAGAGCATATCCACCAGTACTATCAATGTCCTCGAGGCATAGAGCATAGAAAGCATCGCGAAGAAAAAGTGGTGCATCTTGAGGGAGAGGTCACCAACAAAAAATGTAATAGGTTGTGGATACAAGGGCAAGTAAGGCACTATCACGTTAGAAGACCTGCATAACTCCCAAACATGCAGGATCAACTACTCTAGCCTATGTTGCGCAATTCTCTCCATGATCATATGCTGCTCTCCCTCAGCTCTAGCACTCTCTACCTCAGTCCTGGCCTACTGAAAAAGTAAAGCACACAAAAAATTAATTAGTCTCTCTAATTAGGTATTACTTAAAGAATTTATAACTTTAGACCTTAATTATAACTCTTTTACATACAAGAGAGACCTACCATGTGGATGTCAATCTCTCTCGCACGGCGCGCCTCTGTAGTAGTGGCTACCTCTACCGCCCCCAAAATTTGGCTCTAAGACGATCGATCTTTGCTCTCTCACCTTTAGTAACTCTTATGTGAGTCTCTCACTCATAGACATGGGACCCTACGTGACACAATCAACCACCATTAATTTTATAAACATAGAAAAATAGATATAAACATCTAAACAAACTATTATGAAAAACCTAAAGAAGCAATGAATATGTATAAATACCTCGACATCTATCGTTATATCAATCGGGAAAACAAGTGCACCACATGGTAGATGCTCTCAGTGTACTCTGCACATCGATCCCCACCTGGGCGCCTAGTGCCTTGACAGTAGACAAAGGTACAAACAGAGGATCTGTAGCAGCAGCAACCACATGAAGGGCTAGTGGAGGCTGCCTCCCTTGGTCCTGGAGACGACCTCGACTAGCACCGTCGGACTGATATAGCTGGTGTAGTCAACCTACTCCCCTAAGACAAACTCTGCCTATAACTGCTTTGCAAAGAAGATGGGGATCTGGCAATTGTTTGCCATCCTCCAATATGCAGGAACATATCGACTATAGATATGTACCGCCATACGAGGATGCAAACACCACAAAATAGTAAGGGCTTCCGTGCCGCCCCAAGCCACATCCCACGGCTATCAAGGAAAAGTTCCAAATATGCTCCATCCCTAATAGGACCAAGCTCACACACCTGATGATATGTCAAGCAATGTGATACTGGAGAAATACGATGATGTTCCTATGGATAGCCGCTAACTCACGGTCTATATCTCTATGATGAGGTCCACAATAGATGAGTTGCCCTCCTTTTGTGGCCCTCCTCATGTGACTCCATGCTAGACCCTAAGCCTAACACAAACGAGAAAGCCAATGTGAAAGGTCCAATTCTTAGTGCTAAGAAAATACTAATCTAGCACTAATGAAACTCTAAAACACCACTAATGATGGATTTAGAGCCCTAATTGCGCTTCAATCTAAGAGAGAAAGGAGAGTGAAAACGACGTGAGAGAATGAGGAGAAAAAAGAACTTAGCGGTTTAATAATCTCGATTGAGGTTCAGTGGCGTACATTTTAGGGTTTATAAGGTGAACGAACCCAAATGTATGCATGGTTTTAGGGTTGGTGAAACAAACAACCGGGTTGATGTTTGCTTGATTTTAGGTTTGATTAAATAAACGGCTTCAATTTGTCATGGGTATCTCGATCGAGATAAATGGACGGATTTGATTTTGATTACATATCTTGATTTGCACTATATATCTTGATGATCGAGATACATTGGACGGTCCCGATTCGCCTACATATCTCGATTGAGATATGTCAACATCTAGGAAATTGCATCTTGGAATAGAGGTTAATGTACGGCTCAGATTATATGAACTTATCTTGATTGAAATATTTCTACGGCTTTGATTACATCTTTTTATCTCGATCAATAAATATGAATGGATGAGATCACATCTCCATATCTCAATTGAGATACGCCAATGGTTGAGATTACATCTCCATATCTTGTTTGAGATATGTGGACGATGGAGATTACATCTCCATATCTTGTTTGAGATATGGAGATTACATCTCTATATCTTGTTTGAGATATGTGGACGATGGAGATGGCATTACTGATTATGTTGAATGTGCATTTGAGTGGGATCCATTGTGGCATTGACAAGTCGAGGGGGATCTATTGTGGCATTAATGTGGATTTGAGTGGCCTACATATCTCGATCGAGATAGCGAGGTGATGGTGACATGGATGGTGACTTCCCTTCTGAGCATGGTTTTATTGATGGTGTTATCTCGATCGAGATAGCCCGCCCGAGAGTTTCACTCATTGCGTAGATGTCCTATTTTCAAAGAGAGTGAACGAAATTGAGTACCCTAACCTTGCAACCACCGAGAAGCTAAATGGCAGTCATGATGTGCTGTTTGAGGAATAGTCTCATCAGGTCGATGAGTAGGCGTCGTCCACACTATCCTTCAATGAAGAAGTAGCCCATCTAACATAGCCACTAGTGATAGTAGGTAACAACTTCATAAGAGATGGATTCATCAGATGATGAAGAAGAAAAGATTGAAACACCATAGAAGAGGCCATATCCTAAATGGGTGAAGTACCTCTTGGATGGGAAATTCCATCAATAAATCCAACATGGATGTTCATAGCTCCTAGAAAATATAGAAGTAGAAGAGGACCTCTACTCACATTGTAATTTAATAGCTAAGATAATAAAAATACACAAGCCACCTAGCTTGGAGGAGGCATTAACTAGATGCACTTAGAGTATTACTCAATTATGAGAAACCACACTTGGGTCATCCTTAAAAAATAGAAAGTTATTGGCACCAAGAGAATTTGTAAGGCCAACTGATGATACATTGGAGGGTTTTGCATAGGTCGAAGGGTTGATTCAGAAGACATTCCACCCCATAGCTATATTGATCAGTATTTGTACAATACTAGCCTTGGTTGCTCATGGCCAATATTCATAATACAAGTCTATACGTTGGAGGGTTTTACATAGGTTGAAGGGTTTGATTCAGAAGACATTCGGTCCCATAGCTAGATTGAGCACTATTCAAACAATACTAGCCTTGGCTTCTCAAAGTAAATGGCCGATATTCATATAGTTCTCGCCTTGGTTGCTCATGGGGTTAAGTGTTTGGTATTACAAATGGATGTGAAGATAGCATTTTTGAATGGCCATCTCAAGAATAGGTTTTATGAGGCATAGCCATCCACTACATTTGAGATACCCAGTTTATAAAACAAAGTGTGTAGATTCTAAAAGGCATTGTACTGAAACATGCCCTTCATGTATTAAAACACACCCCTCGTGCATGGTACCATAATAGGCAGGTTCTTTTAAGAATTTGCCTTTCTAAAATCCCATCAAATTTAAATTTCTATATTTTCATTAAGTAGGGTAAGTACATGTCTATATGTGGGGATGATAGCCTTATTGTGTGATAGGGAACCATAATCCAGAAGAGAAGATCCAACATACACTTGAGATGTTAATTTCAGAGTTTGAAATGACAAAGCATGAGCTTATGCATTTCTATTTGGGGTTTCTATTCAAGGATTGAGGTTTGATAAGAGTTATATAGAATCTTAATTTCTTGAGAAAATCATGTATGAGAAATTTTAAAGGCATTTGGCATGGCTAAGTGCAAGTTAGTGGGCACACCCATGGAGGTTGATGTGAAGCCATCTATGGAAGATTCTTCTAGATATGAAGGAGTATAGGAAGTTGGTGGAGACTTTAACCTTTTGGTACAAAATACATGGCCTGAAATTAGCTTTACAGTTGGTGGTCCTAGATGGTTCTTAAATTAGCCCTGAGAGGACAATTAGAAGACATGGATGTGAGTGTATTATAGTACATAAAAATTACCACTAGTATGGAATCACTTACACATTGAGTAATTACTTGATTGGATTTTGTGACTCACATTGGGAATGATATTATGATAGTGTTTCTGGTTAACTATTTTTTTATTAGGTCTATAATTACAATGGTTTTGCCAAGGATTCCAATTCAGACTTGTTCTTGGGGAAATAGGTAAGGAGGGAAGCATGTACCCCTTGCATTTCCAAGAAAGGAAAATAAGTGTGGCAATTGAATAGTGTGGCAATTGAATGTGTGTCTGTGGTGGTGGCTTAACTACCCACTTGGAAAGAGACATTCTATCAAAGATAATGTGTATGCAAGTATGTTGTGGTAAACGCATGTATTACCTTACATTCTTAACCTTGTTATTACCTTTGTGACATTACCTATATGTATTTATTTTAGGGTTTTTACAGTACAAAAATTCAAAAAACATAATAGTGACCGACAAAGAAGTGGATTCATGACCTCCAATGGAGAAAGGGTCTGCAACACAATGAAGACAAAGCATCAAGATAAGGCAAAGTCATCGTGGAGGAGCAAAGAATTTCAAAGCAAGCATTCCCTTGACTTTGGCCAAAGGGAGGAGAGCCATATAACATGTTCACCATGGAGTAAGAGTTCCACATCATATAGTAAATGAGTTTAAAAGTTGGTACCTCTAACATGCATCCATTTTATTTTCTTATAGATGTGAGATTTATCACACAATAGGAGTCCTTGCATTAAGGTGGCCCGTTCAGTATAGGCTAACTTTCCCACAAATTTGGGCGTCCATGTGTTGAGGTTGCTTGTTTAGTGTGGGCTCGCTTGCCACAAATTTGGGTGTGGAGATATTAGATTCCCCTAAATGTCCAAATTGGAATCACTTCTCTCATGATCTATCTTTATCAATGGCACTTTTGGTTGTTTTCTTCACAGTAGATGAGGATCATCTTTTGTTGGTCTATGTTCATGCTAGAAAGAATGCGACATTTAAGCTTCACCCCACATATATTTCTACTAATTGATGTAGGTTATGTGCATGAAAATGAAGAGTATGCAAAACATCAACATTTCTTGTGAAGACATTGCATTCACATAACACTCCTCCACACATGTCAAAATTTAATTGTATTTGCATCTCATAGGTACACAAATTAATCGTGGGTGTCTTCTAGGCAAGGGACATGCAAGCTCCCAATGATGGATCAGGAGGCATGACAGTAAGAGGGGATAAGTCTCTCTTTCCACATCATAAGAGTCTCTTAATGGAGTCAAGTGCTCACAAATCAATGGATCACATAGTAGCGTTGGGATCTCATGTATGAGGAGGTGCTGTGAGGGTTGAGACCTTCCTTAAGTAATTTAACCCTGTACTCTAGACATTCTATCTTCATGTTTCTAATTATGGACTTATAGCTGAATTGTTCATTTTCTTGGCAGATGGATGCTTAGCACATTCATGGAACCTGGGGATGTTGTTATTGATATTTTTGCTGGATATGAGTGCTAAGGAAGGAAATACATTTCCTTTACATTGAAGAGGATGAATACCTTGTCTAAACTCTCATCATGGATCTTTCATGTGATCAAATGGAGGAGTAGAATTCACTTTGTGTGCATATTTTGGATATATTTTCGATGGATATTTATGGATTTTTTATTGTGTGCTATTTTTTTGATATTTGTTGCTATGGATATTTATGCACATCATTTCCTTTTCAATGTAAACATTTTGGTGGTGGTGTATTTCTTGGAATAATGTGCATATAAATTATATTTTAAAGATGTTTTTTTTGTAGGAATCAACGCGTGTGTGTGTCGACTGGCCGCATATCACCCAAGATCTCACCAACCATGCCAGTGGTGTAAGTGTGGGGCCTATCCCCCAGGCGTCAGTGTCCACCGCCTCGCTAGACGAGCTCGATATCTCAACAGAGATAAGGTGTGGCTTTCTTTGGAGGAGTGGCCTTCCTCTTTCCCTTGCTTTTCTCTGTTCCCTCCAAGATCAGGAGGGCAAGAGTCATGTCCCACCTCAAAAAACTTGTGCCGATGTTGCCCATTCCAAGATCTACCAGGTTATCTTCTTCCTCCTCCCTTAGATATGTGCTACTAAGGCCTTTGAGGAATCTTGCAAGCCTGAACCTGAAATTTTTGTCCGCTTTGTAGGTATGCTTGATAAGATCCACAGGCACCCAAGTCCCCTCCTCGTCTTCAAAGTTGACACAATATTCAGCCATGTATGTGTCCATGTAGCTAGTGAATGCCCCAAACACGTCATTATGGAGTTCGGCGGTGCCTTCCATGTCAATGGAAGGCAAGCTTCTCGATCAAGTGACCGAGGTCAAGCTTGTGCAATTGAGATAGGAGAGCTTCTGAAAGATGGGTGCAAGCTTCTCGATCAAGTGACCGAGGTCAAGCTTGTGCAATTGAGATAGGAGAGCTTGGACGGGGGTGGCCATGCTTGAGTAGCGAAGAAGGCGAGGGGATCGCAAAGATGCAAAGAGTGAGGAGATGAACTCAAAGTGGCCAAAAGTGACTTATAAAGAGGTCTTTAAAACTTTTTTTATGTTTAAAAGTTCACTTAAAACCTCCAAAAAAATAAAAACACGCGACATAACTTAAAAGTGCACAAAATTGAACGCAAATCGCGAGTAGCCAAAATTGTTTTGAATTAATCTCTCAAAATCTGTTACATAGCTTGCTTGATATGGATACATCTAGGGAAGGGAATGCTTTTACAAAAGTAAGATGTCCTCTTACGTAGAGGTGTGTTATCAATCACAAATGAAAAGTTACTCAGTGCAAACCTAAGGCCTAAGTACTCCCTTAGGTTCGCCATATTTCAATCAGCATTTACTACGATATCCCACACATCAGCTTGCGTGCTAACATGTACATCAAGCTGTTCTACATCGTTGATGTCCGAATCGAGTGCTTGCCATTCGCCTCCAGTCAGCTTCCAACGTCTATAAGGAAAGATAATAGAGAGTTGTTTCTTTCCAAGCTGGTACCGAACGACCATCTTCTTTGACACCACCATGCACTTTATCTTGTCACCCTGATGTTGAATAACCTTCAAATCCCACAAAGGTGGCAGAAAGGCACTCATTGCTATGCCTCCCTTTGCAATCCACATTGTAGGAGTCCGGTGAACATCAGCCTCCTTGAACAAAAACACAAACAAATGTAAAGGCATGAAGAACGTGAGAGTCGCACGATGTGACCCATAGGTGCACTTCATTGCATTGCACACATCAATCTTAATCCGACGTCTGGTTAGTGCAACCAAAGTATTGTCGGGCTTTGGCCAATCATGGTCCGTGAGACTTGGTGTAGGAAGCCTCCGTAGAGTCCCAGAACCATCTCTTGACGTGGGTACAATATACTCTGCATGAAAGAAGAAAACTGAGCGCTCTAAAAGCTCTGATGCCGAACAACCAGTATATAGTAGCTTGCCGATTTCAAAGTGGTGCGTCTCATGCATAAAATAATATTTTTTTATTATAAAAGTGTTACTTTCATCATTATTGATTTTTATGCATAAATAGATGCATAAAAGAATATTTTTATTATAAAAGTGTTACTTTGATCAATATTGATTTTTATGCATAAATAGATACATAAAAGAATATTTTTTATTATAAAAGTGTTACTTTCAGCAAAATGGATTTTTATGCATAAATAGATGTATAAAAGAATATTTTTTTATTATAAAAGTGTTACTTTCATCAAAATGGATTTTTATGCATAAATAGATGCATAAAAGAATATTTTTATTATAAAAGTGTTACTTTCATCAATATTGATTTTTATGCATAACCAGATGCATAAAAGAATATTTTTTATTATAAAAGTATTACTTTCATCAAAATAGATTTTTATGCATAAATAGATGCATAAAAGAATATTTTTTATTATAAAAGTGTTACTTTCATCAAAATAGATTTTTATGCATAATTAGATGCATAAAAGAATTTTTTTTATTATAAACGTGTTACTTTCATCAAAATGGATTTTTATGCATAAAATGATGCATAAAAGAAAATTTTTATTGTAAAAGTATTACTTTCACTAATATTGATTTTTATGCATAAAAGGGTTTTTCTTTTATATAAAAGTGTTATTTCTTTAGAAGTTGGATTTTATGCATAAATAAATGCATACAGAATTTTTATATCAAAACAAGAGTTCTCTTTAATCCTTTGTTTAAATTCGAGATGAATATTGGTAAATAAATAAGTAAATACTCTGTGAAAGAAAATTCTACTATTTCATATTCTCTAGGATGGTAATGAGAAAATTCAGAAAACCTTTCAAAGTCGAAATTTTAGTTAAATGATTAATTTATCCCTCATAGGCATTTTAGTTAAATGATTAATTTATCCCTCATAGGAATTTGTGATTAGTTTTGAATTCAGTTAAGCAAATACTCAATGAATGAAATTTAGTAAAGTAGGAATTAAAATATTACCCTTCGATAAAGATAGTTCAGGGAGAACCTTTCCAGACTCAATCCCCTGAATTAGACTATGACTAAGACAACTCTCCTTCGTCAGTTTCGAGAATACACGATGTGACCAGTTCAATAATCTATACTCAAATCACCCACCGAATCTGAAACTAAGTTGAGACCTTTGATTTTGATCTGAGGATCAAGATTACAGAATTCGAGGAATTCTACTTGGGAATCTAGACCTGTGATCTAGAAGTATTGGGATAAAGATTTAAGAAATACCCATTGTATTCAAAAGAAATTCAAAACTGAAAACTTGCATAGAAACCCTAATTTCTTAAAGGACTGTCTTACGCCAGAATGCTGGAGGGAGCATTTGGTGTATGTATTTTTCTAAGGGAAGTTCGGTTGCCAACAGCTGGCGGGGAGTGTTCAAAGGACGGCTCACGCGGTAAAAACCTGCCTAGGTCTTGACCAACCTGGGTATGGTGTAAAATGGTGTGCTTCTGGTACAATGGGAGCGAGAGCCGACGAAGCGGTCCTTGAGTGAAGTGCCAGGACATCTAAGGAGGATCCTGGAGGGTTCTAACTAGGCGATGCACAGGCTCGCCGTGCTTAGGACACCCATGCGTATGTCATGAAAGATGTATATATGAATGATGACGAGAAAATTATTGTAATCTGTTACTGGATCTCGTTGTTGCTCTCAACGGAGAGTCCAGAGTGATACTGTTTTGTGAGAATCAAGGATTGAATGGAAATTTTGAGTTATGACATCTGTAACCAATTATTGTTTGTCAATGGATTGTTTTTTTAAATTGAAGTTTAAAGAGGAGTGTGTGAGTATCTGTATTCTGAAGCAAAAGTTAAGAAAGGCTTTCAATTATGAGTGGGTGAGTACTTGTCTGGTTCTACTATTCCAGTGGTTGAGCGGTGGCTAACCCATAGGCCGGATGGGGTTAGGCTGGAATCAGTAGAGTTTTAATAATAAAATTGATTAATAGGAATACGCTTAGAACTCGAGTAGTTAATTAGAATCCTGAAGACTTCTCTAAATAATAAATCAATGGCTGTGCTTGATTCAATTAGGAAAAAAGCGTTGATTCCTTCAAAGTTAAGTCTGTAATAGTTTCCCTTCTATCTGGTTTTATCAGATGAAGGTAGTTCAGTATCTTGACCTCGTTAAAAGAATTCGTTAAGAAAATAAAAATGGTGGAATCGTCCCCGCTTTTCGAGCGTGGGAAATTTTTTCGATTTCGGTTTTCGGAATGACCACCAGCTTAGTCTCGTGCCGCCCGGACATTCGAGGGCGAGGCCTCGAGTGGGAAACCCTGCCCCGCGCAAGAGGGAGCTACTTCCACTGCCAGCAAATCGGGAATCCGGTGCACGGAGGGGGCAGTGGGATCTCACACCAACAACTTCACCTGAAGTTCGACAAGAATGGAGGCCCAAGCAACAACAAGCAAATCACTCAACCACTCTCGTGCATTCAGCACCAACACAAGAGCTTGTCTGTTCAAGAAGCAAGCAATCAACAGTTTTAGGAGCACACCAAGAACAAAATAACAATGCTCTCATCACCCCTCTGGAAGTGAGAAATGAGCGTACAAGAAGCTGTTGTTTGTAAATCATGACCTAAATAACTCCTAAAATAAAATAAAATAAAACCTCGAGGTCAAAACCTACAAATTTATGGAATTAAAATTCACAGAGTTCCATCTCACGGCTTAAGAACCTAAACTTTCACGATTTAAGCACCATCATGGATTAAGCCATATAGCCACTATATATTTGTTAAGATTATTTCTTACTATTCTTTTGGCTAAATTAATGTAATAACTGCTCCATGAGTACATATCCATACTCATGTACAAGAGAACATTTGTACCAAAACCTCACCATCAACAACTTCCAGATACATCTCTCGATGGGGGGGGCATGGTGGGCGAAAGCCTGGTCAATGGTACAACCCATCACCTCCTGGAATTTTCCTCCAAATTACAAACCTCTCCAAACAATGCCACCATCTTCACAAATCAATGATCTTCAATCCTTAGTGAAGATATCTATATTAGCATCGCAAGTCAACGTAATTCTTTCAATCCTCACCACCAACAAGTAGCTATTTCAACATAGAGCAATTCAATAAGAGTCTATATGACTCAATTCTTGTACTTCATGTAAATCTGCTTCATAAGAGCACTTAAATATGCATAAAAACATAAAAAGCACATGGACAGAAGAAGACAGGATCAAGTTCTACTCAACAACATTTGACAAGAATCTTGCCACACAAAGGGACATCATCACAAGCGAATTACTTCAAAGGATGAATGTCGTTTCAATGAATCAAATGAGGAACTGAGAATCATCATCTCGTTCTGATGATTAAGTGTACGTTCCTCTGGATCCTTCTATCTCTTATCTCCCATTAATAACATCTCTTAGTGTCCCCACTATCAAAAATTACATGTAATCTTGCCAATGATTGCCAAAAACAAATTGACAAAAAAGGGGGCTCGCACATGTAAAAATGCAATCATTTACAAAAAACCCGACCCCGTTAGGAATTCCCAATACACCACTAACCTCTTTATTCATTAACTAGCTTTTTTATTCCTTTCAAGGAGGAACAAAGAGATTGAACGTCACTCATCATCAACGCCATCGACAAAGCTTATTCATTCTCCCCACACAAAGGTCTTCAAATGCGATCATGATGAGGACGCGATTGCCATCAGGAAGGGGAGAATGTTAATCCAATTCTAGGATTAACAAGAGTTACCACCATTATCTTACATCGAGGAGTCACGGTAGATACACCAAAGGGTCATACATTCAAGATATGAAGCAATAGTATCCAAAGCTACAACTTGGACGGGTCCCCATAATGGTGTGATGGAGTGGTGTGATGGAGTATCTATGGCAATTCCCACTTCAAGAGTGTGTGGTAGCAAGATAGGATGAAGTCCTAAGTGATGTACTTCATGGATATATTATGAGAGCAATAGTATCCAAAGCTACAACTTGGACGAGTGCCCGTAATGGTGTGATGGAGTATTTATGGCGATTCCCGCTTCAAGAGTGTGTGGTAGCAAGACAGGATGAAGTCCTAAGTGATGTACTTCATGGATATATTATGAGCCTAAAGTGCCCGGTCGGCCACAGTTTAAGTGAGTGTGAACACTTATGGTCATGTATATAAGTGAATTTCTCTCATAATGCAACATACTCTCCCATTGTGTAATTGAGTCTTTCTCTTGCTAATCCTCTTACTAATCTCTCTCCCTAATGCATGCTAGTGAGTGTATGTGAGTGATGTGAGGTGAGAGAAGGGACGAGAACCCGTAGTGCAATGCGACGGTGTGACAACACTCGCGCGAGGAGACACGGTGGAATTGCTTCTCAAGGAGTTGTAGAGCTTGGAGACCTCAAGGGTTACGATCTCGGCCATTGGAAAGATCCTCACGACAGTTGCGGTTCACCAGATAATCTCTTTTTGGTGTGTTTCAAGGAGGGTTAGGGTGAGCCATAACAATTGGGTAGATGGTTGAGTAGGGTTTGCAATTAACTCTGAGGGTTGCTTTGTTAAGTACTTCAACAACAAATGTCATTTGATTGCAAAAGGAAAAAGAGTGGTCAGAACGTTTACTTTGGTGGATGTAAGCATGCCTGAGATAAAAGCCGCTATGTTTGCATAAGGTGTAGGTGTTGTGGTGCTGATATAGATATTTGGCACACATACATATTGGTCATGTGAATGAGCAACTGATTTAAGTCTATGCAAAATTTAGAAAATATTTTACATGTTTACTAAAGTTTAAGGTGGATGGAATGCATAAAGTATATAAAGCATGTCAATTTGGAAAGCAAACAAATGATGTATTCTCACATGACAAGAATGTAAGTAAGAGAGCACTTGATGTGGTACACTCAAATATATGGGGTCCAACAAAGGCGGCATCAATGGGAGGCTATCGTTACTATGTATCACACAAGGCAGGTGTGGGCATATTTTATGAAAGAGAAAAGTGAAGTGTTTATCACTTTCAGAATTTTAGAATGTTGACTCAAAAGAAAACACGTTTGTAGGTTAGGGGGAGAGTACTTCTCCAATGAGTTTAGTGAGTACTTGAAAAAGCATGGAATTCAGAGGTAATTCACATTCAGGTACACCATTAGCAAAATGGTGTTGCTAAGAGGAATAATAGGAACATTGTAGAGGTTTCTCTTGCATTAATGGATGAGAAGAGCATGCCTTACCATTATTAGACTGAAGCAGTTTACGACTGTAGTTTACATTATGAATAGGACTCCGACAGGAGTAGTGCATGGTGTCACTCTAGAGGAGATGTATACTGGTAGAAAACCAGATTCGTCACACTTGAAAGTGTTTAGATGCATTGCATATGTACACATTGCTGATGAGTTATGGACAATAAGTTGGATTGAAAGGTTGAAAAATGTGTGTCCATTGGTTACTCCCTTGAGTAAAAGGGGATAAATGTTATAATCCTATCACATGTGAGATAAGGGTGAGAAAGGATGTTGTCTTTGATGAGATGAGCAGTTGGTATATTGCTGTAAAAGATTCAATCGGGGATGATGCACAAGAGCATGTAGTTGCACAGAATATAGGTCAGCCAATCATAGGGATTGAGTGGATCGAGAGAGTCATCTAGCAGTGGGTCTATTGATAGACCATGGAGTAGCAGATGCTACATCAGAAAATTAGTCCTACAGGTTCAGCAAGTGCATCACACAAAGGTAAAGAGAAGGTTGACTCAGTCTCTTAGTATGCCTGACATTTTAATAGGGCATTCATACATTGATGGAGAGTCTAGTGGCTCAAAGTAGAGCCTTGAGGAGGAGTTTTGGATTCTAGCTATCACAAAACCTAGCTAAGGTACTCACAGAACACCAAGGATAGATCCAGGACCACGTAAGTTGAGCGTATATGGTGAAAAACACTATTTAGAGATTGATGTATGATGGTTATGTAGCAGCTCAGAATTATGAATATATGGAAAAGGTTGTGCAAGAGGCTGAACCCACATATTTTGAGGATGTTGTTATGCATGTATATTGGGAGAAATCCATGGATGAAGAAATGGCTACATTGGATGCAAATAAGGCATAGGAATTGCTACCTTTGCCTGAGGGTAAAAAGTCTATTCGATGTAAGTGGATCTAAAATGTGAAGCATAACTTAGATGGAAGCATTAGCAGGTATAAGGTGAGATTAGTTTCCAAAGGTTATGCTCAACCTATGGCATTTATTATGAGGAAACATTCAGCCCCATTGCCAAAAAGACAACTGTGAGAGCTATTATTGTAGGGTTTTACATTAGATTGATGTAAAGGATGTGTTCTTGCATGGTGAGCTGCAAGAAGAAGTATACTTTGAACAACCACCTAGTTATGAGGATTGGAGTCACCCAGATTATGTGTGCAAGCTCTACGTAAAGCCTTGTATGGCTTAAAGTAGGCAACGAGAGCATGGCATGATAAGGGTGCAGAGTATTGTATCAACATTAGCTTTCATATGGCAGATGTTGATCATTCACTCTACATGCAAAATAGTGATAAGGGGATTATGGTCATCACCATCTATGTGGATGACAATGAAGAGGAAATTAAGAATGCAAAGGGTCACCTCAAGTGTTACACAAATCAACATGCTACCTTAGACAAGAGAGGGAGAGAAAAAGAGAAAGAAGACCATGCAAGGGTCGGGTTCAGAGACTAGCAATTAGCCAACCCTAATGAGGGTTAACTCCCCGATGTGAGGCGGGCTCACTCCACCTCCACTTGTGTCACTCAAATGGAGCTTCCACAAGCTAGGTAGAGAGTAAAGAGGAAGGGAGCTATGGAGAGCTCAACTTCTACTCCATGTCTATGTGTGTGCAAGAGTGATCACAAGAAGAAGACAAGGAGAGGGAGGAGAGGAAGAAATACAAGAACCATCACCTACATGCACACAACCACAATCAAGCAAGCATGCATCAACAAACACAACCATACCACCATAGCCACAAGAGAGTGAGAGAGAGAGAGAAAGAAATAAAAACTCAACTGTGATAACGGGATTGTCCCTTCTCATATTTCATAAGTCACTTACATACATGAGCTCACTTTTTACAATGGTCTGCCGCCCATTTAACAATTGGGGGTCCAAAACGGATTTCCTAGCTCTATGTACACCTAGGCTTATTCCTATGAGTGACTAGCATTACACAAGTCGTAAGCTCATTACACAAGTCGTAAGCTCATTCATCCCATATATATTTTACATGAAACGCTTAGCACCGTTATATAATAATGAGTTCCAAGAAGCGTAACCATGCTTGATAATGATGTTAACCAGTGTGGTTAACATATCCCCCTCCCTAATTCAGATCCGTCCTCGAAGTTGGCAAGGATGCTCATCAGTAGTAGATAGAGTAGATGAGGATAAAGTCATATCACAATTTGGGATGGGGATTAATGCAAGACCTTGTAGGAGCTAGTCTAAAATGTTGTCTCCATCATATCTTCAAAATTTTGCAGGCACCAAGCGGGCATCCATTGGATGTGCTTGTAGTAGCCAAATAACTACTTCAATGTTGGGCCTTTGTTGAGGTCAAAGGTAAGGCCTTGGCTACCCTTGTAGTAGTTGTTCCAGTCCAAGAAGGCCTCTAAAAGTGTGATAATCAAGTTGAAGAAGTGGATGTTAGGCACGATCATTGGGTCAAGGACCTGATCATTGGGTCAAGGACCTGATCATATCTGTCGATGAAGGCTTACATCTTGTTGGTAATCACAACGTTGATGATGTGGGTGTTGGTGCTTCCAAGCACTATGTTTGTTGGTGTCCACATAGGGCCGAAGGACATGGATGTCCAATCGACCGAGAGAGAGAGCAGGAAGTGGTCGATCCGCCTCTCAACACTCAATTGGCGCAACCCCCTAGATTGCATGTAGTTCCTTGGTAAGCCCCAAGTAATGGCTGGGATGAACTCTGTAGTTTTTTCGACTTATCCGCCGTTGCCTGCAGACATCCTTCTTGTTTGGAGACACCCTTGTGTTGCTTGTCCAAAATTGAATGATAGAGTGAACAACCTCCACTTAGACAATCATTCATGCGTTTGCGACCTTCTCCCACCCATTTGAACTGTTTAGCTTGTACATCAGCACGATGTTTCTTCAAATTTCTTGGTCGGATACCAAGGGCTTTAGCAACTCTCCTATCACTGTATTATTTTTTTGCCGCATTGTTAGCAATCACGTGAAGTGCTGCTCTCTTTGCAGCTAGATTATCTGCACTTTCCATGCCTTTGACCATGCTCCATGATGTCTTTATGTTCTCTACAATCGCCTTCGAAATTATTTGGTTGGGAAACACTATCTTCTTCACAATTTCTTGTAGTTCTGGATGTCGTAAAATCCTACCAAGAATTTTTTATCGTCCTTCTCTATCAAAACTGCTAGTAACATTGAGGAAGTAACGCACTGTAGACAATGCAAGAACACGCTTGTTCGCGTCAGAGCACTTTGAATGATCACGTGGACACGCATGGCTCAGTTGAATGTTCCATACAAATGAGATATCTAGAGAGAGAACAAGCGGGGCAGGGGGAGAGGCAGAGAGAGAGGGGGGGGAGGGGTAGAAGCGTGGTAGTGGCAAAGTAGGAGAGCTTCTGAGAAACGAGAATCACGCAAATCGGGGAAGATTGAGCACTCAATGAAGTCGAAGTGAACTACCATGCACGTCCAAAATTTCTTGAATTGCAAGAGGATCTCTATCTTTAGAGTTCTAAATTTTCTTGCCATGCATCTTTATTTAGTACTAAAAGTATGCTTAGTACCCGTCAATTTTTTGTAAAAAACACTACTAAATGGGTACACCGTACCATGCTTTCACCCATATAGGTCTACAAAAATATGTATAGGTATATTGACCTATAAAAGATGCTACTTGGGAGTATAAATACATATTAATATCTATAGGTATAATTATGTGTGCATTTGGTAACTGACACGACGAATCTTCACCAGTGATTCTCTACAGTTGGACTACACCCACCCAGTCTAACCAAGTTATGGCATACTTATCTTGTCATCTCACCTACTTATTGTGTGTGTTCACATTATGGATGCAATCATGCTTCATTTTTTACGAGTTAAATTTCTTTGAATGTGTGTGTGTGTGTGTGTGTGTATACACACACATATGTACACACACACACGCACATGAACACACACACACACACACACATTTATTATATTTTTTGACGCGCATTTGAAAAAACTTACTAATTAAAAAAACACTGAAAATGGATAAAATGGTCAACAAAAATCAAGCATGGTTACAACATATTTTTTGTTGACTAAGGGAAAATTGGAATGGGTTGCATTATGACTCATTAAGATGTGTTAGTACACTAATTAGCACTAGTCCTACATTTGAGCCACAAATGCGACTAAAGGATGATTTATGAATTTTGACTTAGAATTCCATAAAACTCTTTAAGAATGCTTGGTTAGCATGCATCTACTTATAGTAAAACTTCTAAAGAAATCATGTGCTTAATAATTTTTAAAATATTAAAATTACTAAAAATAGCACAAAAATCCTTAAGGTGAGGATATTTATATTCCATTTCTAGTGTGCTTCAAGAATTATTTCAAGTATTTTTAAATTGAACTTTAAAAAATAAATCATGTTTTGCAAAAAAAAGTGCCTACATGATGTGACTACAATTTATAAAATAATTTTGGCACTTATATTTTTTTCAACTATTATCTTGACTTGAGAGTATTGGTTTCTTGAACTAATATACGGAAAGGAAATTACAAAAGCGGGCCCGTAACCCGTTCCTATCGCCCACGCGACTCAACGACCCTCGTCTAGACTCTTCAGTGCTTCACTCTTTCAAACACAGGTAGCCTTCTGAGACCCGAGTCCCGACGCGCCTCGTGTTTTGCATGAGGAATCAAAGCACCTGATGATCACGTTCCATTGGACTACGTGGAAGGCTGTGACTGGCAGCCGTGCATGAACCCATGAAGCCGTTCCAAATTTCCACGGGCCGCGGGGTCCAACTAGTGTGGACTCTGGAGTAGTCAGGGCACACTGTGTCACGGTGAAGTTGTGATTCGTCATTCGTGAACGCTGAAGCAATGGGTTATAACTTATAACCTATGATTGGTGTGATCACGGATCATTGTTGAGGACCGGTCTTTGCCAGATTAGTCGTGGACCGGTGCTGCCAGCCTGCCACGCTAGCGGCTCCAGAGTCCCACCACCTGGAGGCTGGCACCCACTGCTCTCAGGCTCTGGGAATCATGATGCGCATTGGCCTGGCAGTGCTCCAAAAAAAGCTTTTTGTTTTTAACAATAAAGGCCGCTCTCAACATTAACCGTATTTAAAAACCCAACCGGCACTTAAAACAGAGCCTTGAATCTTCATTTTCAAGCTGGATTATAAATGATACCGACCCACATTAAAACCTCTAAAAAAAGGTTGCCAAATCCGTATCCAAAATGAAAGAAACTGCCATGACAAAATAAACAAAGACTTTATAATAAGCAATGCAGGCTTACAACTTGTAAATCATGTTTAAGAACAAGATATCTAGAAACCGTGCTTAGCTTGAGCAGCATATACAAATCAAGATACATTGACAAGAGGCTAACACCCTGGCAATCCAAGCCAGAGCTGCATTATAAAGGTACTAAAAACCCAATACACACTCTCAATAGAAAAAAGCTTAAGAGAATACCCTAGAATAGGTTGAAGTAAACCCTTGAATAGAGTCATACCCTATAACAGATGATTGAAGTAAATGGCAACGTAGACTCTAAAGAGAAGAAGACATATTATAAAAGAAGAAATAGTGATTGAGAAAAAAAGGCAATATTCGCACTATAAGCACACATTCACCTACCAATGTATATGGAATATGCACCAATCCTTCCCTAGGAGGTGGTGCCTTTGAAGGGGATGAGATAAAGTCGTCTCCTTGATCACCTCGGAGAAAATGTTACACTGACTATGATGACTATGGTAAAGGCTAGCTTTCACCTCCCACCAACTCGTCCATCATTGCATCTAGCAATGTGAGGCAAAGGGGCTTCGTAAGTGGTTGTGTTTTGCAGCCTTTTAAAGAATGGTTATGGCCTTTGGAAAACTCTGAGGTTCCCTCACTGAGTCTATGATTGGCTTTAGGATGGGGTCTAAGATATACTCAGGGTGGTCATAGGGTGGTTAGTGGTTCGTACTTGATCACTTGCTCTAGTATTAGCTCTAGTTTGTTGGCGAGCACCTTCCTTTACAAGCTCTTGGGCTTACTTCATTGTTTCTTTCTCCAGCATAGGGTTGGGATACTCCATGAGTTTCTTTGGAAGGTTTTCATGATCTATCAGTGTCTTTTCTTAGGAAGAGTGGGTTTGTGTGGGAGATCGGCTATTTCCAGAAGGAGGCACAAAGGCACAACCCTAGAGTCCTCATCCAAACCACTTTTAATGGTTACAAAATTGTTGTCCTTATTCGTGCATTACATTTCCATCCCATGCTCTTTGAGGTCTTTTTCTTTTAAGCCTCTAGTTCTAGTTCATTAGCCTTTATTTCAATGGTTATGATGATTCTGTCCTTGATAATTGTTCGTGCATTGCATTTCCATATGCTCTTCGAGGTCTTCTTCCTTTAGACCTCGAGTTCTAGTTCATTTATCAACCTTTCGAGCTTATGCCTCAAGCTCTTTTTCTACTTTCTTTAAAGTCGAAGCCTTGAAGTTTTTTCTAGTGGAAGCCTTGGACGTTCCTTCAAATGACGCCATCGTTTTAGGAGCTTGGAGCTCCAAGTTTATGTATGCAGACTCACATGTCTAGGATCATGCCTATAGACGCATGTCTGTAAGCTCACATATGCAAGCTAAGGTTCACATCTATATGTTCACGTCTATAGGCTCACATCTGCAGGTTGAGTTATGTAGGTTCACATCTACAAGCTCACATATGTAGGTTTATGTGTGTAGGTCCATGTTCTGTTTTAATAAACTATGCTCACATATTTTATTTTTATGAAACAAGCATACTTGTGGCATACACTCTTAGCAAATGGGCCTATGATAAGGTTAGTGTGCTTATTAGGTACTAATTTTCCAATAATTATGGACAAGAATTTTCCTTAGGGCATAGAATTTTAAGAACTAGGCCTATGATAGGGTTGGTGTGTACTTATTGTAGTGGGTAATAATTATACTTTAACTTTGTAAATAATTGTGGAGGAAAAGATTTTACTTGGAATTTGTATCTGGGTACATATTATATGACAAGAAAATCCTCAAAGGACATGAGTAGGCATGTCCTTACAAGTATTCAAGGTACTAAATAATTAGCCGGTATAATATTAGGTATACCTACCTTTAGACTCATATCTCGCGTCTCCAAACTCATGGCTCATATGCCAGGCTCATGTCTCGAGCATCCAGACTCACGACAAGGCTTATATCTTCAAGCTCATGTGTCCAACTCATGTCTTTTTTCATAGGACTGTGGACCTCACATCTCCTAACCTCAGACTAGTTTGGCTTGGTTTTTGGAGTTTTTTGAGATTCTTAGACTTGATAGGGGATGATTAAGGATCCTAATCCTAGTTAATAAAAGTTATGCAAGTAATTAAGACTAAGTGTTTTCCACTATAATCCACACCTAATGGAGCTTAATGCTTATGTTTTCCACTATAATCCACACCTAATGGAGCTTAATGCTTATGTTTTCGGTGGAGTGTATTCCACTTCTAATCACAACTGCTAAGCTATTTCTTGGCTTAATGAAGCAAGATCAAAGCCTTATAGGCTTTAAGATCATGTAAAAGGCCAATGAAATAAGGATTTTTATCCTGATTTCATTGATCATAAATGAAAATAGATAACAAGAAATAAAAATAGATGCAACAAGCTTCAAATCAAAATTAAAAGCAGTAACTATACACATTTAAGTATCTAGAATCGTAAGTTTGTTGGAGTGTGGCCTCCTAATCAACACATTGAGAAATATTGGGTAATCCCAATAGCTTGGAATGGAAGGATGACCTGAGCTAAGTCCTAGGCTAGTCCCTGTCAAGTCAGTGGTGCAAAATATGTTCAAGTCAAGAGCTTACCCTATCCTTGCCAACGCATGGGTTAGCCGTTCCTTAGAGCCATAATTGTATCTTCCTGGTGTGGGTGCATTAGCTCATCCATCACATCCTCACTCCATTGCACACTAGAATTCTCATTTGCCAAAGGGGTGAAGGAAGATCTCTCTTCACCTAGATGGAGGAAAATAGAGATTTCCCCTTGCAATGGTTCTCTCTCACAAAAGATAGGGAAGAGGAAGAAGAATGCAAGAGGGAATCCTACAAGAAAATCTATTCAAACAAGTATCCATCTAGCATGCATGAATTTAATAGCATATAAAAAAGAAAGAGTAGAGAAGAGAAGGTCTCACAAGTATTATATTGTAAGGAAATGATTGTGTAAATTATTTATATATAAGTGACTAGTTTTCACACTAGATCGGCCAAACTTAAAAATGCTCTAACCACTATTTCTAGTCTTGAGTACAAGTATGTACATAAAGTCCTTAGAATTTCCCTATTTGACATTAATCTCAAGGTTAGGCCACTTCATATGTTTTACAAAACTTAAACTTGTGCCCGTTCAAGTTGGTAAGATGGAAAATCACCTTATGGTAGATTAGGCACGTGAAACCATTTTAACCTACGGAGTGGTTAACATGGATAACAAACACATTCTTTTACCAAGTCTTGGTGGGGCCAGCAAGGTCGAGCATGACCTGCTATATGGTAGCACTTCTTTTTGTACCACACGATAGTCTAGTCCATGTTATGCCTTGGCTCCCCTATTTTGTACCCTTGAACCAATGTCTTGTTTGGGTTGGGTCTAGGTAGACTTCACCAATCTCCCCTTCTTTCTTTGGGGGAAACCTAAACCATTGGCGGAGTGCTAGTAGGGAAAGTCCCCTACACCCCCGTCGGTTGAGAAAAACAAGGGTTATGGTGCAATAAAGGCATGCATCCTGTAGAGAATAGGTAGAACAACACCCCCAATAAGGTTAAACTTGTCACTCGAGAGGGCATCAAATGTACGGTGATAGTCAAGTTTGGAGCCTTCTTGGGATTCCTACCTAAATGAAAGGTGGCATGTCATTTTGCAAAAAATGCCCCCAAAAAATTGAGAGAGTGTCCTCAAAAACCAGAGAGATGATTTCCTAGTGTCTCTTTCAGAGATAAGAACCATGACCCCAATCCCTAGGACCTTGAAGTAGGGGAGAAGCTCAGCCATTTTGTTGAGACACCCCCCTATGAAGAATAAAGCATCGACATGGCAATTGACACCTCTTACAAAAGGGAACATTTTCCAAGTTGAAGAGCTATCAATAAAATTTTGAAGGTAGCTCCTACCTTTGAACCCTTTGTTGCTTCTCCAAAATAAATCCTCCACTGTGGAGGCAAGGGGTTGGGAAAGGGCTCCCTCAAGTGCAAAGCCAGAGACCATGCCTTGGAAACCTTGAATCCCTATGGATTTCATGAAAAGGGTTTTATGCATTTTATTCTTTCATCTTGGAAAATTAGCACACTCATTATCTTAGGGATTATTACCTTGTTCAATGGTTCAATGGAAGGATTAGAGGTTTTTCTTGAAGATGTTGCCCATAGAGTAAGCAAGTGAAAATTTTAAAAATATGAAGTTTTTTGTAGTCTACATCCTCAAAGAAGCTACCAAGAAGACATATGTGCTTCAAGGAAGGTTTGTTTTGTGTTTTTTTACCTCATCAGAGTTGGTTTTAGCATAGATTACGTTGAATGTGAAGAAGAGATGTGAAGAGGTGTAAGCTTGTCCCACAAGTAAGGTATGTATGGATTCAACACATCTTGAGCACATCAAAAAGAGGGATATGCTAGTTAAGTTTTCTTATGAAAGATGAGCAAAATGGTGTGGAGGCCATTAAAGGCTTTCATTCTGATTATACTGTTGTTGGTTTCTAAAGAGAACACTTGAGAATAAAAAGAACCTTTAAAGAGAGAATTACATGTTAAGAAGTGAAACATAGCAGCTTGTGGGAGGTTGTGAGCTATATTATGAGCTCATGTTAATGCAAGAAGATTGAGGCAAATCAGAGGACGTATCCAAGGTAGTAATACAAAACTATATATGCTCTATGATGAGCTCGGGCTGATGCAAGAAGATTGAGGCGATTCAGAGGAAGTATCCAAGGTAGTAAAATAAAACTCTATATGTTCAATTCACCGAGAATGTTAATCATTTGGCTAATGCCTAAGGATTAGGTAGATCTATAATTTCCATTAATGTGGATAATCCTACTTAGATACAAGTAGAGGTAGAGGTAGGTCATTATCTAGAGGATGAAAATTTGGAAAGTAGTAGCAAATGACAACAAGAAAATCAATTTCATACACGTGGAAGAGGCCATTCTAAAGGTAGTGGGAGCCAGAGGGGCTGAGGTGGTTGGTAAAGGAATCAGAGTGCAAATAGCATGAAGTGCTACATTAACTATTGTGGTGGCAAACTAGGGCACATTGCAAAGGAATGCCATAAAAAGTAGAATGATATAAAAAATGATAAGTTGCAGGCAACTATGCATCATCAAGTAAACTAGGTGATGATAGAACTAAGTAACTGTTTGTTATGTAGCACATGCTCAGTTCCACAATAAAAGATTTTTCAAGATCAAGAGATATTTGGTATGTGGATTCTAGCACTTCTAACCACATGACTAGTCTTGATGAGTGGGTAGAAAATGAAAAAACCAAGATCTATGGAAATATGTGATAATAATATGCACCTCATTGTACATGGTGGTAAAGTGTCATTGTCTATACAGGATGGTAAAATAAAGTATCTGGTAGATGTATTTCATGTTTCAAATATTACAAAAGACCTTGTTTCTATTGGACAGATGGTTGAGTATAGTCTATAAGCGGAGTTTAATCCTCAATGATGTTTTGTGGAAGACTTCAAAACTCATTGTCACTTGGTTGCAACAAAGAGTAATAGAAATGGTAGGATGTTTACTTTGGATTTTTACATGCCTCAGATAAAGGCATCCATGTTTATACATGGGATATGTATTATTGCAAATATTGACATATAGCACAAGCATATTGGTCATGTGATTATACAACAATGCGGCTAGTGAAGTTTATACAGGCCTAAAATATTATTACAGGTTTTGCCAAAGTTAAAGGTTGATGGTATGCACAAAGTATATGAAGCATGCCAGCTTGATAAGTAGGCCAAACATGTTTTCTTTGAAAATCACATAAGTAAAGAACCATTGGATGTTATACATTCTGATGTTGTATGGCGATCGACCAAGACTATAACAATAACTACAGGTTCAAGTACTATGTTACATTCATTGATGTTCGCACTAGGAAAGTGTGGGTTTATTTTATGAAGGAGAAAAGTGAGGTGTTTTCTCACTTTCAGAGATTTAAAGCCTTGGTCGAGAAGGAAAAAGGTATGCAGATCAACTGCCTAAGATGGTGGGGAGAATATTTAAAACCTATGTTAAATTCATTGATCATCGCACTAGGAAAGTGTGGGTTTATTTTATGAAGGAGAAAAGTGAGGTGTTATGCCTAAGATTAGATGGTGGGGGGATAATATTTCTCCAATGAATTTGGTGAGCAAGTAACAACCAAGGAATTTTGCTCTAGCATATAGATTTTGGGACACTAAATCCTAATTCAAGACTCATGATTACAAATGAGTCATGACCATAGAATACTTTACAAAAAATAAATTTGTCATGCACATTGCACTTTAAAATTTGAATGCATAGATTGATCACCACTTTTATTATACCAATAAAGCTACAGTTGAGAAGACATTGGATATGAATTTATAGGAAGGCCAATATTTCAACTATGAACAAGAGACTAAGTGAAAAAGAGGATATTTTCTTTTCTCATTGAGTTACATAATTGATGCATGGCTCCCCTCCCCTAGTGGTTTAGGGGGACTCCCAAAAGGAAAGGTTTGGGTTCAAATTTTGGGGACTGTGTGGGGGGGGGGGGGTCATGTGCTTGTGCATTTCATTTACAAGTGGACATGTGTGCAAGAACCACACATCATGTGTTTTAACAACAATTATTCCTATGCTTCTCCACATTTCATTTCATAAAAGTAGACATGTGTGCCTGAACCACACATCGTGTCAATGATTATTCCTTCTTTTCCACATTATCTATGACAATCAATTGGCAATAATTGTGTAACACAAGTTGATGGCTCCTCAAATCTTTATCACTTTGAATCTGAGGAATTGGACTCATGCATCTTGAAAGCCTAGTATCCATCACAAACTATCCAAGCTGCTTCATTCATGTGGAGCACATCCTTACATTATGCCCACTAACTAAAAGTGGAAAATATTTGGAAGGGTGGTAACTCCTTGAGGTACTCATGTGTTTTTATATGAGTTCTTTGCCTACTTCTCCACTTACTATAAAAAGAGATCTGAGTTCTAAAAAAAGAATAGATATATGATGGCAATGCTACAAAACGAGCCATGTATCAAGACATTAAAAACCAATCTGGTGTGCTGGGGTACTCTATAAACCAACCACATGGTCTTTTCATGTAAAGTGAACTCCCATTGATCATTGTGAAAATGCTATAAACTATCACGTGGTAGGTAAAAGCAGTCCAACGATGATGGCATCTTAAAACACCCTCACCGTTATGACATCTTGTGTAGATTCCCTAATGTGGAGACCATCAAAGATGGTGGATTCAAGATATCAATCTTTCCAAAGGCTATGGCAAATAAAGCAAGGAATTTTTGTCCTGACTACTAGTGTTAGCTCTCGTTGGGGCATGCACTATGTAAAAACCCCATACTAGTATGAGTGTTCGAGGGGTATTTAAAAGCCCCATATAGCATGAGCATTCAGGGGGTATTTAAAGAACCCCTATTGATGGATTTTTATAACCTATATACACCCCTTCTATAAACTTTAAAATGATAAAAGCAACCCTTTTTATAACCTATATACACCCCTTCTATAAACTTTAAAATAATAAAAGTAACCCTTTTATATGGAAAATTTTTCTTTTTGATTAACAAAACTCCTATATATGTATACTTTCTATAACCCGATAAGAAAATGAAACCCCATTTATGTATATTTTTCAATTGACAAAAACCTCATATATGTATATTTTCTTATTAACAAAACCCCATATATGTATATTTTCTATAGCCCCATAAGAAAATGAAACACCCTTTATTAAACACACATGCTATCTTACATATTGCTTAATGAACTCCTTGGGTATGGACTGTTAAATACTAGTAGCCTTAAGTTACAACAAAGTAGAAACTCAAGGTCATCGGTGTATCATACCAAAAAATGGTCGCTGAATTGGTGCTAATTAACATGAAAGAAAAAGAGAAAAATCCTTGAACACTAGCCTTGCAGCATCCTCATAGCAATCTCTCAGACTATGATGAATTGTCATCTCCAATCTCAACACTTTAATTGGGCTACATGCTTCTTTAGTAACTTTATTTGTAAACTAGAACAAGTGAGAGGAATTGATCAAGGGTGACATTGAATTTGATGTTTTTGAGATCCTCCCAATGACAAGTGATACTCTAGAGAACTATTACTACCTTCTCTTTCTTTCTTGACATTTTTTTTCTTACATTTTTTGGGTGAACGCATGGTAAGGTGGACCAAATAACAATGTCCCAGATAGGTTTTCTATAGTAGCAAAACACTTGTCATTGTATATTTTTAAATGTTATCTATACAAATTAAATGTAAAGACTTCAAAAATGTATTATTTTCTTAAAACTAGGTTCTTTATACACAAAATTTCTTATGTAATTATAAATATTAAGTGCTTTGTGAGTGCTATTTATATGACTACTAGAAGTACGAAATTTCTTATGTAATTATAAATATTAAGTGCTTTGTGAGTGCTATTTATATGACTACTAGAAGCACAAAAAGCAGTCCACCTTACCATGCTTTCAGCCACAAGTCGTACTTTGGAGAACTATCACTGTCTTCTCTTTCTTTCTTATCAAAATTTTTCTGAAGTTGATTCTTGCGAGATTGTAAGCTTCGTGCAATATCAAGAAACTATTTAGATTTCTTGGATAACTTAAGTGGCACACAAGATTTTGTGAACACTTGGCATTGGGTAGGTTTCTTGGATAAATAAAGTGGTACACAAGATTTCTTGAATACTTGGCACATGTGGCATGTCTTCTGGGTTTTCTTATAAAAAAGGATGCCCATTCTATGTGGAATGACGACTAGGAGCAAGCATTTTAGCATCTCAAGCTAACGTTAGCAGCCCCAAATTATGCAACCTATGGATTCAATGAGGCTATTCCATGTCTTTGTTTTGATACATCGCATGTTTGTGATTTGGCACTTGTGCAAGAGACCAAAGGAGGTTGGTATCACCAACCTACTATTCAAGCTTGATGTTGTCTCTATTTTAGAAAGAATCAATTCACCACAAAGAGGGAGGCTTTGGGCATGGTCCTAGAAGTAAAAACATTTCGTCATTACCAAGTTCTAACTAGTCGCTTTGTCTTTCATGTTGATCTCATCAAGACTTGGTGTATTTGGTGAGCAAGTCGAGTGGATGTTGTTGTATTACAAGAGTTTAACTTTACAACACATACGTAGTAATGAGTTGTAGATTTTTTATTCTGATTGATTTCAGAAAACCACTAGATGGTGTGCTAGACCAGTTTTCTAGATGCATATTTCTTCACACTGGAAATGTTACAATGAAATGCTGATGTTCCTAATCAATGTAGCATTTTTGGAAGGAATGTTAAGAGATCATTAGAAGAGACTAGCATGCCACAAACATTTATGGTAGTAGAAGGTCAACTAAACATGCTAGAAATTGATCAGTTTTTGAGGAGGTGTGTACCAGTAACCAAATCATGAGAAGGTTAGTATAGGTCCAAATACTGGATATCTGCAAATTTTGGTACCAGTACATTTGAGCCAATCACATTAAATGGGTTGTTGACCAGTGAACGGGTTTCATATTGAAGCCTTATCTTGGCAAACTTCTATATGTGGTGCTAGCATATACTATTTCTTTCATACCATTGCATGATGAAGGTGTGAATCCACAGTGTGTGCTTGCATTGGGTAGAGTGCAAACTCCTTTATGCATTAATGCTTTTGGTTTGGTATTTGATGGCATGGGTGTAG
Source organism: Cibotium barometz (assembly GCF_041138505.1). Classification (NCBI taxonomy): domain Eukaryota; kingdom Viridiplantae; phylum Streptophyta; class Polypodiopsida; order Cyatheales; family Cibotiaceae; genus Cibotium; species Cibotium barometz. Next base: position 46,643,918 of record NC_141073.1, on the reverse strand, counting down.
AGACTTGTGGTTTGATATGTGATCTCAAAATCAGATGAGGGCATATCATCACAATTTCTAGAAGCAATACATGGGGGAACCCAGTATGGTGTTGACTACTACTCGCAAGGAATTGGGCTTACTACGCTAAAGATATCAAACTTTTTGTCAAAAAAAATTTTGAAAGATATCTGTGTAGAAATGCTATGATTTCCTTGCCATAAAATCCCAATTGATATGTACCGAAACTGATGAAATGCATGCTTCAGTTAGAACTTAGAAGTGAGCCAACGGTTCAAGTGTGTACGTGGCGCGGTGGGCTTAAACGTGGTCAAAAAGCAGATGTAAGTACTAACTACTAAGAACCTCCTCGTTGACCCTGGGGTAGAACACGTTTTAATCTAAAAGTACAAATTCCATAAAAAAAGATCAACAAAAAGAACACAATAGAGCTTGATTAAGAAACAGAAGAATAGCACACTGGCAGGTGAAGGCATCATGCGTACAAATTGGGGGAGTGGAGTCGAAGATTATGCATGTTGTTCCCTATAGACGGGGTGAACAAGCTCTCGAGCTCGCCAGTGTGGCCGTCAGAGAAGATAATATGGGTGAAACCTTCGGAGTGGATAGCAGTGGGATAGACATTGGCAACAGAACCATCAACTAAATTATTAGTTGTGGAGCTGTAGCTTCCTTTCAGGCAGCCTTGAGGGCCAAGAACGGCCTCGAGAAGGTCATTGTCATTACTCTTCCTATTATACATGCAGTCCGAATTGGCATGTCGTCGTTGGACTGAAGGGAGCTGCGCAACGACGCCAGTCGGCATGTTGGCGACGACGTCGTTGAGTAGGCCCTGAAATGGCAAACGGGGCATCAAAGATGAGTTCTCATCACAACGATCGAGTAACATTCCAAGGGGGTTGGAATCGTCCTCGCACATTTCAAACCCAACGGACTCCTGGCTGACCGCCGCCTTGGGACGTGCCTCGAAAAGTAGTTGACGATGCTTCTGCTCGTGAGCAGGGTAGGTGCAAGGCACGTTGAAAGGCAGTGGCGTGGCCGGCCTCCCAAAGCACGCGCTACTGCCCGCATGGTAACTGCCTGTACAGCCGACAGCTGCTGGAGCAATAGGAACCTTAACTACAGCGGACGTCGGCGTCTTCATCTTGTACGCCGTTGATGCCTTCGCATCGTCTTCGTTGCCCTTATCTTGTACGTCGTTGATGCCTTCGCATCGTCTTCGTTGCCCTTCCGCTTAGCCTGGCGCCTCATCTTCTTAAGCAGCGTGTTCCAGAAGTTCTTGATTGTGTTGTCTGTTCTCCCCGGCAGCTGGAAACGTACATCAACAAGATACCAACTCAAATTGCGATGAAATCCCACTGACTTAATCAGCTTCACTCAAGAATCATTAGTTCAAGAATACCATCATTAAGGTGCCATCATAACCTAATGTTTGGCAGTGATATTACCAGAGCAGCTATCTTGGACCACTGGTTGCCGTAGAGGGCGTGGGCCGTGACTATAGTCTGCTCCTCTTCGGGGGTTAACGGGCACTTGAGAAGACCCGGGCGAAGGTGGTTCTTGTAGCGGAGACGGCAGCTCTTGCCCCATCTCATGAGGCCACACTGCATTCCCACGGAGTTCCAGTTGCCCTCCCCGTGCTTCCTCACGAAGGCCAGGAGTGCTTCGTCCTCTGAGGGCGTCCAAGTTCCTTTCTTCTTCAGCAATTTAGATACACTAAGCCTCATCTTCCCCACACGCATGATATCTTCCCCCTTCTCCTCTCTCTCTCTCTCTCTCTCTCTCTCTCTCTCACACACACACACACACACACACACACACACAAACGCACGCAGGTAATCCCAAGTCCCACATTCACTCAGCACTCTCTCTTTCTCTCTTCCCCCCCTCCCGTATGTACGAACCCATGTCGACTTCTCTACTCACGAGTCTTAGCAAGAGAGACCTTCTTCCACTCCGAACTTTATTGCCGCCACGTCGCAATCGGGACCTCTTTCACGCTTTACATCCCCTTCTTGTTCCTATGATCATTACAGTCACGCTACGTTGACTTAAAGAAGAAAATTTTATCACAATGATCTCTAAAGATTCATGCATATTTTACAAAATCATGGGCCCTACTTAGAGTACGGAAGCATCACGAGGAGGATATATAATTCCTTCATATCTCACATTATCTTTCAAATATATAAAACACACCCCTGAAAGCTAGTTATTGCCATTCTCTTACCTACATGTTATCAACGTAGGAATTAGTAATGCACCACTAAATTTTATTTTATTTTTATGAAAGGTAGATTCTATTATAAGAGAGAAAAGGATTGTTAAAGACTTTGTTCGTAGAAGTCTTAACTCCTGGCTTATAAACTAGGAACCTCTAGAGAAGCCATTAGAGAGAGTAACAGTAGTTTTGAATGTTGCAATATCGAGGATGCACCGAGCTAGCTGTTGCACTTCTTCCTTGAGATTCTTTCCTTCCTGTACCAGTATTCTAGCTTTCCTACTGGATTCTTCGCTAATGTATGTGATTTGATCAGTGTATTGTTTCTCCACAATTAGGGTTTGCATGGCTTCCTCCATCTTGTTTGTTGAGCACACTTCCCACATTTCGGATTTGGCATCGGCCCACTAGTTTAATCTGCACATACAAGCTTTCTCTCAGGCAAGGCAAAACATCTATGAGCACGTTGTGAGGGCTCTAGGTGATGGCCTCTAGACACCACACAAGTGTGAGATGTGCAGATACAAAGACTAGGGGCTCCCAAACCACCCGCTCCAAAGCACCTAACAACATTGTTGACATCCTCTATCTTTCAACTGACAAGCTAGACACCTCGACCCTTTCAGCCAAAATGGCAACACTCACAAAGCCCATTTGGGTTTGACCTAACCCTGATTCTCAAATCTCAAAGTCTCATTCTTAATCTATTTCTCTCAACATATTGTACCCAAGATAACATACTCAGCCACATCAAAATACTTGATCATTTCATACACAACTTACTCAGTCAAAGCCCATTTGGGTGTTGACCTAACCCTGATTCTCAAACCTCAAAGTCTCATTCTCAATCTATTTCTCTCAACATATTGTACCCAAGATAACATACACAGCCACATCAAAATACTTGATCATTTCATACACAACTTACTCAGTCAAACCTTTTGCTCAATAGCCCTGAGACATGGGATCAAACAAAGCATAACAAATATTAACATAAAAAGAGAGAACCTTCCTAGATGGATTTCAACAGCAAGGCTTCAAAGCAACATCCTCTAATTCCCAACTCCAAGCTTCAAGCTCCAATGATGAAATCTGTAGCCAACTCTGTGTGTCTTCTTCAAACACACAAACTAGTCCTCATAGCAGTAGCTACAGGTGAGCATGCATGAGGTTGCACCAAGTCTCTAACAAAGATGTCACATAGAGTCCTTCCCCTTGCTCCAGCACCTCAGCTTTGCCTTTGTTGAGTCTCAAAGTAGAGCAATCGCAATTGCTAGCACCATTGGTATCCTTATGAACGTGAAAGGAACACATGCATGGGCTAATCACAACTCACTGTAGGCCCCTATAGGATAGAAGACATGGTACCACAAAAAGTGTTTTCCTCACGAAAAGACCACCAAATGAAGCCTTCTTGCAGCAGTTGGCTCAAGTTGCTCCAAAACACTGAAGTATAACCTCTTGTAGAAGATGACGTGATGATGAAAATGCTACTCAATACGACCCCTAATGTGCGCCAATCTGTTGCTTAAAAACTCCTACAAAGTAGCCTTCCTCTACCCCTCCTATGGCTACTTAATGATAGCCCAAAGTGCTCTTCCATGCCTAGTCTACACTTCTACATATACATGCTTGACCTCTCCAAATGGTCCACAATGCATTAATAACCACAGGTTAATCCGATACATCAACTTGTAGAGAGTCTATTATGTATATAAAAATGCAAATCCTAACTAATGGTATCGCTTAGTGAATTTCCCACTAAAGGACTCACAAAAATGCACAACTAGAAAACCCCTAGGATGGAGCTATGAGATAGCATGCATGATCAAATTGGCAACCACCCCACCCCACCCCCCTTCTATTTTCAACTACTTGATTTTTGCTCTTCCCTGATTGGTGTTCCCCTCCTATGCTGCAAAAAAAGTAGACTACCACTTATGCATAGATACTAGATGCCCATGGCCATGTATCACCCCTATGCACATGATTAATGATTAATGATTACACACCTCTAACACAACCTTACATTCATTGATTCATCTCTACATCATAGACATGCTTTGACTATGTACAACCATCCCTTCTTGGACTTTAACTCCCAACCTACCTATTCTATCATATGAGGGTGGATGCATGGTAAGGTGGTACACTTTGGGCTAGTAAAAATAGTGATTTTTGGGGTGTGGTTTGTAACTAGGAAATGAACTTTGAATTGGAAAAAAAATGAAAATAATTTGAAAACTAAGAAAAGATAATGTACATAACTGAAAATAATTTGAAAACTAAGAAAAGATAATGTACATAACTGAAAAGATAGTGGGGGATAACTAAAAGTGGTGGGGTATTTTTTTTTCACATGCATTCTCTGCAATGTCTCATTAGAAAAACTCAGAGTCAGTAAATTTCCTCTCTCTTCCTCTTCCCCACTTCCTCTCCCCCACTAATAGCTGCTTGAGAAAATGTATGCATCTTCAGCAATGGCTAACTCGAAGGCAACGACGAAGATACAAAGGTGGCCCTTCTCTCTCTCTATCTCTCTCTCTCTCTCTCTCTCTCTCTCTCTCTCTCTCTATCTATCTATCTATCTATCTCAAATTGCTCATCAACCTGCTAATTGAGCTCCACAAATGTTGGTGGTCTTGAGCTCAATATATGAGAAACAAGGAGAGTGTGTTTGCTTGTCTAACCAATGTTTTCTACATGCCAGAAGCAGGCACCCACCAAGTTTTGCCACTTGAAGTTAGAGACAGAGCCATTGAAAGAATTTTGTAGGACTTCAGAGGATTTTTCTAGAGTGTACGGTCTCAATCTTGAGGGGGAGGATGCAAGGTGTCTAACTCCCAATGAGGTGCCACCAAAGCATTGGCTAAGAGTGTTTTCAAAGCTCCTCGAGAAAGATAAGAAGGTGATGTTGCGAATGGCAAAGCATGAGGACTACCTACCCTTGTATATATTATATAAACAGGTTTACCAAACTACACCCTCAAACTATTATGTGGGCCTTCAATTTTCCCGAGGCAACGTCCACCAGGTCTGCACAAACCGATCCTATGAAGTGGGCCGTATTTGCTAAGAGCAGGTTGTTACAAGTGTCGATGGTAATTGCACAAGTGTCGATGGTAATTGCACAAAAAAAAGAACTCAGTGGATGTGCGAGGTAGGTGTATAGTCAATGTCATCTATGAGCTATGGTGTAACACTATCTCAAGATGCATGCACTCCATTGACACAAGGTAGCCTATATGAGGCAGAGGTGGAGGTCTTAGGTGAGGTGAAGACATTACTGGATGACATTCTACTGAATACCAAGTGTAGCAAAGAAGCTGCATTGCTGGCTCTTCGTACAGACAACGAAGGTAGAGGAGGCAAAGTGCATCTTGCATCGCATTGAAGGTTCAAGTACTACACTATGATGCGTCCATCAAATAACATGTTCCATGGTGCACAAGAATAAGCAGAGTGGCAGCTTCAAGATAAACTTTGCATCACTAGAGAAGCTCTAGAAAAAGCAAAGGTATGTATATGTGTTTTCTACATATAAAGAAACTCCATGCCATGTTCATTGCCTCTTTGTCTGTGTTTATAGTCCGATTTAGATCACAAGAATGAGGCTATGGAGAAAGCAAGTGCTAGTAGAGCTTTCATGATAGGTGTGAAGTTAGAGAACTCTATCACGATGATCATTCCACAACCACCAAAGTATCATGCATTTTGCTACTCTTATGTATGTGTCAAAGGAAAGTGCATTGCAATTGGTTGTAGCCACGTCATACCTGAAGAGAAGCAAAAAAAAGGTGGTAAGGAAACCACCTTGGTCATGCCATGCTTGAAAATAAAGGTAGCAATCTATACTATTTAACTGGTTTTATTTGATTAGCACTACTGGGTATTTGTTAATACCACGCCTATAGGAAACTGGTTGAAACCCATTTACAATGCTTCCAAGCTAATAAAGTGGGTGCCAATCTAGTGATTGAAAACCCTTTAAGCACTTGCTATATGCCAGCTTGTTGGAAACTGGTTGAAACCCATTTACAGTGCTTCCAAGCTAATAAAGTGGGTGCCAATCTAGTGATTGAAAACCATTTATTATGCTCCAAACATATAAAATGGTTGTTAGTGGACTCAAACCAATAGTCAAAAACCCTTTCACGTGCCCCTTCTCTTATAAACTTATTGTCGACCAGTTGCCATTTATTCTCAATCTATAAACCGGTTGCCAACAAGTTGGAAGCCAGTTGCCATTTGTCATGCTCTCAATTTATAAACTAGTCAACCAGTGGTGGTTATAAACCCTTCGAACCCATAAATTGGTTTCAAACAAAGGGGTCAGAAAACAAGGGTTAAAAACCATTAAAGTGGCCCAATTTATAAACTGGTTTTAAACCAATTTATAAGTTAACAAGATGTTTATATAACTGGTTGTCAACTTATAAATTGGTTTTAACCAATGGGTTGTAATCACAACCTATTATATGGTTATCAACCGGTTGGAAACTTGTGGTAAAAAACCCTTAGAGGTGCCCCAATTTATAAATTCGAAATCCACCTGTTGGATAAACCATCAACCGATTCCAAAGCTTTGTGTTGCAAATCATATGCTTTGCTCCCTACCTCAAAATTGATAGATGAATTACCATGTTTTGAAGCGATTTGTGTATGTATTCTTCTAATCATTTCAAAGATGTGCTGCTACCAACAATGAATTTTAAAATGTGCAGGCTACCCTTCCGTCTTTTAGCAAGGAGGGGCAAAAGTAAGACATGAACATGTTGATCCGAGTGACGTTGTGGAGCATAGGCTTCATTTTCCGCATGGAGAGGAAACCCCAGAGCAAATGTCTTGTGTGGGAAGAACACCTGGTGAGTGTTTTTTGATCTTCGTCATCATGCTTTCACATGATGAGGCCACACTATTGATTCAATAAGTGTTATCATTGTTGGCTTGGAAGAAGGGGAGGGCGATGTCAACAAGGAACCAAAGAGCACAACTCCAAGAACTAAGTTGAGCGCACGAGAGCTATCACCCCCGTGAGGCATGATGGAATAAGCTCTCCAAGTGGGCATAATCACATTGCAAGCGTAGAGCTGGGGCAAGCATGTACTAATCGCGTGACTCATTCTAGGACGCCAAAGAAGAAGGGTTTTGATGATCAGGATGAGCTAAATGCTCTCAACTCTCACCGGTGAGGCAAGAAGGAATCTCTCCAAACGAGCAAGCTTGTACTAACTGTGTGATGCATTCTAGGACATCAAAAAGGAAGAGTTCTGATGATCAAGGTGAGCATTATCTATGAGTCATCTGAAAAGACCTAACCACTGTCCCTAGTGCTAGCCACTTATATTTTCTTGTTCTTGTAGTTGAAGAAACTTCACCGAATGTAACCTTGTGCCAGCTAGAGGAAGAAGAAGAAGAGAAAGATCGATGTTCTGCTGCCCTCAAGGGGTGTGCACTCAAAAGAAGATGTTCTGCTATCCGAGAAATTAGCAAAACAACTGTAGCATCATTTGGGTTTATAGAGGGTGAGAATAGAGAATTCAGAGTTAGAGAAGATAAGCAAGCATCATGTGAGAATGAGAACGAAGCTACTACTACTGAGCTAAAAGAAGCCAACGATCTAGTTGGTTAAACCTCAAAACCTAAAGGGCGCAAGATATGCTTGTAGCCATCTGTAATAGAATACTCCCCTTTTTTACTCTGATCATCTCCTACAATTAATAGATTTCAAGTTACATTTCGCTAATATCCCATTATATTCCTCTTTTGTTGCCGTCTCTACTCTTCTATGATTCTATCTGTGCATTGTTTCCTTCTTTTATCTATTCCTTCTTTTATCCATGTCTATGTTTATTATGTTACTCATGAAATTTAGTGCTCGGGACTATGTATTATTGTAGCTTCGATGATTCATTTCTCATGAATATTTGATTGGATGCATGTAAACCTTGTTAGAATGAAGATTTAGAAAGAATTCCATGCCCGTGGGGGTTTGTTAAAAAAGACATCCTTATTACTGATGATCGAGCTAATTCCCTTTTCAACTCGCTATTCTTAAAAATGGCGATAGATAACACTTGCATTACAACAAATGGGAATATTAATCCTAAATTGGGGATTCCAATTAATACAACATTGACACATGAAGACACTCAAGTACTCAGTAACAATGGTAGAAATGACGCACAATGAAGAAGAAGAAGACTTAAAATAATCTTAATACTTCGAGTCTAATCTATACATACATCTGGTTTTATTCTGTTTATGATTACAACATATATTATATAATCATACACTGTACTTTACAATTGATTAGGGTTGGGAGGATGTGAGATTGACGAGGAGCTGGGCTTTATCTTCTTCAGTGGTCTTCCTTCTTCTTCAGCTTCATCTAATGGGAGATCTATTCTTGGCAGTTGCACCTGTGGAAGAAGGCAACATTTGTGGAGGAACACACCGGCTCTTTGTTGTCCTCATTAGATATTTTTTGCCATAAGGAGGTAATGTGTCTAGCTTATTAATTCCTGCCCCGCAAGAGCTTGGATTGTGTATGACAAGTAGTAGGGGCATCTTAGTGCTTGACATCCATGCCCCTAATAAAACACATGCAATGCAAATTGTTTCTCCACTAGCACCACTTTCTCGCCATTCAAAGGCACATCACATCCACCACAAAACCTAGAGAGTACTTTCAATGCAAATAAAGGAAATTTTGCATTGTCTTTTGAGATCTTTATGAAATATAATGATTTGCGCATAAAAATTGTAATCATCATGATTCAAGTCAACTTACTAATAAAGTGTCGTAAAGTGTACGTACCTATTGATGATTCAAATGTCTTATATATTCAATGAGACCAGCATCCTTTCTATGACCTGTTAATTTGAACTGCTAGCACCCAATGATCTTGATCCTCCTTCTCTCTCTAGCAAATTATCATCATATACAAAAACCTGGAAGCAATGTAATACTTTAATCGATAAAATACACGTAAAATGAATATTAATAGCTTAAGAAATTTTTGGTATTGTTACCTGTTGATTTTCATCACCCTCAAGCATTTTGCTTGTCCACAAAGGGATTGTAGACTTACTATCTTCATGTACGGTAACTGCTATATATTTGCCCATATGCACCAAACCAAGACGGCATGTAATTACTGCAGCCTCCTCCTCGGAAGGAAATTGTGGGTTTCATATATCCTAGCTTCATTGAACATGTCCTTTAATATCTCTTTGCTAGGCAGATACTTAGAGTCTTGGACTGTAGAATTAACTAGGAGGTGTTTGTCAACTCCTTGATCTACCCACCCCATGTCTACTTCACTATAGTTTGCTAAAGCAGCCAAGCAATAGTCTTCACGAATATTGAAATGATGCATAATGTCTGTTAGTAATACATAATCACATTGTTTGCCATAGTAAAATGCTAGGCAAAGAAGGAAGTGACAAGTCCCTCTATTCATTCTCATTAGGTGGATTGGCTTCCAATGGGATTATACTCATAGGTGATGTTGCATCGACACCAACAAGGGATGTGGGAAACGTTTCCTTTTCGGCCTCTACCCTCTCCTCTGTTGGATTGATAGCCACCTCTTCCTGAATTCCATCATCCTCGATTGGCACTTGACTGCTTGGTAAATCCGTTGTCTAGGGCTGAAAGTCTTGGAGATGCAAAAAACAAAGAAATCCATAACTGTATTAGAGAAGGCGAAACTTCTTTGAGTGCAATGGGAATTTCTCCTCTACTCTACTGCCGTAGTAGCTGGGGATCTTTTCAAGACAATGGTTGAGCCTTCTTTTCATGACTTCGTATGTTGCAAAATCAAATGGATGAACATAGCATTCACCATCGGCGGATGTCACGATGTTGCTAGAAACAATCTATTCATAATCCTGCTCCCAGTCACCAAGAACAATCCTAGAAATCTTGATAATGTTCTCAAAATGAAATTCTGCATTGAACATTAAAAACAATTCAGGAGCATGGTGATGGGCATGTGCATTGTATAGGAACATATATAGCTTTTCTTTACACGACCTCATGATCCGATTCCAAGAGAATGTCCAACTCATTCACCGACATGCCTAAAGAAACATTTCAATTGATTAGGACAAGCACGCTTAATATACAAGGGGTCAATACCAAGCGATAAGGGGCTTAGATGATGCATGTGAGCACCTTGTCGGACCCCAAAACAAAAGAAAACAAAAGGGGATCAATATCAAGCGATTAGGGGCTTACGTGATTCATGCGAGTTGTAGAGCTTGGAGACCTCAAGGGTTACGAGCTCAGCCATTGGAAAGATCCTCACAATAGTTGTGGTTCACCAGGTAATCTCTTTTTGGATGTGTTTCAAGGAGTGTTTCAAGGAGGGTTAGGGTGAGCCATAACATTTTTGGCATTGCTGCGGTTCACCAGGTAATCTCTTTTTGCAAGGAGGGTTAGGGTGAGTCATAACATTTTTGGCATCGTTGCGTCGGGGAGCCATCCCTTGGCTTTTTCCATTGTTTTGCCTCTAATCTACGCATAACCCATCCCTTGGCTTTTTCCATTGTTTTGCCTCTAATCTACGCATAACCCATTGCCCATTATCTTTATTAATGGTTTTCCATGAAAAAGATGTGGATTTGATGGTGATTTGTGTGAGATTTGGTGTAGAATAGCTCTCTTTTTTTATTTTTAAAAATAATGCTTTTTGGTTAATTTTTAGATTAATTTGTGTTTTTGTTGTTGTTTTTGTGGTTTTTCATGTTCTTGGGGCTTGCACATAGTTTATATTAGTCTTAGTTTGCATCAAACAATGCAAGAGAATGCATTTCTTAGTGAATGTTAGTTCTCTCTTTAGTTTAAACATAGATCTAAGATCATTAATTTGAGTTTAATTATGTATTTTTTGTTGAAATTATTTGGATTAGTGTTAGCAAGCATTAGGAGTAGTTTAATCTTTCAAAAAATTTCTTAAAACCATCAAAAAATCCTTGAATTTGACTAATTTCTAATGGATTAGTTTTTGTCATTAAGGGTGATTAATCTTATTCAAGAGGCTAAAAATTTAGAAAATGTGTAAACTGGGGTTTAAATTGTGATCATATGAGTAGTCAAAATTGGGGTTTTTGAGTGTTTTGAGAGCATAACACCTAATCATATCAATTTTTTGATCAATTGAAAAAAATTGACTCTCTTTGCTTAAATTTGCCTTAAAAGAGGAGACTATAATTAAGAGTCTAATTAATCCCCTAGTTTAGATTAATTTACATAATTGTTGACGCACAAAGATTAGATTTCTCTTGCTCTATCCAATGATATGCTCAATTGTGTGAATTAATTAGAGATTAATGGTTAATTAAAGTCCTTGATTAGTGTAAAAGAGGAAAAGATTAGTGAAAGAATTAATCTTAGATTAATTCTTAATCTTTTTTTACACAACTCATTAAGGCTAATAGATGCTCATGAGTTATCAAATTTGTCCATTTTGGGAGTCATTTATGAAGGGTGTGGGTGTCATTAAAAGGTTGAATTTTTTATTCCCACTTACTTTTTTGGAAAAATGCCCCTTTTTATTTTAAATCCAAAAATATTCCCCCCCAAAAGGGAAATTCATATTTCCCACTAGACTGAAAAAAAAATCAAATTTAATATTCCGTGAAGTCTGGTTCATGGCGTGAACCATTTTCTGCACTTTCACGGAACTAGGGTTCATGTAAAAAATAAATCAATAAATAATAAAATAATAAACCAAAATTAATATTATGTGAAGTTTGGTTTATGGCGTGAACCATTTTTTGCACTTTCACGGAACTAGGGTTCATGTTTTTTTTTAAAAGGAATTTAATATTCCGTGAGGTCCGGTTAACAGCGTGAACCATTGTCTGGAACCAGGGTTCACGTGAAAAAAAAAATTGAATTTAATATTCCGTGGAGTCCGGTTCACGGCGTGAAACACTCAATGTTTCACAGCGTGAAAGCCTAAGGTTTCACGTGCCAAAAAAAATAAATTTAATATTCCGTGAAGTTCGGTTCACGGCGTGAACCATTTTCTGCACTCACGCAAAAACAATCATCGAATTTAATATTTCATGGAGTCCAGTTCAGGGCATGAAAAGGGGTCTGTCGGTAAAAATAAAATAAAATAATAAAATTGAATTCAATATTCCGTGGACTTCCGGTTCACGGGCATGTCGTCCGGTTTACGACTCTGGAAACCACCCCTATTTGGAGGCCCGTATCTCCTAAACCGTATATATCCAATGAAGGCGAGCCATATTTGGGCTACTTTTTGAGGGTCTAAACGACAAAATCGTGAATGACTCAGGGAAACAAAGTTGTAGTACTCCAAAAGTACTACAACTCTCTCATATAGAGTTTTTCAAAATTCCTTTTGAAACAACCTCAAGAATGTGTTGCGAAACAGGTAAAAATTATCAGAAATTTTTTTCGTCTTGAGACATTGATGGAGAATAGGTTTTAGGACCTTCTCTTCCATCTGGGAAGTTCCTAGCATACGTATTTTTCGAAAAAAATATCTCAGAGGTCGTTCACGTGCGTATAGCGCCTAAGCTAATTAGGACAAACGGACACCCGTTTAATCCAACGAAGAGTACACCAAGCCTCCTGAGGCTGTAATGGGTTGTGAAAAAGTATTAAAAGCAAAAAAAAAACTATAACTATTAAAGAGCATTTAAGCACTCTGACATGGCCATGATAGAGGAGTGCCGGGGATCACACAAGGACTAAACCCAATGGCTGACATCTTCGAGCCATTAAGATCTGTGCCGTAAATTCACCTCCCAATGCCATTGGCCATGCCTATAACAAGCGTGTCATCGGGTTTTACATCCCCTGTCACTTCGATTCCACCAAGCCCCTTGCCTAACATTCCCATAAATCCTATAAGTACCAACCCTTTCCTGAATGCCCACACCTTGGACATACTGACTAGTCTAGGAAGGGGGGTGGGCCAAGGACTCAGTGAGTCTCTTCCAACAAGATCACTCACATACGGCCTTAGTGACTCATACAGAAATACGGCCGTACAAATTTCTAAAATTATGGGCAAATATTAGTGAGTAACAGACCCTGTTCAATTCATTCAAATGTTTAAACAAAGATGTGAAGCCTTTGGAAATCCCAACTGCCCCACTAAGGTACATGCGTTGAGGAAAAAGCTAGTCGATGGTTCATTGCATTGATGCCGGTGATCAAGACCAACTTCAAAACCTTGAAATCAGCCTTTATATATGGCTTTTCCAGACAAGGTGATCGATGGAGTGTAGTAACATAACTCTCTTCAATTGAGCATCAACCAAATGAATCCATTAGAGATTTTATCCTTAGGATAAAACTCTTGGACTCACGTTGTGAGTCATGGGAAAAATTAAATGATGTTGAGGAGATATTTCATGATGGGCTTGAAGAATAACAACTAACACAACTTGATTATTATAACCAATCTAGAAACATTCGATCAATGTTGCAAAGAAGCAATACGTTTAGATGACAACATGGTAGAATATGATCATGCTATGAGGTGTTTCTCATCTAAACCCAGTGAAGCAATGGCAAAAGAAAGATTGATCTCGAAATTAACATTCCCTGAATTTTATGCAACCTTGCTTAAAACCTTACAACAACAGACATCTATAAGAGAGGATGAAAACCTTCAAGCCAAATAGCCAGCGAAATGCCTTGTGTTGAGTGCAATCATTACGACCATCCCAATCCTCATTATGCATACAAGGCACACCTATTCTTCTATACTACATATATTGTAAAACCTTTGACCATGATACTAAAAAGTTTCTCGCTTCATCCACAATGGACTCAAAACCTCTATCTCTCGTGCACCAAACAAAAACAGTCCAAAGGGTATAAATTGCTCAGGAAGCAGTTAATCAGACACTTCAGTGTCTCTACTGTTGTGGACCTCACAAAGTGGAAAACTACATAGTTTGGAATACTTCCAGGCCCATAGTCACTGACACCTTGTGAACCAATGTGTGAACGATGTGGCATTGATCACATGTTCCAATATTGCCCAATACTAGTTGCATCAATGTAGCTTGTCTCACAAAATACAACTCTTAACATCTTAAGTGTACAAAACAGGAAATTGTCCATAGTGCCATTGAATGTGCTTACACATTTACAAGCCAAGGCATGACAAACAGCCAAAAAGAATGTAAAAGACAATACCTCAACATGGGTAGAAGAACATGCTTAGCTTGGTTGAATGTCTTACAGGGTCACCGGTTGTGAGCCTCATAATGCCAAACCTAAAATAGAAACCAAGATACAAAGCCTAGAGGAGTACCGCTTTCCCTTTCAAGAGGAAGACATATACTCTCTACAGAAGAGTCATTTGAAACAGATTGTACTACAAACTATAGGCTTGAGAAAGCACGTGAGGAATTCGATAATTCCCTTACAAGATTAAAACAGTCTCTTAAAGCCTCATTCGAAGGAATGCTCTTCTCTCATAATAAAGCCAGCATCACATCGACACTTGCACCTTTAATAGCTCAACTCGAGTTATACAAGGACATAATGAACTCCATAAAACAAGACTATGGGGATTCCCAAGTTTCCAAATAGCCCTCATTAAGAATTGTTAGAGGGCCAAGTGTGCCAGTGTACGCATTGAGTACTCTTGAAAAAGCTGAGACCCAAACAGAGGATGAAAGTGAATGAGAATATGAAACAGATACAGGATCAGAAGGCTGAATCAATAACCGAAACACCCATGGTTCCTTTGGAAGATTCTATCATGGTATGGTTGGATTTCCCTACAGGCAATGATGTTAAGCGTAAATGCACATTGATTAGCCCTCGAGCTATTGATAACATCGTGTGACAATAGAAACTTGGGTGTCATTGGGGGACAACCTAAACTCATCCCTACAAGCAATGGTCTTGCAAGAGGATCCAATGGACAAAACATTTAAGTTCTAGGTTACTTTAGATACAGTACTCAAACGATCGATGGCGATATGGAATTTACATTCCATGTTGCACAAAGGAGAAAGAGCTCTGCACGAGACGGACAAATGGGGAAATGCCATTGCACGAGGTTGTTTTATTGTGAAAGGGTTCTTCTATGAACCTAAAGATTAGCAAACCTACAAGTTGTGGGATGACAAGTTGGAGGCCTTGATAGCGGCGCATCTTGTACAAGCATCTTGGGGGCCTTGAAATGCACAAAGGAGAAAGAGCTCTGCACGAGACCTACAAAGGACAGATGGGGAAATGCCATCTTGGAGGCCTTGAAATGCATAAAGGAGAAAGAGCTCTGCACGAGACCTACAAAGGACAGATGGGGAAATGCCATTGCATGAGGTTGTTTTATTGTGAAAGGGTTCTTCTATGAACCTAAAGATTAGCAAACCTACAAGTTGTGGGATGACAAGTTGGAGGCCTTGATAGCGGCGCATCTTGTACAAGCAATCAAATTTCCAATGGACCCAGTTAACAAAAATCTATTTGTCCTATCCCCTGAGGTACATGAAGCTGTGTACAATAGTATGCCATTCAATTTTTAGCATACTTGTTAGATGTACAAAGCTGTGTAAAACAGTATGCCATCCAATTGTGTGCATACTTGACATGTTTCTAATGAAAAATAAAAAGAGACAACAATATTCAATATCAATGGAATTTCACCTGATGTATTCATATATTCTAGAAAATATACATGTTTGTCGCTCTGTGTATATATACATGGGCTAATTTCAGGGGCGATGAATAGCGAGGTGTCTGTGATGAATGTGAATGTGTCTGTGATTGGGTTGACCTTGGATTAAGGCCCTCTTTTTCTCTTGACGATTCTTCCCAAAATCTTTTGTGTGCTTGCCTGCTGGCCTTCTGTTCTTACCTCCGAGCCTCTAGCTCATCCTGTCTCCTGGATTCCACCCATTCATCTAGCTCAATTGTGCACCTTTTAAATTCGTCGAGCAACTTGGTGTGCTTGAACTTCCCTTTGGTATTGCTCGTCTTGTTGGCTGACACCTACACTCTTCGGCTTCCCTTGGTGCAAAATCTCCCACCCATCTTATCTCTTCTTCTGCACGATCATGCACCGCCAAAATAAATTTTTGTATAGCTTTTATCCTGAATTATTTAACATGCAATGGATTATATTTGTGCAGATTAAGTTCCTGTACACAAAGGAAAATGTTTTGTTAGAAACCTCATAGCTATATTAGATTATGGAGATGTAGATTATAAACATCATTACATCTAGAACATTACAAATCTTTTTTAACGAAAGAAATGCGTTAAGGCATGTCCTCCATCCACAGTCCTCCATCCACAATGACATCTGCAGACTGGCACCCTTATCCTTCGATATCTCATGGTCTGAAGAAGATTTGGCTCCAATAATAGGTGTTCCACAACTAATGCAATCTTTCGAGCACATCTGAAAGGTCAACAAAACAAGCATTAGTTTATCCTACTTCAATAAATCTATCTATATGCTTGTGGAAGAGGAAAATATCAATAGGGACTTACTCTCTAATGCAACCATGATATTTGGAGACAAAGTTTGCAATGTAACATATATTCTGTGCAATGTCGTACCAAAAGAAAACTCCAATGTGCGCTGAAAAAATAAACAAGACATAGGTGTTATAAAAAAAACACATACAAATTACCTAATATATGTTGTCAATTCATAACTGCACACGAGACTCACTCTTCATTATAAGCCATGGTTATAATTTGCACCAGATCAAAGTTGACCTCTTGAAACCAGCCCATTAGGTCCAAAAATGATATCCCCTCATTTTGCAATTGCCCTGATATGAGAGGGTCTACAACATATATACTATTTTGTATTTCTTCTGGTAGAAGCAAGAGACAATAATCACAGGCAATAATGAATAGAAAAAAGAAATAGGATTTGCGAGAAAATATAAATAAGATTTGTGAAAAATAGAATTAGAATTAGAAAATAGGATACAACACCATCATGCCGACATACCATAGTGATACATTTACGACTGTGTTTGTGACTTCCAGTATCCCGCCACATCACAAAAACACATAAATTAGCTGCATCTAAGCTAGTAACAGGCCTGCTTCCCCAAATTGTAAATGCCATACTGATGACGGGTGTAATACTCTCCAACTCCCTTAATTCTCTGAAAAATTATGCTTCAATGAAGTTAATTTCTCTACGAATCCGGTTTCTTGGCCTATACTAGATCATCAAAAAAATTCCCACCGTCACTTGGCAGAACCAAAGAGTTGTGGTTGTGCGACAGCAGCCTTCGGTTGTGCCTCTGGTTGTGGTTGTGCCTTCGGTTGTGTGCCTCTGGTTGTGGTTGTGCCTCCGATTCTGGCTGTGCATGTGGTTCTGGTTGTGAGGCATCTTGCTGCGGGCTAGTCTTATGCTTCTACTCTTCTCTGAGTCTGAGAGCGAGTGTCCCTGTCGTGACTAGCATGGGTGTTCTCAATTGGCCTTGCACAAGGATGGAGGGGCAGGACCGTGAGGATCTCCAACATGCGACGATCGCTAACAAAAATAGGTGCTAATAATAAACGGTCATATATGTACCTCAATCTATGGAGTGTATTGAAATCCCTAGGCATTATTGGAAGCCTATGAACATGGGCATCGTGGAAATATGCATCTTCAAAAAACTCAATCAGCCAGTCTTTAGTAATTTCCTAGAGACACAAAACTACATATGCTTGCCATTGCATGCCAATACTTGAGTGTTCATGAATATCACACACAAGCCTTTGAAATGGTAGCCTAGCTATTGCAAGTTGCATATGTCGCTCAATTTGTCAAAGCTCTCATAGAACTGCCGTGTGGGCTTGATATCTTCTCCTCCTACCTTGCACCTGAAGCAACTCCATAGACCTTTCACTTGTATCTACCCTTCGAGTAGTTCGCTTGGTATGTGCCATCTAGCAAATAAACTCAGTAAGATGACAACCTAAAAATTGTTCGGAGTCAGGACCAAGCGAACAATTTTTCTTTCATTTTGTTATCCGAGTCAGTACGAGGTGGTAAGGGGACCATGCAATCATCACGTAAGCCCCCTACTAATTGGTACTAACCCCATGATCCATATGGCCTTTTATTTACCCTCACATCTCTCCTTTTATACACAAGGGGTCAGTACCAAGTGAGAAGCAATTCCACCGTGTCTCCTGGGAGCGTTGTCACACCGCCATGTTGCAATACGAGTCCTCATCCCTCCTCTCACCTCACTCTCACACACTCACTAGCATGCATTAGGGAGAGAGATTAGCAAGAGCAAGAATCAATTGCACAATGGGAGAGTATGTTGTATTATGAGAGAAATTCACTTATATACATGGCCGTAAGTGTTCACACTCACTTAAGCTGTGGGCCGGCTGGGCACTTTAGGCTCATATGAGGTCTAATGCTATTACAATGATTACTCTCATAAAATATCCATGAAGTACATCACTTTAGGACTTCATCCTATCTTGCTACTACCACACACTCTTGAAGCGGGAATTGACCCATAAATACTCCGTCACACCATTACGGGTGCTCGTTTCTCCAAGTTGTAGCTTTGGACAGTATTGCTTCATATCTTGAATGTATGACCCTTTGGTGTATCTACCATGACTCCTTGATATAAGATAATGGCGGTAGCTCTTATTAATCCTAGAATTGGATTAGCACCAATAGAAGCCAAATTCTTTGTTTTGTTAGGCACATGAAGTACATTAGCCAAGTACCTCATCTTGCCATCTTACATAGCCGATGACACATTTATAATGTGAGCAATAAGATGAGCCAGGTCATCCTCCATCTCTACATAACTTGGTTTTTCCAAAATTTTGACATCTCTAAACCAGTCATCATGATGACAAGCCATGTGGTTAGAGGCTCCTGAATCTACATAACATACATCATCACCGTTTGTTGGGATACATCTGTAGTCACTGAATTCAACATGTGTTGCATAACAAAAAACTACTCACATCTATCTTCAACGTACTTGCTTGAAGATGCATAATTGTTTTGCTATAACTTGCCACTTCTTATATCACTCTTGTGACATTCTACTATAAAATGACCTCATTTGCCACAATAAAAATAATATTTTAAACCTGATACTAATTTTGTCTTTACCAATTACCTCAGCCTCTCTAGCTCTCCCTACCTTGAGACTGGCCTCTTCCAACTGTGTGTTTTTGTGCTCTCCAAATCATTGGACTGCTCTATTGTCCCTAATTCTCACTTCTAAAATGGGCACCATGACCTTGGCCTTGAGACCACAACCTCTACTTCTAACTCTACCTGAATTTCAGTGGTGGAAGGCTTTAATTGAAGTGTTATTGATTTGGGAGGAAGAGTCTTCATCTAAAGACTTCTGTTCTATGATTAACATAAACACCAAATTTGGAAGGTTGGAAACATTCTCTCTTACACCAGTAGAGGTTTTAAATGGCTTATATTCTTTGTTCAAATAGATGCTCTCACCTCATCATCTTCCACTACGGCATTAATAGATCCAAGGGATTTAATAATACACTTGATCTTTAATGCATGCTTATTGAGACGAGACACGTTCTTCTTCTACACTTGATCTTTAATGCTTATTCTGACGAGACACGTTCCTCTTCTACACTGTATGTAGCTCCTGTTTTTAAGATGCAACTTCCTTGCCTTTGTGTGTTTGTCTTGACTAAGTTTTTCCACTACTCGAGTATTGGCATCCTATATATGCTCTACCATAGTGTTTATCACATTGACTAAAAGCCAATACATGACTTTCCTTGCACCTTGGTTCTCATCTTTAAATACCTTTATCTCTGCTCTATTGACTAAAAGCCAATACATGACTTTCCTTGCACCTTGGTTCTCATCTTTAAATACCTTTATCTCTATTATAGTGTCTGTCACACTGAGACGACTGAAAGCTAATGCATGACTTTCCTTACACCCTGGTTCACCTAAAGAGAATGCTAGAATAGAATTCTCTACAGGAAATTTCGAAGGCTACATTGTCTCCTTCAACATGGTCCTAAACTCCTTTTCCTAGCAGAAAACTGGTCATTTTGAACTTCCATGCATGGAAGTTATTCTTGTCAATCTTCTCACTGACAATTTGGTTGATGTTGTCAAACATCTTTGCTTGCAAATAACCCGAAAACTACAAACAAACAATTTCTATATGTAACCTACAGCACAATAGTATTTGTTGTGACTCATATAGCGGTACTTCTACACAATATGTATGTCATAACACATGATGAGATTTGTACATACACCCATAATAAAAAATGCATGTGCAATCATTGTCTGCACACCTAAAATGCACTGCTACACTACTGTGATAACTAGAGTTTAGACGGAAACAGTTCCAAACTAGAACTTCACATGAAGTGTCTCAAAACACCTTGTAATGGTCAAACGAAGAACAAAATGTGCTCGAAACACAAATATTGCCACAAAATTTTAGTACAAATATACTTTTATGGTATGTGAAAATCTACACAACTTATACCTGTACCGTTGCACCCTGTATCACTTCCTTTTCCTTTGTAGCTTCCTTTGCTTCTCAGCTCCTTATCTTAAACTAGGCTCTGATACCATGAAACGATTGGGGGAGAAGAGAGAGCTTGAGCTCTTGCAAGCACACACACACACACTCAAGATCCCAATAATGGATAACACACACACAAAGCTGGAAGGTTAAAATCTTCTTCGTCTTGTTACTCTCAAAAAGGTCTACAAAAGATAAGTGAAAACCAACACAAGTACTAGAATACTATATGTTAGCGGTCCATAATGTGAACATGATAAGTAGGTGAGTTGGTAAGATAAGTATGCCATAACGTGGTTGGACTAGGTAGGTGTATTCCACTATAGAATTACTAACGAAGATCTGTCATGTTAGTTACCAAGCACACCAGTGGTGTAAAAGTGGAACGGTCATGCAGGCATATCATGAGTGTTAGCTTGTGTTTACTTTGAAATCTAGCTTGAATTAAGGAATATATCCTTGCCACTATTTCAACTTTGAAGGTTTATATTGATTGACTCTTTAGAAAAATCTTTAATCTTAATCATTTTAGAAATTTGGCTACATGTTTGAAAATTTGATTTCCTTATCCTTCTCTTTCACAATATTACAAGCTTAAAAATCACTCTCTTTCTAGATATCATGTGAAGGGTAAATATGTTGGAAATGTGTTTGCTCAATGCTCCACCCTCATGTTGTTATTGCCCAATGTTATGGATGTGCTCTATTTTGTAAGGTCTCCTAATATGAGGAGTACTAGTTGGTGAGAATCTAGGTTGCCCAGTGTTATGGATGTGCTCTATTTTGTAAGGTCTCCTAATATGAGGAGTACTAGTTGGTGAGAATCTAGGTTGCTGGTAATTCCTAGGTTAAGTTTACTCTCCACTTCTTTCTACAGTTCTGTGCTTTATATTGTGAGGATCATGCTTCGGCCTATTGTGGTATCATAGCTTAGTCTCTAGGCAAAGCTTGTTTTGGTAGCTTTCTATTTTGAAGGTAGATTTGGAGAGATGGCCCAATTTGTAAATAACATAGCTGCTCTACTCATCCTCCACCATCTGGTGATAAAAAGTTGGATGGGACAATTACAGTCTCTGGAAGTTCAAGATTAGGTCTATCCTTGAACATGTGAGTTATGGGAAATTGCAATATATGAGTTTATGCAAATGCAAATCATTCTCTGGATCTACTAATATGTCCACTATGTATCATATCACCAAATCTTGCTCTCTCTTTAGACAGTGAGGCTAAGGAGTACAGATGTGTTTATGTGCCATCATCACCAACATCATTGATTTGGTGATAACCTTGATTTTCAGCATATACTACCATAAATTCTGATGCATGGCAAGCTCTTAACTAGTATGAGATGAGGGATACAACACAAGGAAAGTTCGTTATCATATTCTTGCAGTAGGAAAGCATTTTGAGAAGGAGAAATAGTAGAGCAGTTCATATTGTAGATAAAAAATCTGCAAGGTGCGATGGCGGCAAGATGATGGGGATCGCCAAGACCAGTGAACTGGCACGTAGGTGCATCAAAGTTTTATCCCTAAAGGATAATAGTTTGGTGACCTCATCACTAAACACACAAGTGCATGATCCATCTCCTACCTTTGAGTTCGGCATAATGCTGATGGTGGTAGAGAAGGTGTGTGACCTTACCTTTGAGGAGTTCGACATAATACTGGAGGAGGAGATGGTAATCATGTTGCATACGCTCTGCAAATTTAAAGAAAGGTAAAAGGGAAGGGCTCTAGTAACCTCAACACTTCTTAGAAGAAGAAGAAATCAAAGGTAAAAGGGAAGGGCTCTAGTAACCTCAACACTTCTTAGAAGAAGAAGAAATCAAAGGCAAAGTGTTTCTATTTGTGATAAGTTTAGGCATTCCATGTCAAATTATGTAGACTAAAGGAAGTAGATAAAAGAAAGGTAGTTTCTTTAAAGCAATTAAACAAGGAGTATGGGAATAGTGCTGAAGAAAAATTGGAGTTGTGTGTGAAAAATCAAAGAAATTTATGCTAAGCTAGAAAATTCCTCAGCACCCAATGATTCATTGTTGATCATCGATTGTGTGATCAGTAAAAAGGGTCAATATAATTCTCTTAGGCCCTATGGGGGAGTCCATTATGGTAGCGATTAGGAATGATTCCGAATTCCCAGATATGATATTAATAAAAAGGGTTGGTATAATTCTCTTAAGCCTATGGTGGGAGTTCATCCCTTTTTATTATGAGGTTAGTAAAAAGGGTTCGTATAATTCTCTTAAGCCTATGGTGGGAGTTCATCCCTTTTTATTATGAGGTTAGTAAAAAGGGTTCGTATAATTCTCTTAAGCCTATGGTGGGAGTTCATCCCTTTTTATTATGAGGTTAGTAAAAAGGGTTCGTATAATTCTCTTAAGCCTATGGCGGGAGTCCGTTCTTGGTAGAGGTCAAGAATGATTCCAAATGCCTAGATATGGAGATCATGTATCATTTTATAGCAATGGTGATACTAAGAGGTTTTTCAATGTCCTTTATATGCCAGATGTCATGATGATGAACCATGAATAGAAGGTTCTCTGGTAGTGTAATCATTAGATCTGCAATCATCAGTAATGTTGTAGAGAGAGAAATATGACACAATAATAACTTATATGAGTTGTGCAAATTTTATAACCCGAGTCCATGTTGGGGGACAAGCAAGCTATACTAGGAAATATTTGGGCACCTAAGCTTTATATTCCTAAAAGGAGATGTAGAGGAATGGGATTGTGGTACATCTACTTGTTTTTTCTTAGATGCTAGATATAGGTGAAGATTACATGATGAGAAAGCATCGGCCATGCATTTCCACCCACAAGAAAGCAAGAATCATGTAAATCCTCCTCTAGAGTTTATCTATGAAGGTCTTTGTATGCCAACCCCACTACATTAGGTGGTTCTTCCTACTTTTTCTTAGGAACTGGACTTTAGTAGCAATATGTGGGTGTATTTTCTTTAGGACAAGGATGAAGCTTATAAAATTTTTAAAATATGGCATAGCTTGGTAGACAATGAGATAGAAAAGATATTGAAGAAGTTTTAGGGAGATCAAGGAGGAAAGATATTGAAGAAGTGTCAGATAGATCAAGGAGGATAATTCACATCAACAAGTGAAATCAATTCCAGCAACAACAATAAGGAGAATGGGATCAAGAGAGATTTAACAGTTTCTCATACTCTATAATAAAATGGTGTTGCACAAAGTACAAGAATTGCACAATTGTGGAGATGGCATGAAATTATATGCTCAAAGGGAAAGAAATACATAATTCTTTTTGGTGTGAGATATTTATTAACACTATAGTGTTTATCCTTAACTGGATTTATACAAAGGTAGTGAAGGGCATGACACCCCAAGAAGCTTATTTTTTGGTATGAAATTCTCACTTATATATTTTAGGACATTTGGTTGTGATTATTTTATGCATGTTCCAAACTCATCCAAAACAAAGTGGGTTTCTAAAATTAGAAAGTGTATCGTTTTTGAGTATATTATGAAGTCAAATGGTTTACTAACTATAGGACCCAGAGGCATGTTGAAATTTGAGCTAAATGATGAGCTATGGTGGATCAAACACTAGAATCAACATAATTAACAAAGTGATTAGCAAGTGATTAAGATGTAATTAGTGAATAATTAGCACATAGATTAATGTAGGCATGGATACTCAAAAACCAGCAAATTCTCATTAGGGCTATGCCTCAATTTATAGAGTTTACATCAAGCATCAAATCCCATTGATTTCTCCATGATTTACTCCCTGAATATCTCCACCTTTTGCCTGATTCTCTCCACCTCTTCTCTTTTCCCTGATTATCTCCCAGAATATCTCCACACTCCTAAATTCCCTCATGCTACCCATTATTCTCTCCCAGTAGATTCTTCTAACCTTTTCACAGGTTCTTTCACAATTACATCTTCTCTTTTACAGCCTCTAACCAAGGGCTTGTTCCCGCACACACCCTATTCACTTGTATATTTCAACACCTCCCCTCAAGTGAATACTCCTAGTACACCTAGACCCTATACCAAGTTTGCCTCCCCTTACTTGGTAGTCCGCGACTAGTGTCTACTCCTCCCCTCAAGTTATCTCAGCACACCTATACCCTGTATCAAGTTTCTTTCTTACTTGACAGTCCGCGACCAGTGCCTCAAGTCCCTAAACTCCATAGTCCTTAACACTCTCTCTCTCTATGTGTCCAAGGCTACTATAAGTGCCCGCGACCTTGACTAAAGTGCTCACACATATATCTACCACGTGGTCTACATCATCGGTGGCTCAGAGGTGGTTTTACTTTATTGGGGCAGGTTACATTGAGTTGTGGGCTCTCTCTCTCTCTCTCTCTCTCTCTCTCTCTCTCTCCCTCTCTCTCTCTCTCTCTCTCTCAGAGATTTTCACATGGCTCCTCACTCTTTGGAGCCTTACATCTTCTCTTGTCTTCAGTCTTCTTGTCGTGGCAGCTTCTCTCCACGCGTCCGTCTCTTCTTTCAGTCTTCTCGGGGCAGCTTCTCTCCACGCGTCCGTCTCTTCTTTCAGTCTTCTCGGGGAAGCTTCTCTTCTCGTGTCCATGTCTTCCTTCAGATCTTCTTGGTGTGGATCCTCTTCTTGGGAAGAGATCTTCTTCTTCCATGGCTGGGGCCATGTGGCTGGGGCCATGAGCTCGTCCGTCACGTTATTTTGCTCCATGTGAGCAACATGTTTCAATGTTTTGCTGACAGTTCCTTTGGGCTTTTTATGTTTATTTTGTATCATTATGCAATGCAAACCCAAATTTATGCGGGAGGTCTTACCTCTTGCCTTAATCTGGACAAGGGCAGTGTCTGTTCCCATTTTTACACTGATAAAATGTGCCCAATAAATAATGCGTATAGCATTCATTCTCATGCACATTCCAAATGCAACTCTGGCTATGAATAATCTTGAATTTGAGTGAGATTTACAGGCATTAACCAAGGGTTGAATGCAAAATGATGATTTTCACAAATTTATCAGCATAATTTTACGAAAATTACATTAAATCAAGGGTAACCAATTTGTACGGGATGGTTGGAGTATCAAACCAACTCCGATTTGCAATCTGAAGTTATAGGGATCTGTATTAATTTGAATCCTCAATTGCACCAAAATACAGTGATTAGTTTCTTATTAGGGCTATGCCTCAATTTATAGAGTTTACATCAAGCATCAAATCCCATTGATTTCTCCATGATTTACTCCCTGAATATCTCCACCTTTTGCCTGATTCTCTCCACCTCTTCTCTTTTCCCTGATTATCTCCCAGAATATCTCCACACTCCTAAATTCCCTCATGCTACCCATTATTCTCTCCCAGTAGATTCTTCTAACCTTTTCACAGGTTCTTTCACAATTACATCTTCTCTTTTACAGCCTCTAACCAAGGGCTTGTTCCCGCACACACCCTATTCACTTGTATATTTCAACACCTCCCCTCAAGTGAATACTCCTAGTACACCTAGACCCTATACCAAGTTTGCCTCCCCTTACTTGGTAGTCCGCGACTAGTGTCTACTCCTCCCCTCAAGTTATCTCAGCACACCTGGACCCTGTATCAAGTTTCTTTCTTACTTGACAGTCCGCGACCAGTGCCTCAAGTCCCTAAACTCCATAGTCCTTAACACTCTCTCTCTCTATGTGTCCAAGGCTACTATAAGTGCCCGCGACCTTGACTAAAGTGCTCACACATACATCTACCACGTGGTCTACATCATCGGTGGCTCAGAGGTGGTTTTACTTTATTGGGACAGGTTACATTGGGTTGTGGGCTCTCTCTCTCTCTCTCTCTCTCTCTCTCTCTCTCTCTCTCTCAGAGATTTTCACATGGCTCCTCACTCTTTGGAGCCTCACATCTTCTCTTGTCTTCAGTCTTCTTGTCGTGGCAGCTTCTCTCCACGCGTCCGTCTCTTCTTTCAGTCTTCTCTCTCTCAGAGATTTTCACATGGCTCCTCACTCTTTGGAGCCTCACATCTTCTCTTGTCTTCAGTCTTCTTGTCGTGGCAGCTTCTCTCCACGCGTCCGTCTCTTCTTTCAGTCTTCTCGGGGAAGCTTCTCTTCTCGTGGCAGCTTCTCTTCTCGTGTCCATGTCTTCCTTCAGATCTTCTTGGTGTGGATCCTCTTCTTGGGAAGAGATATTCTTCTTCTTCCATGGCTGGGGCCATGAGCTCGTCCGTCCTCACGTTATTTTGCTCCATGTGAGCAACATGTTTCAATGTTTTGCTGACAGTTCCTTTGGGCTTTTTATGTTTATTTTGTATCATTATGCAATGCAAACCCAAATTTATGCGGGAGGTCTTACCTCGCCTTAATCTGGACAAGGGCAGTGTCTGTTCCAATTTTTACACTGATAAAATGTGCCCAATACATAATGCGTATAGCAATCATTCTCATGCACATTCCAAATGCAACTCTGGCTATGAATAATCTTGAATTTGAGTGAGATTTACAGGCATTAACCAAGGGTTGAATGCAAAATGATGATTTTCACAAATTTATCAGCATAATTTTATCAGAAATTACATTAAATCAAGGGTAACCAATTTGTACGCGATGGTTGGAGTATCAAACCAACTCCGATTTGCAATCTGAAGTTATAGGGATCTGTATCAGATACCTAATGGTTAATTTGAACCCTCAATTGCACCAAAATATAGTGATTAGTACTGATTAATCATTGATTAGCAAATTAATGCTCTGGTTTGTGTGTAGAAAACAGAGTATGCGGGGAGTCCAGATCTGGTGCCTTCCACTTCAAATGAGCTCAAATGCTTTCAAAGGCATCAATAGCAATGAGTCTAGTAGAGGATTAAGCCACGAAACACAAGATTTGACCAAATATTGAAAGCTTAATCTCTGTTTTACCAAAGTCACCTGCAGATTTCATGAAGAGCTTGGATCTCACTGTAGACTTGATGAAACTCAATTCTGTCTTCACTTGCTTGTAGAGCATGCTTGATTACCCCTTGGGCTAGGAGGAATTAGAAATATTTGTCTTGATGAAGCAACAATGGCAAAAATCCCTCAGAAAAATGGTGCCCAGCAATCACGGAAAATCGACGCATTTTGATGGCGGTTTGCTGCGTTTTTTGCATAGGCTTGAAGCCATAGATGTTACCTAGCTAGTGCTAAAAGATTATGCCCTAACTCTATGTGTGCAAGGTGCTAGAGATCCTCCACTGGCTGGGGTGAAGGGGAAAAATTTGATTTTTTGCTAATTATCTACTAATCCTGATTAATTAACTAATGGGCTCATAAACCTAATTGATTCTAGGCATGGCTCTGATACCATGTTGAAATTTGAGCTAAATGATGAGCTATGGTGGATCAAACACTAGAATCAACATAATTAACAAAGTGATTAGCAAGTGATTAAGATGTAATTAGTGAATAATTAGCACATAGATTAATGTAGGCATGGATACTCAAAAACCAGCAAATTCTCATTAGGGCTATGCCTCAATTTATAGAGTTTACATCAAGCATCAAATCCCATTGATTTCTCCATGATTTACTCCCTGAATATCTCCACCTCTTGCCTGATTCTCTCCACCTCTTCTCTTTTCCCTGATTATCTCCACACTCCTAAATTCCCTCATGCTACCCATTATTCTCTCCCAGTAGATTCTTCTAACCTTTTCACAGGTTCTTTCACAATTACATCTTCTCTTTTACAGCCTCTAACCAAGGGCTTGTTCCCGCACACACCCTATTCACTTGTATATTTCAACACCTCCCCTCAAGTGAATACTCCTAGTACACCTAGACCCTATACTCCTAGTACACCTAGACCCTATACCAAGTTTGCCTCCCCTTACTTGGTAGTCCGCGACCAGTGTCTACTCCTCCCCTCAAGTTAACTCAGCACACCTGGACCCTGTATCAAGTTTCTTTCTTACTTGACAGTCCGCGACCAGTGCCTCAAGTCCCTAAACTCCATAGTCCTTAACACTCTCTCTCTCTATGTGTCCAAGGCTACTATAAGTGCCCCCGACCTTGACTAAAGTGCTCACACATACATCTACCACGTGGTCTACATCATCAGTGGCTCAGAGGTGGTTTTACTTTATTGGGACAGGTTACATTGGGTTGTGGGCTCTCTCTCTCTCTCTCTCTCTCTCTCTCTCTCTCTCTCTGAGATTGGGACAGGTTACATTGGGTTGTGGGCTCTCTCTCTCTCTCTCTCTCTCTCTCTCTCTCTCTCTGAGATTTTCACATGGCTCCTCACTCTTTGGAGCCTCACATCTTCTCTTGTCTTCAGTCTTCTTGTCGTGGCAGCTTCTCTCCACGCGTCCGTCTCTTCTTTCAGTCTTCTCGGGGCAGCTTCTCTTCTCGTGGCAACTTCTCTTCTCGTGTCCATGTCTTCCTTCAGATCTTCTTGGTGTGGATCCTCTTCTTGGGAAGAGATATTCTTCTTCTTCCATGGCTGGGGCCATGAGCTCGTCCGTCACGTTATTTTGCTCCATGTGAGCAACATGTTTCAATGTTTTGCTGACAGTTCCTTTGGGCTTTTTATGTTTATTTTGTATCATTATGCAATGCAAACCCAAATTTATGCGGGAGGTCTTACCTCTTGCCTTAATCTGGACAAGGGCAGTGTCTGTTCCCATTTTTACACTGATAAAATGTGCCCAATACATAATGCGTATAGCATTCATTCTCATGCACATTCCAAATGCAACTCTGGCTATGAATAATCTTGAATTTGAGTGAGATTTACAGGCATTAACCAAGGGTTGAATGCAAAATGATGATTTTCACAAATTTATCAGCATAATTTTACCCAAAATTACATTAAATCAAGGGTAACCAATTTGTACGGGATGGTTGGAGTATCAAACCAACTCCGATTTGTAATCTGAAGTTATAGGGATCTGTATCAGATACCTAATGGTTAATTTGAACCCTCAATTGCACCAAAATACAGTGATTAGTACTGATTAATCACTGATTAGCAAATTAATGCTCTGGTTTGTGTGTAGAAAACAGAGTATGCGGGGAGTCCAGATCTGGTGCCTTCCACTTCAAATGAGCTCAAATGCTTTCAAAGGCATCAATAGCAATGAGTCTAGTAGAGGATTAAGCCCAGAAACACAAGATTTGACCAAATATTGAAAGCTTAATCTCTGTTTTACCAAAGTCACCTGCAGATTTGATGAAGAGCTTGGATCTCACTGTAGACTTGATGAAACTCAATTCTGTCTTCACCAGCTTGTAGAGCATGCTTGATTACCCCTTGGGCTAGGAGGAATTAGAAATATTTGTCTTGATGAAGCAACAATGGCAAAAATCCCTCAGAAAAATGGTGCCCAGCAATCAGGGAAAATCGACGCATTTTGATGGCGGTTTGCTGCGTTTTTTACATAGGCTTGAAGCCATAGATGTTACCTAGCTAGTGCTAAAAGATTATGCCCTAACTCTATGTGTGCAAGGTGCTAGAGATCCTCCACTGGCTGGGGGTGAAGGGGAAAAATTGATTTTTTGCTAATTATCTACTAATCCTCA
The DNA here is from genome assembly GCF_041138505.1 of Cibotium barometz. Taxonomy (NCBI): domain Eukaryota; kingdom Viridiplantae; phylum Streptophyta; class Polypodiopsida; order Cyatheales; family Cibotiaceae; genus Cibotium; species Cibotium barometz. Next base: position 46,613,637 of record NC_141073.1, on the reverse strand, counting down.
TTAATTAACTAATGGGCTCATAAACCTAATTGATTCTAGGCATGGCTCTGATACCATGTTGAAATTTGAGCTAAATGATGAGCTATGGTGGATCAAACACTAGAATCAACATAATTAACAAAGTGATTAGCAAGTGATTAAGACGTAATTAGTGAATAATTAGCACATAGATTAATGTAGGCATGGATACTCAAGAACCAGAAAATTCTCATTAGGACTATGCCTCAATTTATAGAGTTTACATCAAGCATCAAATCCCATTGATTTCTCCATGATTTACTCCCTGAATATCTCCACCTTTTGCCTGATTCTCTCCACCTCTTCTCTTTTCCCTGATTATCTCCCAGAATATCTCCACACTCCTAAATTCCCTCATGCTACCCATTATTCTCTCCCAGTAGATTCTTCTAACCTTTTCACAGGTTCTTTCACAATTACATCTTCTCTTTTATAGCCTCTAACCAAGGGCTTGTTCCCGCACACACCCTATTCACTTGTATATTTCAACAAGGCAGAGAAGGGTGGTTTGCAAGATGAGGTTATCTAGTTTTGTTTAGTGGGCACCCTTGGGTTTAGCCTAAAAATAGGTAACTTTTCAAGAAGAATATCTAGTTTTGTTTAGTTTTGTTTAGTGGGCACCCTTGGGTTTAGCCTGAAAATAGGTAACTTTTCAAGAAGAATAGCTAATCTTTCCTAGTTAGCCAAGGAGTTTCACTTCAAGGTCTTCTAATGAAACATCACATGCAAAGTTGGGCAGCTAAAACTATAATTTGATCGAATATCCAATAATTGCACAACCCCTTTTGTTTGGGAACCAAAATTGTACACAAGCTCGAAGGTTTGGACAGGTACACTAAATGTGAGTAAATTGCCTATAACTTTTACATTATTACTCATATGATGTCTCACTTTGCACATCATAAATTCACATAAAATAGAGCTTAACTTGATTTATCAAGTAAATTTTGATAAGTTCTATTGTTTTCTATATTATTTAAAAGACATTAGAATTGTTAAAAAGCATACTATTTTGTCCTCCCACCACATCTACCATTTAAAATGCTCAATTTGTATGGATCTAGTGATGATTAGATTGGGAAAGATTAGTAGAATATGGATCTAAGGTAAAATTACAAATCTAATGGTTGGATTTTTTTAGATTTTCTTTGTAAATCAATTGTAATTTAATTCTACAAAATCAAATATTGAATCTTTCAATCTAAAAACTCTAGGGATTAACATACTTGTTACCATAAATTTATTTAAAAACTTTTTGGCTTAATTTGAGTATGGAAAGGTCCATTTTCAATCCTCCTAAGTGAAAATTCCCATATTGTGTCCACTCTCCCCTTTTCAAGTCTAAAACCAATCCTAGTTAGGTTTGGAAGTCTAGTCTTGTTAATCTTCAAAGCCTAAATATCAAGCCGTGTCTGAGGGACTTGGGTGGCCCCACAAATCTTATATGTGAATGCCACTTTATGTCTACATCAACTTTGAGAGGATTCACATAAGCATCATGCCACCTCACCTTGCCACCTCCACCCTCCATGTCAATATGGTCAACCTAGTTAACTTCCCACCTCATCCTCCTAGTCATCATTAATGTCACCTCTTCTTGTCACCTTTTCATGCCACCTCGCACTTGGTGGCATGGCATGCCACATCGGGGAGTAGCCACATCAACCATAATAGTGCCACATGGCATACACATGGCATACACCTGACACATGGCACCTCCTTCCCACCTTCCCATTTTTAAAAAAATATATTTTTAAAAAAGTTAATTTATTATTTTTAAAAAAAGAGAAATAAATATGAAATTTTAAAGAATAAAATATATATAACTTATTAATATAAAAGAATTTAAAATCACTAATTTCAAAGGATTATATTTTTAAAATTATATAAATAATTATTTTTTAAGTCCATGTTATTTCATTTTAAAATTTTATTTTTTTGAATTTAAATATATTTTAGTAATTTCCAAATAAAAAGAGAAATAAGATATTAAATTTTAAAGAATAAAATATATATGACTTATTAATATAAAAGAATTTAAAATCACTAATTTTAAAGGATTATATTTTTAAAATTAGATAAATAATATTTTTTTAATTCCATGTTATTTCATTTTAAAATTTTTATTTTTGAATTTAATATTTCTTGAAAATATTTTATGTGTAGGAAAAAACTTTGAATAAAATTTAAAAAAATACATTATGAAAGAAAATGTAGTTATATAATTATTAAACAAAAGATAATTTTAAAATGTATTTATATATCTAGTAATGATAAATATTTAGATTTATAAATATTTATTATTAATAATATTGATTTTTTAAGTGGATAATAGTTTTCTTTTTATAATTATGTTTATCTTAATTTATCCAATCAATCATAGAAAGGAGATCCAATGAGATTTGAAGTGGATAAGCTATTTTTCCTATATAAACACACATCTCTAGTACTATTCCACACATATCTCTAGTACTATCCCATCATTGAGCCTTCATATTTTTCTCTCTCTTAACTTCCTTGAGAATGGGTTTTCAAAGTCGTAGGAGTTAGAAATGTGATAGGACTAGACTTCCCCACGTCCACCAAGTTCAAAAGGAGGAGAGGAAAAGGGTAGCTCATGAGAGAAAGAGAGAGTGGACAGCACATGAACAAGCAATAACTTCCGTTGGCGCGATGATCCAAGCCTTTACCCTCCTCTTCCTCTTCCTCTCCCTCCATCCTCTTCCTCTTCCTCCTCCTCTTCCTCTTCCTCTTCCTCTCCCTCCATCCTCTTTTTTCCCACTATCCCTTAGTTTAGATAATCCACTTGAACCATCCCTTCTCCTGAGTCCCCTTCTCTTCCACAAGAACCCACCCTCCTCCTCCTTTGGGTGCCCATAGTGTGGATAGGAAAGAACTAGCAAAAGAGCGGGATTTTCCATGGCTTCTCGAGCACTAAGAGACTTGAAACATCTACACTAGGATCTGATTGCTCCGATGGTGAGAAAACTTTGCGAGCATGTGCTCGTAAAGATTGGTCACCATCGGAGCATGTTTTGGTTTATTAATTAGATCCCAGTGTAGATGTTTCATGTTTGTGTATACGATGGCATGGGGAAGAGTGGGATTTTCCATGGCCTCTCGAGTACTATGATACTTGAAAAATCCATATACTGGATTCTAATTGATAACCCAAACATACTCAAATGGTGACCAAACTTTGCAAAGCATCTAGGGGGGTCCACATGCTCGCAAAGTTTGGTCACCATAGGAGCATGTTTGGGTACAATGGCATGGGGAAGGGTGAGAATTTCCATGGCCTCTTGAGAGCACTAGGAGACTTGAACACACTAGGTTATAATTGATAACCCAAACATGCTCCGATAGTGACCCAACTTTTCAAGCATGTGGGGGGTCCCCCTCCCCACATGCTCGCAAAGTTTGGTCACCATCGGAGCATGTTTGGGTGAGATGGCATGGGAAAGAGCGGGATTTTCCATGGCCTCTGAGTACTAAGAGACTTGAAAAACCTACACTAGGTGCTAATTGATAACAAAAACATCGTCCAACAGTGACCACGACAGTGACCAAACTTTGCGAGCATGTGGAGAGGGATCCCCCCACATGCTTGCAAAGTTTGGTCACCATCGTACGATACCCAAATCATATGAAATGATCTTAGGGCACCCATTCATGAGAGAGGCAAAGATGGTACATGACTAGTCTAAGAACCATGTCTGCCTTCAATTCGATGATTCCATCATCAGAGTTGATCTTATGTGACTAGCCGCATACATCCTATGGGTAGGGGAGGACTTTTTTAAAACCATTTAGAAACCATCACTTATTCAGCCCAATTGTAATACTTAGAGAAGAGACTAATGCAAGGAAGGATCTAGCCCACAAGGATGCTAACAAACAAGCTATTGATCTTGAAGATGATCTAAACTGGATACATATGATGGTCGATAGCTGGGGAACGAGAGGATCTACATGGGTTATACCTATTGGTGAGGAGCTCCCTAAGGCTGTGCCACTACAAATGATTCGTACTCTATCTTCTGATGTTGAGCGGATTGGTTATAGAGTGAACTTGAGTATGACTCAAGCACAAGCACCAATAGTGATGATGAGGAGCCTAAAACAGACACTGAAAGCGACACCAACTCCTTAGTTATGAAAACAGAGCTGATAACATCAAAGGAAACTACACGGAGCAGCTCCGAATCTAATACGGATTCCTAATCTAAAGAAAGGGATGAAATTATTAAAAGCACCAAGGAGTATCTCCGAAGATGGCAAACACATAAAAACTATTTAGCCAATCATCATAGAAGGCTACAAGAGAGGACAAAAACTATTTAGCCAATCATCATAGAAGGCTACAAGAGAGGACAAATACTACCTCTAATGGCTGCAATATATTGGTGCACATCACAAGTTTATTGATAACTGGGGAGAGGAAATACAAAACGTTATGCATTGTAAACCTCCTTCCACTGAGTTGATAGCCAAAATTGATGTCACGGTGGATGAACCAAAACTTAATCATTTCACAAGGTGGAAGAGGAATAAAGAGTTGGCCCAGAGAGAGACAGGGAAGAAGAAGCTGCAGCTAAGGTAGCTGAAGAGAACCAAGATCCAACACCTAACTTGCACCCTACCCCCCCAAGAATCATATACAAAAACCCAAAGTGAGGCCAGAAGGAGTTTATGATGGTTCTATTGAAGCAAAAGAAGTAGACTTACCCTGAGCCAATCTTTATAGAAAAAGATCTCACTCCAAATCACGAAGCTAAACTTAGTGATCTGCTTATAAGGAAACCCAAAGTGAGGGAGAAGAAGTTTATGATGGTCTTGCTGAAGTAAAAGAAGTAAACTTGGCTGCTAGGGAAGACCCTAAGCAAGTCTTTATAAGGAAACCCAAAGTGAGGGAGAAGAAGTTTATAATGGTCTTGTTGAAGTAAAATAAGTAAACTTGGCTTAAGACCCTAAGCCAGTCTTTATAGATAAAGACATCACTCTGAATCAGGAAGCTGAACTTAGTGATCTCCTTATAAGGAATATAAGGATTGCTTTGCATGGACTTACCATGATATGAAGGGAGTACGCTGAGGTTGTGTAGTACACAATCCCCATGGTACTAAACGCTAAACCTATCCATCATCGACCTTATCCAATGAATCTAAAGTATGCTAACATTGTTAAAGAAGAGATAAACAAGCTCATCGAAGCTATGAAATTGAACATTCAGATTGGGTGACACACCCATTGTGGCTATGCCTAAAAGAATGAAAAAATAGGAGTATCTATCGATCTCAAAAAGGTCAACACAGTAACAAGACACTACAACAGAATGAGGGTGTAGCATAGTAAAAATAGTAGTGCTTTTATAACTAGAAGGGTAGGGAGATGTCGGGCTATTTTCACTGCTAAAAAAGCTGCTATTTTTGCTACAATGTATTCGCTACTGGAGAAATGAAAATAGCAGTGAAAATAGCGCTACTGATGTGAGTAGAGATATTTCGCTGCTATTTTTGCTACAATGTATTCGCTATACTGGAGAAATGAAAATAGCGCTACTGAGAGTAGAGATATTTTGTTGCTATTTTCCTTGTTTAGCAGAGCGAAAGTACTGTGCAATAAAAAAAGATGGGGTAGACTGGGAAGTCTACACAAGACTCCCCAGTCTTCCCCAGCTCTTTTTTTTTAAATTAAAACAGAGTCACAATTTATGACACAAACATAAACATGAAAAACATATAGATTAGGAAGAATACAAGTGAGCCTAAAATTTATTATATTTCACAAAGTATCGGGCCTTTGGCCATATATACAAAAAATATATTAATGAATAGGTGGCTAATTAGAATCCATCAGATTTTGAGTGCTCATCATCATTATCTTTGTCCTCCTCTTCACTTCCTTCTACCGCGCTTCATGCTCGTAATTTGGATCTTCCTCTTCCCCTTCATCCTACATACATGCCATCAATAAGCATAGGGCAATAAAATAAAATTAGATGTAGATAAGAGAAGGGTTGTTTCACTACTTACCTTGTCTGCTTGAGTCCCCAAAACAAACTCATCCAAGTGTACGCCTCACGTACGCATCCACGCCCATAGTTACAGATGGGGGCTTTGTAGCCATAGTCGTACTCCTTCTTTGTTGGGTCACGCCCAACAACCTCCCTTAATAAAAATAATTAAGGAAATATACATTAGTTAAAGAAAACAATATAGTACAAAACAAAATAAAAGAGAAGAAAAAATGATTAGTAAAATAGGTACTTATGAAACGAGCAATGAAGGTAGACTTTCCTCCTGAAGCCGAAGTGTCAAGCCCCTTTCTTCCATAGTCAGGAAGCACTCACCACCGCTTGTTGTTGTTGAAAAGCATGTGGGTGCTTTCTCACGAAGCTACGTGCATGCCTTCACTCCTTGTGCGTGCAAATGCTAGGCTTTTCCAAATTATTCTTTGCTCCTCCGAGAAGAAAAAGCCCACATGTGGAACATGGAACTTCGACTTAAGCACATCAATGACATATTGCTTTGAAACTGCTTTCCACTTTTTGAAGGAGTTCATGAACTCCAGGTTAGCAAGTACATGCATGTGGTACATGACTTGCTTCCCTTGTGCATCCATTGTTGCAAGGGAACCATCGACATCCACATTGTATGATAGGGTGTGTAGATCAAATGGTGGATTCAGTCTCCTGGGGGCTGGCTCATAGTGAGCAGATAAAGAGCCCCCTTCTAGGGAGACCTAGTGTTGCTTTTGCCAAAGCAAAAGCATCCCCCCACTAGCACGTCTACTAGCCCCCCAAACTCCCTACTATGTTATCGTCATGGGGTGAAGACAGGCGTGAGGAAGCGAGGCTGGATCTAGTCAAGGTAGGTGGTGTAGGCTCATCACAGCCATACCGTGATGGGATTGCACCACTCGGACCCATGCCACTCAGACTTGGGCGGCCTATCAAAGGTGTGGTCTCCCCGGACTAGCCAAGTGGGGTAGATTGCCCCCACAACATCAATTGGACCAATGGTAAGCCCGCCTACATATAAGATTAAATGATAATACTTATAGAATGCATAAAAGATTAACTTTGTGTATGTGGAAAGGTTTGATGGAACCATACCTCTGTCTAAGTAAACTAAGACCAAGCTTGCTGCCCATATTGTTCATTTATAAATAGATAGCAGATTTGCCACATGTGGGTCTTGCAGAGCGATAGGTCGATCAACATTGCCTATACATACATGCATAAGATTCAATTTCTTGAAGCATAAAACGTAAAGGCCTTATGCATAGAGCCTTATGTATAAATCTCTATGCATAAAGCCTACGCACAGAGCCTTATGCATAAATCTTTATGCATAGAGTCTTATGCATAGAGACATGCATAAAGCCTACGCATAAAACGTAAAGGCCTTATGCATAGAGCCTTATGTATAAATCTCTATGCATAAAGCCTACGCACAGAGCCTTATGCATAAATCTTTATGCATAGAGTCTTATGCATAGAGACATGCATAAAGCCTACGCATAGAGCCTTATGCATAGATATTTATGCATAGAGCCTTATGCATTATGCTATGCATATAGCCTTATGCATAAATCTTTATGCATAGAGCTATGCATATAGCCTTATACATAAATCTCTATGCATAAATATTTATGCATAGAGCCTTATGCATTATGCTATGCATATAGCCTTATGCATAAATCTTTATGCATAGAGCTATGCATATAGCCTTATACATAAATCTCTACGCATAGAGCCTTATGCATATAGCCTTATGCATAAATCTCTATGCATAGAGCTATGCATAGAGCCTTAGCTCTACGCATAGAGCCTACACGCATAGAAGCTTTATGCATAGATCTTGCAAGAGCCTATGCATAGAGGTAAACCTAACACCCAAGGGTGCAATTAAGGAAAAACATGATGTAAGCAATCAAAAGAAGAAGAGAGCTTACCGCTCTTATGTGAAGCCAAAAGAGAGGATTAGTGTAAGAGATGCAAAACAAAAGAGACAGCAACACAAGATTTATCTAATAGAAGAATGCTTAAAGCTTAAACAAAAAAGGTAACATGTGATATTAGAACATTGTTGAGACCTTCTACAATACTTCTTAGACAAGAGAAGGGCAGTGCCCCTTTTGGATGATAGCTTCTGAGGACTTTCCACACGCTCCCCACTATTAAAGCCAAAGGTAATTTCTCTTTTACAAGAGAAGGATAGTGAAAAGATCGAGGGCTCCCCCTCCACTATAACCATCTACTCACGGATAACCACTCCTAACTTGACTTGACCAGCATTCTAGATGGCCTACAATAATGCCCCATATCTTTATGCATAAGCCTAAACCCTAAACCCAGCACCCAAGGGTGTAATAAACATGAGGTTACATGAATAAGAGAGCTTATCTTAACAATGTCAAGCTAAAGGAGAAGACAACAACACAAGAATGCTCTAATAGAAGAATACTTAAAGCTTAAACAAAAGAAGCAACATGTGATATTAGAACATTATTGAGACCTTCTACAATACTACTTAGACAAGCAAGGTGGACAGTGCCCCTTTTAGATGATAGCTTCTGAGGATTTTCCACACGCTCCCCACTATTAAAGCCAAAGGCAACTTCTCTTTTACAAGAGAGAAGAATAGTGAAAAGATCAAGGGCTCCCCCTCCACTATAACCACCTACTCGCGGGCAAATAACCACTCCTAACTTGACTTAACCAGCATTCTAGATGGCCTACAATAACACCATATATCTCTATACATAAACTTAAACCAAGGGTGCAATAAACATGAGGTTGCATATGAATAAGAGAGCAAGACCTACAAAACATAACATGAGAAAAAGTGATTAGTTACACATTTAAACTTCATGCATGCATAGCACTACACATTAGGCTTATGTATAAGGGATTAAGTCATAAGCCTATGCGTAAGGCCTATGCCTAAGCATATTGCATAAGGGCTTATGCATAAAGCCTATGCATAAGCCTATTGCATAAGGCCTATGCATAAAGCCTATATGCATAGGGCCTATGCATAAAGCCTATATGCATAAGGCCTATGCATAAGCCTATTGCATAAAGCCTATGCATAAGCATATTGCATAAGGGCTTATGCATAAAACCTATGTATAAACCCTAAAGCCTTAAGCATAACCATAAGCCCTAAACCCTAAAGCCTTAATCATAACCATAAGCATAAGGCTTATGCATAAGCATAGGGATTATGCATAAGCCTTAAGCATAGGGCTTATGCATAAGTGTTATGCATAGGGCTTATGCATAGGGATTATGCATAAGCCTTAAGCATAGGGCTTATGCATAAGTGTTATAGATAGGGCTTATGCATAACACTTATGCATAAGTGTTATGCATAGGGCTTATGCATAAGTGTTATGCATAGGACTATGCATAAGACTTAACCATAAGCATAAGTCTATGTGTAAGCCTTATGCATAAGCCTTTAGCCTTAAGCATAACCATAAGCATAAGGCTTATGCATAAGCATAGGGCTTATTAATAAGCCTTAACCATAAGCATAGGGCTTATGCATAAGCCTTATGCATAGGCTTATGCATAACTTGACCTAACCCTAATAACATAAAGAGAAGAAGCATGAACAAAGAATAGAAAAAGAGGGCTTACCTCTTCTTTGAGAGTTCTTTGAGAGGCCATAGGAGAGAATTGGCCTAAACCCTTGTTAGTTGTTCACTTGAATAAACCTACAAAAAAGAAACATAATAAATCAAAAGGTTAGTTCATTTTAACATATTAGCAAGTAAGGAGAAGAAGAGGAAAAAGAGGCGAGTACCCTAAACCCTATTCCTAATGCGTTGAAAGAAATTAGTTTATGTTTTCCTAACCCTAGCTCTATGCATAGAATGCGTAATAGATATCTTGATTAGAGAGCTCTCCATCAAAGCTCTCTATTAGAGCTTTATGCATAGAGCTAGGGTTAGTAGGGCAAGGGAGAAAGGGAAATGAAAGAGAGGGGCAAGGAAAGAAAAGCTCACATAGAGCTATGTAGAAGCTTTCCATGAAATCTTGAGAGAAAGCAAGAAAGGAAAGGGGCAATTACCTTGGAGAGGAAGAGAGGCTTGAGGGAAGAGGTGTGGTGGGAGAAAATGTTATATATCAAGATTCAGATTTTTGTGACTAGTGGCCTAAAAGGTTGTATGCATTAAATGCAGCCAGCTAGTCAAGATGCCCCAAATTAGAAAGAGGATTAAGGCTAAATAACCTGCAAAATTGCACTAGTGCAAAAACATAGAAAACCTGCAATAACACAGAAATTTATGTGTGTTGCAAATCCTCCTCTAATTTCACTTTTTATCCCAATTTCATCATGTGAGGAGTCAAAATTAGGGTAAATTTTATGCTATGAAGCCAATTCTCAGGTCAATTTAACCAAATTCTTTCTATTATATGCTCATTTAACTGTTTCTTCATTCTAAAAATGAGCATTTAACTATTTCTTCATTCTAAAATTCTTTCTATTATATGCTCATTTAACTGTTTCTTCATTCTAAAAATGTAAAAACATAGAAAACCAAAAATTACAGAAACAATAGATATTACAAAAATTGTAATGAAAAACACAAATTTGTAATGGAAAATGCAACAAATCAGGAAAATAAACACCTTTTAAAGATTTTAATTCTTTCATTTATGTCATTCTTGGAAAAAAACAGAAAACAAAACATAAGAGAAATTAACCCCCCCCCCCCACACACACACACACATTCAAAATGCACATTGCCTATGTGATGGGGCTATTCCCTGATCGTGGTGCCACTTATAGAGGGCCCTTATGCCATGGGAAGCACGTAGGGAACAACAAAATATCATGGGGCTTTTCCCAATCATACTCAAAAGCACAAACAACTCAATCGAGAAGCCAATCTACCATGGCATATGTACAAAATGCAAACGAGGGTGTGTCACTCACCTCGTTGAATGCTGGTTGCTAGGATTCTCGCGGTTACCGCCATTGTAGGAGCCCCCGATAGCTCCACTCCACCGTTGTCGACCGTTGTCGTGCTGCACTCCAATGGAAGCTTGAGCTCCCCTCACTCAATCTCTCACACATACACTCATACATACACAATGAGCATATAGCAGCACTAATTAAATTAGGCAAGAAGCAAGAGAATGGAGAAGAAGAGCACTCTATTAGTTGCATAATAGAATGAATGGCAAGAATACAAATTGACCCTTATCTTGGCCCCAAGCAATCACACCTTGTCCGATCATACTTAAAATATAGGTTCATAGCTATCCAAGGCTTCCTACGCTTGTGCAAAGACTTAATCTAAGCATGCAATCTCAATAATTAATCATGTGGCATTGATAGGTTTCTTTTGTGGGGCTAAGGGGATATGCTCCATGAAGATGCTCACCCCAACCCCAAGAAAAGAAAAAATGCATTAGGTATGATCAAAAACATTAGGAAACATAGGATCTTGCATGGGTAACTTCGCATTGGTAACTCATTGTAATAAGTTGATGTTAGGACTATTGCATGGTAACTAGCCCAATGGGATTGGGTAGGGTAGGTGAGTATATGCATGGAGATAGAGCATAGTTGAGCAAGAAGGACCGGTGTGTGTAAGCGAGTTATGGGTAAGCGACTTTTGGTTGGTAGAGAGCCTTGTGTGAGAGTTTTGGTTTTTGGAAGAAGAGTTTTGCTGAGAGAGCTGGTATATGGTTGTGAAGATAGTTGAGAAGTGGGTTAGCTTTCTATGGGTTTGTTCTGGGTAGTAGAAGGCGAAGGGGAATGGTTGTTTTTGATTGGAAGTAGGAGTTGACCTTAGAGGACATTCTGAGTTAGCTGTTGGATTGATTTGGGAGGTTGGGAGGGTATTAAAGTATCCCATTGGGGCAGCTGAGGACCAAGGGAGGTTGGGAGGGTATTGAAGTATCCCATTGAGGTAGCTAAGGACCAAGGGATAGTGGCTAAGTGTTTTGGTGCCTTCTATTTATTTATTTATTTGCTGGGTTGTGGTGCTTGTGATAGACTCCTCTCATGGTGGTGGTGTGCTTCAGACAGAGCTATAGAGGTAGTATCTCCTGAAGCCATCATTGTTTTGGTGTCCCCACTGAGGAGGGCTTTCAAGGCACCTTTCAGACTATTGGTGAAAGCTAAGAAGTGTTAGTTGTGGAGATAGCTGCAATGATGTCTTATCTTGTGTTTCATGTTAAACAATCCTAAAATGGAATTGATCATGGTGATAGACATAGATTAAGCAACATAATTAGGGTGGATCATACCACACTAAGAACTCCATAAGAGAGAGAGAGAGAGAGAGAGAGAGAGAGAGAGAGAGAGATTGCACACTCAACACTCAATTATATTACATATTACAAATGAACCATACAATGATATAGGCTTCCTAGCCTTATCCTACTTTACACATCATCATCCATGTGGCAACTCCTTTTCCACTCTTTTGGTCAACACTCACACACCATTCAATATTGCATGTGGCATTCTTATCTTGCCACAATATCTTGCACCTCTAGTTTCCACACACACATCACCGCGATTACATCTCTCAACAACCCCTCTTAATTGAGGTGTACCACAACTCATCCATCACCCATCAATGTAGCATTGCACAACTGCAATCGCTACCCCTCAACACTCCCCCTCAATGATACATTGGAGTGTCCATCAAACAAACATGTGTGCGCATGTCTACCACCTTAGACACCAAGTCCATTTTAAGCCAACTTGCTCACAGCGGAACCACTGAATGAGTCCAATTTGAACGTAGAAGTTCGGGTGGGAACCAACCCATGCACATGCACCTCACACATGCATCGCTCATGCACACATCATGACAACCATTTTGAGCTTCTTGGTGAGCTCGGCGGCACGATTAACCCTCATACCAATGGGTGAATACACATCTTGTTTTGAGCACACAGGCTCGAGTACAGTTACCCCTAAGTACATGGGTGAAATGCTTTACAACTTCCATTTTGACATAGTCAGGCATGGTACCCAAAAAATCCAAATGTTCAAAAATACCATGACGTTTGTAAAGCCAATATTCACTTGCTATTTCAGGGCACTATGAAGAGATAAAAATGTACAATCATTGTGGTTCTTGATGACCACTAAAACACCATGTATGCCTTTGTTTGGACACCTTCATTCTAATGGCACTTATCATGTATGCTTCCATAACGTGCCACATATAATCCTTGCATCTATTTCTTGTAAGCCCCATGTGAACAAGGGCTAAATTTTACCCCTTTACACCATACATTTTATATATTATGGTTTTTTTTAAACCTTATCTTTTTGGCACACGTGTCATTAGCTTTGGGGTCGCTTTTGATCTTCTTCATCGGGTGATCAAGCTATAACAGCCCCAACAACAATGTTCCACGCAGCAACATGCAATCATTTCACTAAAGCTGCCTTGAGATGCCACGTTCTCTGCAAGGGCCATGGTGGGTGGCCCTTATCCACCTGTTATCCACCCACTATCTCCTCTGCATCTCTCAAAAATTTGAGAGAGTAACTTCTTTATTGTTATGCTCATGCTGCGCTCTGGGGGGTGATCGAGGCAACCCCCCTTTCTCCCAATCTAACTAAGAAGAGTACTAGCCATTGTCTTCTTTACTAGCTATTGTAATCACCCTAGCTATTATTAAGTCAATCCTTTCAGTCTCAACATTATCAGGATCACCTCCAACTCCTGGCAAAGGTGCAGCGGTGTCCGAGTCCTAATCTCTAGCGAACTCACCAATGAGGTATGAAGGAGGGGATACGGAGAAGGGGCCAAGATACAGGTGATGGTCAGGACCATACCAAATGCTGCCCGAGGATGAAGCCTTCTTGGGAGCCATCAATGCACACGTGCCTCGCCAGCACCCACTTTGCAGATGAGCTCATTGATGAGCTTTTGAAGGTGGCAAAGGAGAGGGAAGAAGTAGAAGCAGCCATCGCTAAAGCAAACTCAACCAACACAACCCTCTCTTTGGTGTGCACAAACATGGGCTCCATTCTCATCCCACCACTTATCCCTTCATAGTCTTTGCCCATTTTGCAAAGAATCCATGGGATCCTCTCATCCCAAAAATCAGGAACCCTTCTTTACATTAAGCATTCTCTCATGCTCAAAACAAAATTGAAATGAGGCAAAATCCACAAAAAAACCAACCTTCAATGATGCAACTGCACTTTGCATCTTTCTTGATGATGAGGCAGCTTCCAAGACTTCATCTTTGCTAAAATCTCCATTTTTAGCTTCCATGGCAGCACCATAATCTCTAACTCTCCATGAGCATAATTTCTCTCCAAATGCAATACTAGTGATAATGAGTGTGCTAGTTTCTTTTCATAATAAACTGAAAATAATGCTTAATCAAATGAACACATAACCAAGAAATCTATACATAAAAAATCACCATGACCAAGAGCCCACCCAAGCTCTGATACCATGTTAAACAATCCTAAAATGGGATTGATCATGGTGATAGACATAGATTAAGCAACATAATTAGGGTGGATCATACCACACTAAGAACTCCATAAGAGAGAGAGAGAGAGAGAGATTGCACACTAAGAACTCCATAAGAGAGAGAGAGAGAGAGAGATTGCACACTAAGAACTCCATAAGAGAGAGAGAGAGAGAGAGAGATTGCACACTCAACACTCAATTCCATTACATATTACAAATGAAACATACAATGATATAGACTTTCTAGCCTTATCCCACTTTACATATCATCATCTATGTGGCAACTCCTTTTCCACTCTTTTGGTCAACACTCACACACCATTCTTATCTTGCCACAATATCTTGCGCCTCTAGGGTGCTTTCCCACATACACACATCACCGTGATTACATCTCTCAACACCTCCTCTTAATTGAGGTGTTCCACAACTCATCCATCGTGACCCATCAATGTAGCATTGCACAACCGCAATTGCTACCTCTCAACATTTCATGGGCATACTAATAAGGATCCAGAGGACTTTTTGGACGGGATTCAACTTTTACATTTGGAAAGGACACTGCTGAGGACAAATTGACACTGTTGTCCATGTTATTGAAAGGGGATGCCAAAAGGTGGTTCCAAACTTGGAGGAGTCAGCCACATCAGAGGCAAGCATATGAGGATGTTAAAGGAGCTCTGGTGAAGCACGTCAAGAAAGGTAAATCCTCGGATGCTATTTGGAAAGATATACAAAAATTGAAGCATAGTTTGTCGGATGTATTTGATCGATTCGTAGACCATTTGAGGATCTACGGGGGTAGATGGGATGTTTCATTGGGAGCAGAGCACCCACCTATACTTTTGGAAAAGGATAGGTGGGAGCAGAGCACCCACCTATACTTTTGGAAAAGGATATGTTCATTCAATCTCTTCATCTTGATCTGAAGGAGAAGGTTGAGTTAAAAGGACTAGGTACCTTTGATGAAGCTTTAACGATTTCAAGAGAGGAGTGGAAGCTTCAGAAGCTGGCTCAAAAGTAGGAGATTCCAGTTGAGAGTAGACCTTCTATGATTGGAGAGAGGAGGACAGAGGAAGGGAGAACTGCTCCAATTCTAGTGGTTGTTAACCAACTAATGCAAGGTATTAATCGGTTAACCCAACAAATGGAAAATTTAAATTTGAGTTTGTTGTAAGGAGGCAGAAATGCCCCTAGGGCAGGAGATAGAGAAGGTATGAGAGGCAGAGGCAGAGGCAGCGGAGGCCCTAACTTGAATGCCCAATGTTTTAACTGTATGGAAAGGGGTCATATCTCCCCTCAGTGTCCTTACCCCAAGAGAATGGGAGGAGATGTATATCCTCTAGCACCTAGAAGGGAGGTAAGGCCAGATGTCAAAAGGGAAGAGGAGATTCCACACCCACCAGGACCTCAGGTTCAGCCATAGCCAACAAATGAGACCAGACCACATGAGATTAGTCTGCTTTTGGAAGGGATGAGGAAGTAGATATGGTAGTCAAAAAAAGAACCAGGGGTGTAGAAGGTGAAGATGAAGCGGACCAGTTTAAAGAGGGTAAGAAAAAGAGTAGACCCAAGTGGCATATAGGAATGGAAGATTTTCCTCTAGGGGTTCAGGTGGAAGAATATGATTTGAAGAAGGATCTCCAGCATAAGGGTCCTACTTTATCTTGGCCCTGACTGATACAGCAGATGTGCACCAAACTCAGGAAAACCTAGAGAAAACCGATTAGTACAAGGATTTCTAAGAAGGAGAAGGAGAAGAAAGTAGGACAGCTAAATATAGTATGTGTTAAAGGAGACAAGGATTATCTGCCAGTCATGGATGTTGTGTGGATAAACAAGTAGGACAGCTGAATGTAGTATGTGTTAAAGGAGACAAGGATTATCTGCCTGTCATGGATGTTGCATGGATAAACAAGTTTTAAGGTTCCTAAAGTGTACATTGATGGTGGTGCCCAAGTCTGTGTAATGACCCAACAAACTATGGAGGCCTTAAGACTTAAGGTGAGTGCACCTTCAAAATTCAGAGTTAGAATGGCCAATAATTCAAAGGTTGAATGTTTGGGAGTAGTGAAGAGGATGCATGTGACTATTCTTGGGTTGGAAGCTGAGATGGATGTTCATGTCATGCCAGCAAGGGCATAAGCTTACCCTTTGATTTTGGGGAGACCATGGTTGATAGCAATGAGATCAAGGCAAGGATTTGGTTCTGAGAAGGGTCCCAAACCAGAGAAGAGATCTTTGCCATAATGGTTTCATGCCATGAAGGGATATGTGGAGGGAACTTTGTCTTGAAGTTAACTCTGAGAAAGATTCTTACTATAGGTTATGTGTGGCCCAGTTTGAGGAAGGATGTCAACAATTTGGTGGAGAAACTGTGAGCCATGTCAAAGACAAGGAAGGAGAGTGTTGCACCATGAGTTGGGGAAAACCATTATTTCATATGGAGCTTTTGTGAAATGGGGTTTAGATGCAATTGGTCCTCTACCCACAACTGTCAGGGATAGGATCTATGTTAAAACCCTAAGGATCTCTCTAGCTAATCACTATGCATAAACATACATAATCTAGGCATATACTCATCCACCCGACCACCCCTGAGCCCAAGGGTGCACACATCAATATAATGAAGAACCACATACCTAACCTTGGTGTCCCATACCACTAAGAAGTATGTCTTCAATCCAGCAGCACATAGCTCTAGCATGAAATGGAAAGAGAGTAGATACAATGCTCTACATCAGAGAACATCCCTTGAGAGTGCCCCATGCCCCTATTGTATAGGAGAGCACTCAAGTGACCCTTGACTCCCCATTTCCATGTGTGACCCTTGGTTGCCTGACCCTAACCTCAACCCAAGGTTAGGTTTCTAACCCTTGCCCCACTAGAGCATATTCCCATGCTCCCATGCTCACATGCCTAGGGAGGGTTAGCCTCCTAGTATATGCACATATGATGTGCACATAACATACTTTCCCTCTCTCAAAACATTGCACTCTTGCAATGAAAAGAAGGAAACCTATGCTAAATGTTCTCAACTGACTCCCAAGAGTCAAATCCTGAGTCTCTTCTATACTTGCTCTTCCTCTTCACTAGGCATTTTTCCTCTATAACACAAAAACTGCTTGCAACTATAACCCTTGAGTGCATTTACATCTTCTAGTCTGGCACCTAGAGCATAACTAGCATAACAGAGGAAGTATCCAATTCTGGAAGGCCAAAATCCTGTACCATATTCAAAGATATGAATAGTATCACACTTCTCTATGAGCATGACCTTATGTGTATTGTAAGGGATAAAGGAATAGCCAGTATATCTAGATAGTGCCTTGAGTGTGAGAAGTAAAATTCCAGCATCACTACTAGAATATTTGATGTGGTACACGATAAATATTTCTTTGTCAATAGATAGGATGTAGTGTGCAAGAGCAGCATCTTGGCCAGGGATTAAGCAATTACGAAGTTTCCTTTTTCTAAATTCAAGTACCTTTTTAGGTTCATATGGAACATAGGATAAATCCTCGACTTCAAAGAGTTCTTGAGGAGTAACTGTGTTATCCTCACCTCCCAGCTTCTCTTTTGGTCTGCTGACATGAAAGACTGGATGAACTCTGACATGTGGAGGTAGTTTTAGCTCATACACAACCGTGCCAATCCGATGTATAACTCGGAATGGAGCACAATATCTAGGAGATAATTTTAAGCACTTTCCTATTGACTCAGTTTGAGAATATTTAAAAACTTTCAAATAAATCAATGCTCTTGGCTCAAAAGACTGAGGTGAGCGTCCCCTATCAGCATAAAACCATGCTCTACTATCTTGAGCACTCCTGATAGAATCTTGAGCTTGGGTCAGCATTTCCTACATATCACACAAGAAATCCCTTGATACATCAAGCTCAATGTTCTTAAGACCGACATCAACAGGTGCCCTGGGTTGATACCCATACATAAGCATGAACGAACTATAACTAGTAGCCGTATGCTTAGAACTGTTAGGCAAATTCCATCATTGGAAGATACTTTTCCCAACTCGATGGTTTTCCAGGATATACACATGAAGCATATCCTCTAAAATCTGATTCACACGCTCTGTTTGCCCCCATCAGACTATGGGTGATCAGAAGAACTTATACTCAAAGTAGTTTCCAATTTCTTCAACACTTCTTGCCAAAAATGAGCTGTGAACGTAGCATCCCGATTGCTTACAATACCAAAAGGTAGACCCGACAGTCTAAACAGTTGCTTAACAAATTGGTAAGACAATTCCAATGTTTTGACTGTTGTTTTTACGGGTAAAGTTAACACCTTAAAGATTTCTCTTGCTAATCACTATGCATAAACATACATAATCTAGGCATATACTCATCCACCCAACCACCCTCGAGCCCAAGGGTGCACACAACAACATAATGAAGAACCACATAGCTAACCTTGGTGTCCCATACTACTAAGAAGTATGTCTTCAATCCAGCAACACATAGCTCTAGCATGAAATGGCAAGAGAGTAGATACAATGCTCTACACAAGAGAACATCCCTTGAGAGTGCCCCATGCCCCTATTATATAGGAGAGTACTCAAGTGACCCTTGACTCCCCATTTCCATGTGTGACCCTTGGTTGCCTAACCCTAACCTCAACCCAAGGTTAGGTCTAACCCTTGCCCCACTAGAGCATGTTCCCATGCTCCATGCTCACATGCTTAGGAAGGGTTAGTCTCCTAGTATATGCACATATGATGTGCACATAACAACCTACATCTGGAGTGGATTACTTAACCAAGTGGGTTGAGGCTAGATGTGTAAAAAGCATTACTGCTAAAGAAGTGGCCAAGTTAGTTTTTGAGGATATTTGTGCAAGATTTGGTATACCCTTGGAGTTGTTGATAGATCAAGGACCTAGTTTTAAAGGCAAGATTATAGAAGAGCTTATGCAGAAATTGCACATTATACACAAGTTTTCAACAATCCCTTATTATCGACAATATAATGGGCTAGTTAAAAGGTTCAATGGGGAGTTGTGTACCATGTTAACCAAATGTCTAGAAGAACATCCCAAGCAATGGGACTTACATGCATCTTCAGCTCTGTAGGCCTACAGGACAACTATGAGAACATCTACATAATTTTCACCATACCACCTAGTTTTTGGGAAAAAAGCCCTGATGCCCATTCAAGTGGAAATCCCTAGTCTGTAATTTTTGTTAAAACATAAAGAGAAAGACATAGATGAATATAAAGAGACATTGCTGGATCTCCAGGAGCTACAGCTAGCAAGGGAAGAGGCTTTGGACCACTACATCGAAACTGAGCAATAGGAGGGGTGAGCTGTTTAATGAGATAGTGAGGGATAAAGGCATTAAGGAGGGGGATCTAGTGCTTAGGTACAACATTGAATTGGATAACACTTTCCAGACAAAATTCCAAATCAAATGGGAAGGTCTTTTCAAAGTTGTGCACATTTATGAGAATGGAACTTACTAGCTGTGGTGGCAGATCTGGATGATCAACTTCATTCAAAGAGAGTAAATGGCTACAGATTAAAGCCATATTGGTGCAGACAGTCCAAAAAGATTCAAAAACAATAGATGAAGCCTTACTTGATGATGAAGCTAATGTAGAAGAGCATGAAGAAGGTTGTAGGGAGCTGGATGCATTGTTTTCTGAAGATTATTTCAAATAATACATAGCCAGTGGGTTGAGCATGAATGCTTCAACCATGGGGGAGTTTGGCAAAAGATGATAGGTTTTTTTTTGTGGCCAAGGGGATATGCTACATGAAGATGCTCACCCCAACCCCAAGAAAAGAAAAAATGCATTGGGTATGACATTAGGAAACATAGGACCTTGCATGGGTAACTACGCATTGGTACCTTGTAATAAGTTGATGTTAGGACTGTTGCATGGTGACTCGCCATGATAGGATTGGGTAGGGTAGGTGAGAATATGCATGGAGATAGAGCATAGTTGTGCAAGGAGGGGTGTGTATAAGCGAGTTTTGCTTGGTAGAGAGCCTTGTGTGAGAGCTTTGGTTTTTGGAAGAAGAGTTTTGCTGAGAGAGCTGGTATATGGTTGTGAAGATAGCTAAGAAGTAGGTTAGCTTTCTATGGGTTTGTTTTGGGTTGTAGAAGACGATGAGAAGACTTATATCTGTCCAGAGCAGGAGGTTTCTAGAGTGATTAAGGGTCATGTTTGGAAGATTATGTCCAAGAATCTCTTAGAGTGCACCAGTGTTGGAACTTGGGCTAGATTGAGGATTGCTCAAGCATCTCCCAAGTGTATTTGCCAGTTGGATTGGAGCGTGCAAGCTGCTATGGCAACAGTTTATATAGTTGTTGATGAATTTGTTGAAGTTGAGAACATATATCTTGTTTCTTTCATTGTCATTTGTGTGAGAGCTCTCTTGCTCTATTGTTGTTTTTATTTATTTGCTCAATCCCGACTCCTAGAGTCTGTTCTGTGTTGTACAATCTTCTCAGAATACACAGATAATCAAGTTGTGTGAATTAAAGAGATTTTCTTCTGTGCTTTGATTCAACTCTGTGTTACATGGATGGAGTTCTCTTGGTGAAAAGGCTGCAGAGGTGGAGAGTTAACTCTGGTTGAGTTTAAGTTGGGTCAGTCAGCCTGAGTAAGGGTTGATTGGCCAGACATTAGAAAGGTCAGCAAGTTGTCCTGGGACCTTATTCTGATCTATTTGAAAGGGAGTGATTCTGATCTATTTGAGTAAGGGTTGATTGGCCAGACATTAGAAAGGTCAGCAAGTTGTCCTGGGACCTTATTCTGATCTATTTGATTGGCCAGACATTAGAAAGGTCAGCAAGTTGTCCTGGGACCTTATTCTGATCTATTTGAGTTGAAAGGGAGTGATTCTGATCTATTTGAGTTGAAAGGGAGTGATTCTGATCTATTTGAGTTGAAAGGGAGTGATTCTGATCTATTTGAGTTGAAAGGGAGTGATTCTGATCTATTTGAGTTGAAAGGGAGTGATTATGATCTATTTGAGTTGAAAGGGAGTGATTCTGATCTATTTGAAAGGGAGTGATTCTGATCTATTTGAGTTGAAAGGGAGTGATTCTGATCTATTTGAGTTGAAAGGGAGTGATTCTGATCTATTTGAGTTGAAAGGGAGTGATTCTGATCTATTTGAGTTGAAAGGGAGTGATTCTGATCTATTTGAGTTGAAAGGGAGTGATTCTGATCTATTTGAAAGGGAGTGATTCTGATCTATTTGAGTTGAAAGGGAGTGATTCTGATCTATTTGAAAGGGAGTGATTCTGATCTATTTGAGTTGAAAGGGAGTGATTCTGAGT
Organism: Cibotium barometz; assembly: GCF_041138505.1. NCBI lineage: Eukaryota > Viridiplantae > Streptophyta > Polypodiopsida > Cyatheales > Cibotiaceae > Cibotium > Cibotium barometz. The sequence goes on along the minus strand of NC_141073.1, from coordinate 46,591,829 downwards.
TGAAAGGGAGTGATTCTGATCTATTTGAGTTGAAAGGGAGTGATTCTGATCTATTTGAGTTGAAAGGGAGTGATTCTGAGTTGAAAGGGAGTGATTCTGATCTATTTGAGTTGAAAGGGAGTGATTCTGATCTATTTGAGTTGAAAGGGAGTGATTCTGATCTATTTGAGTTGAAAGGGAGTGATTCTGATCTATTTGAGTTGAAAGGGAGTGATTCTGAGTTGAAAGGGAGTGATTCTGAGTTGAAAGGGAGTGATTCTGATCTATTTGAAACGGAGTGATTCTGATCTATTTGAAACGGAGTGATTCTGATCTATTTGAAACGGAGTGATTCTGATCTATTTGAGTTGAAAGGGAGTGATTCTGATCTATTTGAGTTGAAAGAAGGGAGTGATTCTGATCTATTTGAAAGGGAGTGATTCTGATCTATTTGAGTTGAAAGGGAGTGATTCTGATCTATTTGAGTTGAAAGGGAGTGATTCTGATCTATTTGAGTTGAAAGGGAGTGATTCTGAGTTGAAAGGGAGTGATTCTGATCTATTTGAAAGGGAGTGATTCTGATCTATTTGAGTTGAAAGGGAGTGATTCTGATCTATTTGAGTTGAAAGGGAGTGATTCTGATCTATTTGAGTTGAAAGGGAGTGATTCTGAGGTACAACTGAAAGTTTTGGATCTGTTTGAGGACAACTGTCAGAAGGCTTGGTTATCTTACATGATTTCTGTGTCAACAGTCTGACACTGGTGGTTAGTTGATAGTTTCTGAGGATTGGTTCTGGTTATGTTTAAGTGTTTTGAGGTCCCTGTGGTGTTAGTTGACTCAAAGGAGGGATCTTCTCTGTCAGCTGGGTCAGTTAGGCTAGTTGGGAGGAAATAGGCCTTTCAGAGGTAGTTGTGGGCTTGTAGTAGTCAGCAAAGAGCTTGGGAGGTGATATCTTGCTAAGATGAGTGACATCTGAGGGTTTGCATAGCTGTGAGAAGACATTTTAGGAAGTTTCAGATTGACTGTAGATTTCAGAAGCAGAAGGTTCTGTGTGGCAGAACTCTGCAGGAGGAAAGTGAAGGAAGGGTTAGAGGAGGGTCGGCATGAGAGTCGTGTCCCCATCAATTTTGATGGCTTGGAAGTTAGGCTTGAGGTAAGGGTGGTTGCAACGCGTAAAGAAGGAGTAAATAAAAAAGCTTTTATGCAAATACGGCTTTGGGCTGAAAAGGAAGCTACTCCCCCTTTTTCTACACGTTTACCTTATGGTGCCGACCCTAGGCGGCCGACCCTACGCGGACCTCAACCTTGCATTAAAATGGGTTTAGTCTAATGCAAAACGCCACCCCTGAACCCAATTGGAGTGAGATCGCGGAAGGTTATAACTCGAGACCAGCTGGGGCAATTTTATCCTGTCTACACCATACGATGGCATCTCTCTCTGCCTCCTCATTTCTTCAGTCGACCTCCTCGTCTGCTCCTTTGCGTCACTCTTCTTCTGAGGTATTTACCTACACTTTATGCGGTTTGTTCTATGCATAGAGCACAGAAGTTCATATAGGTGTAATGGCCTTTTTGGTGGTTGCGTGCAGACATCTCTATGAATGAATGGCCTTTTTTTTTGTTGTTTTGTGCAGACATCTCTAAGGACCAATGGCTCTCTCGTGAGCTTGAGAAGGATGCAGAGCAATAACAGGAGGCTGCGCATCTCTTGCGAGGTGAGAGAAGAAAAAAAAACACCTGTTCAAATATTTTATGTGCTACAGTTGATCTTCGCACAAGCCCTTTTTCCCCAAAAGGACCCCAAAAAAAAAAAAAAACAAAGCAGGTTTCTTACCTTGGACTACTTCCATCATTTGCTACTGGCGTATGTATGGTTATCCTTCTTCCTGTATTATTGGAAGGTTTGCCCACAATTATACACTGAAACTCTCCATGTAGGTTTGTGTGGAGTTTTGCATTGTTTGCCCTTTGTAAAATACACGAGGATCTGGGAAGATGGGACTCATGTGGAACACTATTGATGGGCATGTCTGCTGAGTCCATGTAGGATCCAGCCATGAGGGCCAGTCTGCCCTGTAGGATTGCGCGAAATGGGTGGGTCTGTATTGCTCGTGGAGAATGGGCAAATTCTAGTGCGCATGTAGCATCCATCCTTGTGGTTATGTAGCATCCAGCCATACGAGCCGGTCTGTAATATCCATGTAGAATGGCTAGCCTAAAGTGCTGTATAGGAGTCATACAGGAATGGGTAGACGTCAGTGCCCATGTAGAATGGACAGACTATTTGTGTGGTTAGTTGTCATGTGCATGACATGCTCATGGATATTCTCAAGGCTAATCCAGAAGGGGCAGCCAAGAAAAAGATCATTAAAGCTAGGATTTGGAGCACAAGGTGCAGTATGGACTTGGAGCAGGGCATGGAAAAGCATGGAAAGTGTCGTCGGCTGAGACAAGAGACTATCGGCCGTACCAATTCAGAGGCGGGCGACAGGCGCTTCAGGTTATGGAGAGAACGCAGCCCGACCAGCAGTTATTGAAGATAATGTCCAGTCGGCAACAGTCGGCCAGCGTTTCATTTGTCCAGAAGGCCTATAAATAGGCAATTTGCTCCTCAGTGTAAATCATTCACTCCCTTATGGAGTGGGTCCTTAGTGTAGGACTGTTTTGGTGTTTTTCACCTTTTCAAGAAGGCAGCCTATGGCTGTAGACTTAGGATACCTTTCTCCATGATGCCCATGACGCCATTACTAGTGGTCATAGGGGCAAGAATTCGACTATAGAGGAATTGGAACGGCAATATTATTGGCCAAAGATGAGGTGAGATGTGTTTACATATGTACAACGCTGTGATATTGGTCAAAAGGTGAAAAGCTCCTAATGGAAAGAAAATAGGGTTGTTACAGCCCTTGCTTATTCCGGAGGGTCCTTTCCAAGATATTTCATGTATCAGACTACGATGCCAAGTTGACTAGTCATTTTTGGAGGGCATTGTTTGATAACTTTGGTACTAAATTAAATTTTTCCAGTGCATTCCACCTGCAGACGGACGGCCACACAGAGATATACAACCAGTTGGCCTTTGATGTGCTGAAGTGTTATGTCCACGATCAGCAAGGTAAGTGGGAATCGTATTTGCCTTTAGTTCAAGCTGTTTTGAATGATTCTTTTTCTTCAGCTATTGGCAGGACTCCATATGAGGCAGCATTTGGAAGACCTTTTCAGTCATTATTGACTAGGACCTCGTCTTCAGTACTTGAAGCGAATAGAGTGACGGAGTCTTATCAGGAGATTTTAGAGTTAGTAAAAGACAGATTGGCTAAAGCGCAAGAGGCCTACACTCGACAGGCCAATAAAGACCGAAGGGATATGAAGTTTTCGGAAGGGGATTGGATTTATCTTCGGATTATGAAGCAAAGGTTGAAGCAAGTGGGCAAGCGATGCCCAAAGTTGTCTTTCAGGAGCTTCGGACCCTTTCCCATCAAGAAAAAGATCAATGAGGTTTCCATGTATTTAAAGTTACCTCTGAGTTGGACTATGTACGATGTGTCTCACGTCAGTTGGTTAAAGCCATATGCAGGTCCAATCCCTTCAAAAGTTAAAGACGAGGTGGAACCCGATATTGTTGATGAAGCAGAAGTTATGGTTCCAGAACAGATCCTTTTGCACCGTTTCAAGCATGGCTCCGGCCGAAGACAAAGACAGTTCCTCACGAAGTTTCAGGACCGAGGGACCCACGAAGCGGTATGGCTTGACAAAGACTATCCGACGTTATTGATGGATTATTTGGAGGCTATGCAGCTTCCGTCAAGTTAAGCAGAAGGGGATGTCACGTGCATCCCGCACTTGGATGCCACGTCGATGTATCTGTACAGAAGGTGCAAGACCTAGGATGGTAAACTGATCCCATGTGAGCCCAGTCCAAGACGAGTCAGCTAGGGTGTCCCACAGCACAGGAGTCCAAGGTCAGGTGTGCACTGTCCTACACATGAAACAGTTCCAATCCGCACTGTGAGTCTCCCTTTGGAATGATGTCAGTGATTCTGTGTAGCTGGTACGGCACCGGATGCCAGATCATTGTGTAGATAGTTAGGGTTTGCTTTTAGGAATAGGGGCCAGCCCATAGGGCTACCCCAAGTCTTAGTGTGGGCATGGGGATAGTGTGAAACCACTCCCATGAGGGCCAGGAAGGCCCTGGCTGAACCCACCAGCCATGGAAGGGCTGTAGGACAGCCCTAGGGGCATGGCAGGGGTAGCCAACAACACGTAATGTTATGAGGGTTGTAGGGCAAAGTTGGGGCAGTCCTTAAAGGCTGCCCAGTCCCCAAAAACAGCATATATTCAGGGTCCAGCCCATCTAGATTCAAGCGCATGATGCCCAGCCGACAAGGGGGGAAAGCGCAGATTTTTAATGTGAATTTTCAGCATTTAATGCTGAAATATTCAGTCGTGGGACTTTTGTTGCTGGTTGCCTAGTTATAGACTGGCCGACTACTGTTGGCGAGGAGTATAAATAGGTGAGCCATAATTCAGTTGTGTTATCTCATAATTCACCAAGTGCTAAGGCAATGAAGGGCCAGGACAGCCAAGGAGTGCTAACGCAAAGGGGTGAAGGGCTGCAGGTCAAGGGCAAAGTTATCTCAGCCAAGAAAGGTCAAGTTTTCTGTATGTTCTTTTCAGATTTGCATCATTCTAATAAAGCAAATACACCATTCATGGTGGGGACCCTTCAGAGGGTATTTGGGACCCAATATTGTGTCCTCTCCTCTCTTCCTCTCTCTCTATTTTCTGCACATCTTCATTCAGTTTTGTGTGTTAATTCCGTCGTGAAAAGTGTGCTGATTTTTGAGCATTGAAGTTACCGATCTCCCCCGAAGCTTCCGCATGCCCTTCTGGATTAGCCTTGAGAATGTCCATTAGCATGTCATGCACATGACATTAGTAGTGCTTGGGGAGCTGATTGGCCACTTAATTGACTTTTAGAGAAGCCCCATCTGCCTTCAGAGTTCGATTTGCATGCATATATGAAGGTCTGTGTCTCTTCTAGAGTGCCCCCTCTCCTTCTGGACCGTCAGCCTTGCCTGTGCATGTTTAAGCTTACTTTCTACTGTCTGCTCAAAACACTTCTTATAGAGGAGAGCATGACCCTGTGTAGAGCTTCAAAAATCAAGCAACAAATTTAAAATAACATTTTTCTGTCTTGTATTTGTGGTCACCAGGCAGCTAAACCTGAGACTGTTCAAAAAGTGATTGAGATAGTGACCAAGCAATTAGCGTCATCACCCGGCAGTGTCCAACCGCACTCAAAATTTCAGGAGCTGGGTGCAGATTCTTTGGATCAGGTATTTCAACATGATCAGGCATGCAGGGGTAATAGGGTGCGTGTATCCAGACTTAATACTGAGATGTATGTTTGATAGGTAGAGATTGTGATGGCCTTGGAGGAAGAGTTCAAAATCAGCGTGGATGAGGACGGTGCAGAATCCATTGTTACTGTGCAGGATGCCGCAGATCTCATTGAGAAAGCATCTGCTAAGGCCTAGTTTCGGCCAAAAGCACCCAAGTGAACTCTTGAAAAAATCAAGAAAACGGTTTTTTGGCACAACTCTCTATTGCTTTTATCAGTATGATAAGGCACTGTGGTCATTTGACTATTTAGAACTTCGTGTTTGTTCAGATGAGGGGTGTTTCATTTTTCAACATTTTGGATACCAACCTCACGAAATGCTGCCTCTGCAGCTATTGAGTTTGTACTATTTTCTTTATTAGTTGCTTTGTCTTTTAGAGGGTTTCAGTTATAAGTATGTGTAACTTGCAAACAGGTTGAAAGAGAGGTGGAGAGGTGAATGCAAGGCAATATTGTGCTGTGCTCCCCTTTTCTCCCTGCTGCAGGTCCATTGACATTTGGTTAGAATGTTAAAGGCTACCTACTTGTTAGATCAAAGATGCACTTGTGAATCGGAGCCTAACCCTTACCTTTCTTGGTGTTTAGAAGCTGTGTGATGAAAATTATTTTGTTGTACTCTAGAAGGGTATGGGTTGTATGGTGTTAAGTCTGTCAATAGTATGTAAAAGTTTTACGATTGTTCCTTTCATACTGGTTTTGATACTTAATGTTCCTTTCCTTATTTCATAATGGTTTGGATACATAGCTAACATCACTGTCATTGGCAATAGTGTGCATCAGTGTCTATTGGCATAAGTCGTCAATAGTCTGTCTAACTGTTTCTGTCCCTTTTTCATATTGTCTTTGATACATAATTAACATTAGTCTCTGTTGGCAAAAGTGTGATAAGTGTCATGTGCATGCACATGGACATGCTCATCCCTAGAGGGGAAGCAGATAAAGACTAGATTCAGGAGCTTCAGCAGCTGTAAAAAGGCATGGAAAGCACTGTATCAGGTTCCTGTGAGCCAGCAAAGGAACATTTGGCAGATGATATTGGCAACAAAAGGGATTATTCAGGTCCAAGGAACTGCTGTCGGCCAGTTCATGCACTCTTCAAGGGCCTATGCGGTCGGCCAGTTCATGCACTCTTCAAGGGCCTATATGAAGGTGGTACTGGTTCCTAGTTCTTTATTTAACATCTTTTGGGTGTTCACTGTTAGGTCACATAATAGAATAGGTAGGCTAGGTTTTGCAAGCGCATGCCTAGGGCTGCCAAGACTTGTATCTTTTAGTACATTATGAATATTCTGAAAATACAGCTCTGTCTCTCTTCTCTCCATCTCTTCTTTGCGTTTTACAACAGGTTCCTATGAAAGGTGTTTAGGGCTGAAAAAAGACACAGCTACTGCGCATGTTACATTGGTATCAGAGCTTCAGGTTCAGCAATTCTAAACACTGATGGTGTCTTAGATGAAGGTGCACAGCCCAAGGAGAGTAATGCAGCTTGGGTCAAGACCCCTCGAAGTTGGTTGGTGTCAGGCTAACCCAAAGGGAGCATTTCATGAGAGTCAATAGTCATTTGGGGCTGCCCAAGAGGCTTTTACGGAGCACTCCAAGGGATGAGATTCATCCAAGGGGTGGAACCAAGGATTCTTGGGGCCAATCTTCAAGAAGGATTCATGTTTGTGCCCAGGGATTAGGGCAAGGAGGAAAAGGGGACAAAGAGGGTCAAGTGCACAGATCTGCATCAGATTGGGTTGAAAGAAGACATAGCTTTTGCGCATGTGATAGTAAGACTATAATGCAACTTAAAAGCTTAAAATTTTGTTTTCTTCCTAAATTTTTTCCCCGTAAAGTGATGGCTGTTGACATTGTAATGCACACAGGCTTTATGCTCATAAATGTGATCAAACTTTGGTCTCTGCTTGTTGTGCGATCAAACTTTGGTCTCTGCTTGTTGTGCTTTCAGATTTAATCAAGTGCAAGTTTAAGTGTAATGTGACTCTTAACTCACTCTATCACCAGATAGATTTCAAGTGCCTTGGGTTGATTGACTATTTAAGAAAGGAGAAACCAATGCTCACTTCCTACATTGGCAAGATCAAGTAAAAAGGATTACGGTGGAAGATTTACTGGATGACCCATAATAGAAAGATGACTTTTCCCACTTAGATAGTTTGGGAAATACATATAATTCTAAGACAAATCAGAGAGACACATATCTCCCATAGAAATACAAATGGAAACAACACAAGAACAAGGTCCCGATCCTACAATACCTTGGGTGGGACTGCAACGTACCATCTGGTAATGCTTCAGGATCTTGACATTTTTTGGTTTTTTGTTTGTATTGTGAGGGTTTGTTTTAGAGACGGAAATTGATGGACCTCATGCCATTAGGCATCCTTGATCGAAGGTGCCGTGGGCAACGTAATTTTTGGCATGCTCGAGAAGTTCATCCATTAAGTCAATCCTTCCATGAAAGTTAATGGATGCCGCTAGTCATAACATGCAACATACCTTACATCTTGAGCAAGGGTTTCATACATGCATGGCAGAACTTAAAATTAAGATAAATTGTATGCTCCTTATGCTTCTAATTATTTGATCCACTCTAGAAATCCTTTCCCAAAGGATTATACAGCTAAATTGAAAATTCCTCCACAATCTTTTTTTCCCTTAATGGCACATGAAAAGCTCGTTTAACTCAAGGCTTCTATATGTACTAGTGAACGACAAGGGAATCGAAATTCTCCCCCTTTCTCTCTCTCTCTCTCTCTCTCTCTCTCTCTCTCTCTCTCTCGCGCGCGCGTCATTAGGAAGTGAATGGGGTATAGAAGGGCCTCTTTATTTGACAGTTTAAGGGAGTCAAACCTTTTCTCTTAAGAAGAAACGTTTTCTAATTTGAAGTTTCAAAACGGTTACTTTATTCGAATTTGAATTTTGAAAAAAAAATAAAATTTAAAATCTAGCAAATAAAATTATATCATGTAACATATCTATGAAAAGCTCTTGATGCGTAGATCACGGATTTGTAATCTCCGCTCAAATCGGAGCTTGTATTTAGAAGTTATGGAGGTCTGAAAATTATAAAATTGTCCCTTCTCTTTTTGGGGAAAAAAATGCACTCTTTGATCACTCTTACACCTCTCTTACAAACCCAACATTTCAGTTCACATGGCAACCTCTCATTTGGCTATTTCTTAATCACCTTGATTAGGTTAGGGTAGATTAAAGGGCCCAAAAAAATCCCATTCACTTCCTAATGACACACACACGAGAGAGAGCGCCACATATATGAAAGAGTAAAGAGTCTTGTGGTCCACCACAATGGTATTATTTATCTATATAAAACTACTAGCTACAATGAATCAGCATCCCAAAAAAACATGCAAGTGCAGCTAAAACGTGAGATCTGAGTAGAATTTCAAAGTGCGAGAAGGGAGAGGAGTATCGAAACAGCCACCACGAAAGGAATGGTGCTTGTGCTGGCGAGGTAATTGTGGGGTGCTGCTTGCGAGGAGGGTGCAGACGCGGGCGCAGCGTTATCCTGGGCAAGTGCAGTCATGCTGCTGCACATAACCATCAAAATCGCCAACATAGCTGCAGCTACTAAGGTCTTGTAACGCAAGGCCATAATGTTGTAGACGTTCCAAATATGGGGTAAGTCACGTACTCCTGTATTCAGCAGCACACGCAACAGAATCAGGTAGCAACTCATGCAGATGAACAAGGATAACACACACACACACACTCTCGCGCTCTCTGTCTGTCTCTCTCTCTTTCACACACACACGCACGCACGTCCACGCACACAGACAACAACAATATTGTGCATGCAAATCACAATGCATGGTTAAACCATAGTTTATTGCTGCATGTGTCCCCTTGCCGGACCTTCTCACAGATGTAAGGCTTGTGCGCGTTCCATGACTGAGTGTGCATTCCATGATCGAGGTCATGATTAAGATATGTAGGTACTATCCTTTTTGGCTTTCGGGCTATCCACATTCTTTGCACCAACAATAGTACCATATGGGCGCCCATGTACATCTATTGAGACCCAATCGTATTCATGGTGTACGGGCACGTGAGCATAAGGCGCTCCCCGAATTATCTTTAGCAAGCTACATAAGCCCAATCTTCACAGATGCCTTCTCCTTCTCATTAATGAGAAAGAGCAAAAACTGCCATACTTCCATACGCCCACACTGGATGGTTTGCCTCACGGAGCATAGCCTCAAACATCCTCTGAGGGATGAACGCATCAGTCTACATGTTAAACATCTTAGTGATTTTGACTTGAGGGGCGGTGAAGTTAGAAATCAACACAAGAGCCGCCCCGTCCTCTATTAAACTACTTGGTATGAGTAAAGGCCATGCAAATCATAGAAGCCTCTCATGATAGATGGGGAACTATCAGACCAATCTCTCTCTCTCTCTCTCTCTCACACGAACACACACACACACTCAGAACACCCAATTTCTCTCTGCGCAAGTCCATGCACACAGACAACACACTTTATCACAAAGCAAGGTTGAGGACCTCGTTTGAGAAATATGGAAGGCAAAGATGGCTTACTTTTTAGTGAGAGCACACAGATTGCAGGCAAATAGAAGGGCTGGCTTGTAAGGCAGAGAAGGTTTTCATTTTATAGGGTACACGACGCTGCTGGAGGTCGGTAAGAGGAAGTAGGAAAGGCGGTCGTAGACGCCACGGTTCCCACCACCTTCAACCCGTTCTCACGGTACCAGGCCCCACGCGTTTTCCAACTCAAACGCTTTGTGGCTGGTCGACCTTGCCATTCCGGGTTCCGGGCTCTCTCACCTCCCGAGACGCATTTCCGACACTCACCCTTTGGAAATGGTCCGAGACTCGAGTCCCATGCGTACTTACTTGCCGCCCTTAATAGGATAGGTGCTTTTCGAGGGACCCTAGTATTTTTTTTTCAAATAAATAAATATTAAAAATTACATCAGCAAATACACCTAGATAAACCATAATTTTTTTTTTGTACACACCCGGGGTCCACTCAAGTGGGTGGAGCCGATTTCTCCTTCCAACAATTAGCCAATTATCATGGTCGGGCAAGGGCCACGTACCATCGGGCAAGAGCCACGAATTAGGCATCTCCCATGACCACCGCAATGAGCTGGAACAGCGGAGGGGTCTCGTATGGATCCTCCTATCTCGGGTGATCCACCACCCGAGGAGGAGGAGTCACTCGAGTGTTCAAGGGGCAAGAGTCCGAGCAACCAAACACATCAAGCGAGCATAGGTGTCCCTTTATAACATGAGAGAGCCTAGTGGGACTTGAAATCATAACCTAGATGTTACAAGTCACAAGCTTGACCACTACACTAACTCAGTTGGAACCTAGATAAACCATAATTTGATTAGTAATTCTGTTACAAAACTGGCCAACTATGTGGATGCTGTCTGCGAATTGAGGGACCGTATTAATTAATTGTGCATATTTCGCCATCTCTTTTCTATAGTTTTTGGTACAATTTTAAAAAGTTGCCAATTATTTTTAATAGAAAAATCTTCATTAATCTTTCCAATTTTTGCAAATTTGACGATCTCATATGCGTCAATCTCTCACCTTCTCCAAATTGGAGAAGTATAGGGGAATTGCTTCAATGATATAAAAAGGAAGCCCCAGCTATTGAGGTTAGGTACGTGGTGCATGAGGAGGACACCACATTATGAGCCCGGCCACAAGACGTTAATAATATCTCACACACCAATTTTATTTAAGAAAATTGGTGAAGATGCATATATTAATTAAGTGGTGGTTGTAGCCGTTTAATTAATCTAAAGTAAGAACTTAGATTGAGATCCCATCACCTCCAAGGCCCCCTCCTCTACCTCTCCCTTCGATCTCCTAGAGCCTCTCCTTCATCGCGCCTACATATCTCTCCTCGAGCACGACCCTCACCTACAACTCATGTAGGTGCCTGCTCTAGCAAGATAGAGGATCCCCCTTTCTTCATGTGCCCGTTCTATGCCGAGAGAGGGGGAGAGAGAGAAAGCTCCTCGTACCAGAGCTCCCTTGTTTGTTGTTCTCTACGTATAGACATAAACAAAGATTAGCAAGAACTTTCTAGCCCTTTACTATGCACATTAATCACGCCATGTAGTTTCTAAAAATACCTT